>NW_008329362.1:3606302-3639072 GCF_000622305.1 Nannospalax galili
ATGCATATGTGCATATGCATGAGCTATCTCTCCAGCCCCCAGTGTAGCCAATTTTTAAAAGCAATTTTATTAGTATATATACATTAAACAAAGGGCTGTGTTTCATAATGTGTGCCATTTTCTGTGTTTTGATTATAGTTACTCCTCTCCGCCACATATAATCTCCTGTTCACTTTCTTCCTCTTGCATGGCTTTTCCTCTCCCCAAATTCTCTCCCTCCCCCTCTCTCTCTCTCTCTCTCTCTCTCTCTCTCTCTCTCTTGCTCTCACTGTCTCTCTCCCCCTCCCTCTGTCTCTGCGTACAACCTAGATTCCAAATATGCGAGCGAATATTTGATATTTCTATTTCTGAGTCTACCTTATTTCACTTGGTTTGATAATCTCCATTTGTATTTATTTTCCTGCAAATAATGTAATTTTATTCTTTTCTCTTTTTGTTTTTTTTTAGGGGGGGAAGGGTTGAATTTTTAATTTTTTACTGAATTTTTGTGTCTTTCATACATAACATCTTAATCATCTTCATACCCCCTTCTCCACTGGCACCTGCCCACAGCATCCCCCCACTGGAATTCATACATTCTGTCATTTGCATTAAGTCCTATCATGTCAAGTTAGTGTCCCCAGATGTCTCTCAGTGCAAGTTAATCCACTGAGGTCTAGTTGGTCTATCTAGAGTCCCTTTAAGAAGATCAACTCTTCCTCACCCAGCAGTAATCAGCTGCCCATAGTTCTTTAATAAGATTAGGGCCTGCTGTCCATTTTCACTGTTTTGTGTTGAGGTTTTGTCTGTTTGAGTTTGCCTGGGTCTTGTGCATACTGAGACCATTGCTGAAAGTTCCCCAGAAGCTTGTAAGACTATTTCCATTTGGTCATGCTCCTCCTCCCTGGCTCATCCAATTTTTTAGCCCCCTCTTCCGCAATCGTCCCTGAGTCCTGGGTGGGTAGATTTTAATATAGGAGTCCTGTCCAAAGATGTAAACTCTATTCTCCACATTCTG
The DNA here is from genome assembly GCF_000622305.1 of Nannospalax galili. NCBI lineage: Eukaryota > Metazoa > Chordata > Mammalia > Rodentia > Spalacidae > Nannospalax > Nannospalax galili. The sequence goes on from NW_008329362.1 coordinate 3,607,300, forward strand.
ACCATTTGTAACCTTTTGTGTTCCTGGACCTCTGTTACATGACGGAGCTTCATTGATGAAAACTGAAAGATGAATTAATATTCTCTTTATCCACACCATACCTTAGGAAGAAGCCTGAGAGTACCTGACTGGTGCCTGACTTGGGCCTCTGTGGGAGCTCCTGAGTAGTTGGACTGAAGCCATCTGGTTCCTCCAATATATTATCCAAAGAGAGAACCTGAAGCCTAGATCAACCAGTTTTACATATCCAATAAGAAAACAACCAAGGTACACCAATAATACAAACAGAAGCAGACTTCTATTCTTTTCTATGGCCGAATGCAGCTGCATTTTAGATATCACATTTTCTTTAACTGTTCATCTGCTGATGGACACCTAGGCTGATTCCCTAAAGTAGCTATTCTGAATAATGCCACAATGAACATGGAAGTGCAAATATTTGTGGTATGAGATCAGTGCAATTTTGAACTTCAAACACTTGGAAATATAAATTAGGTCCTTGTTTGTCTGGCTTCAGTAAATACACTGGACAGGAGATGCAGCTGTTTTCCTGTCATTTGTTTATCCACCATTCCATTTGCGGACACTTAAGTTGCTGCCGTTTTTATTTGCCTAAGATAAATAAAGTTTCTTGAAACTTTGTTGTAGAATTTTGGTGTGTGAACATGAAGTTTCTTTCCTTTAGGATATATGTTGAAGTGGAATTATTTTATCTTAAAGTAGGCACATTTTTTACCTCCATTGAAAACTGCTGAGCAGTTTTGACAAGTGCTACCAATTCACAAAGTAGACCAGAAATAGATGATATTCCAGTTGCTTTACATTTTTTTTATTCATTGATTCCTCGATGTTTTATTAATTTCTTTTGAGATTTGAAAGTACAGGAAAGGAACATGCGACCCCTATGAAATATTATCTTGGTGTAGTATATAAAATTATTGGGGAAAAAATTCTCATAATAATGGCTGTATGACTACTCAGGACAATTCTAACTAAAAACCAAATTTAAAACTCCCAATAAAATTGCCATCATAGAAGCTCAAATAAGGGCTGAATGCAGCTCTTGATAAGGAAAAGTACCAAGAATATAAGCAGGAAACATACTTTAAGAGACAGGAAAAAACATGAAGGAGCAGAAGTCATTAAAAAAAAAACAAGTATTAATGTGGAGCAAACAAGGGAGACATGTTGCAAGGTGACTGGGACTGAGAATGAATGAACACCACAGATGACTTGGCTGGCAGGGCTCTACCACAGTTGGCAAAGGTAGAGTGCCAAGTAGGGAAAGAGAAAGGATCTGCTAGGAGCAGGTTCTACTGTTTAACCAGCATGTACCTTGGTTCCCAGCACATATTTTCCCAAGATGAATCACTGTCCCCACCCTTTGCTTGTTATACACTGATAATTGCAGGAGCACTCACTTCTGTCCCTCACTCATTTTTCAACTGCTTTGTTTTTGGGTGCATAACTGACTCAGTCAGTTCAAGTGCTGAACTCAAGTGCAGAGTTACCTCAGTGTTAACGTATTGTGATGCTCCCTTGGTGACCTCGCTTTATGTCACATTCTTCCAGGTCTAGGTCAAGCATTCAGCAACTTCTCTCCATTAATTTCAAGAGCTCAGCAGTATCACCTCAATCTGGAACTCTATACCAGTCTCCCCAGGCTAAAATTAGCCACAAATCCCTCAAAAGTAGAGACTGTTCTATTTCCCTTTTTGTTGCGATCAAACATTTTTACCAAAAAGCAACTCAGGGGTAGAAAGGATTTATTTATCTTATCCCTTCAGGTCACAGTCCATCCTTGAGGGAAGTCAAGGCAGGAACTGAGGTTGGAACTCAAAGGCAGAAACAGGGAGGGACACTGCTTGCTGGCTTGCTCCCTGGCTCTCTCTAGGCTCATACTTTCTTATACAACCCAGAATCACCTGCCTAGATACATTAGCTTCCACAGTCAGCTGGGCCCTCTTACATCAATTAATAATCAACACAATCCGCCACCCCCACACATGCATACAGACCAATCTGATCTAGGAAATTACTCAATTGAGACTCTCCTGTCAGATGACTGTAGTTGGGCCAAGTTGACAACTAAAGCTAACTAGAACAGAGATTGGAAGCAAAGTTTTAATGCAACTGAATCTTATGGAGAAAGAATAATCAGTTTATTTGCTGACTTCCTAGTCTGCCCTCTTGTTCAATATGGTGCTGGATATTATTTCATGCATGTGGAAATTTTGCTGTGTGCAGTATGGAATTTAGACCCACAATGTTTTATCTATTTCTCCCATTCACTCCAAGAAGTTTTATAAAATCTAGGTACAAATTGAAGCATAATAAATAAGCTGCACATACACCAAACTTTTCTTTGAACATTGCCATATCACGAAGCACAATCCACGTAAAGTACATGCCACCTTGAATAGCCATCTTGCAGTCTTGCCATCAAGTGACACAATGATCTGCATATAGCAAGATAGTTTGAGATACATCTCTTGTGTGTACTGCATTACTGACCAGCAAACTTTTTCATATAAATATATTTGAATATGCGAATCATTCTAAACCAAATGGCCTAAACTATATGCTATTTTTGGTTCCAGGTTATTATTATGATATAAATGTTTATCCACTTCCCTTAGAATTCACATTAAAAACTAATGCTAAGTGTGAGGCATTAGAGATGAAGCCTTTAGAGGTAGTTAATGCCCTTATGAAAGATTTCTTATGGATTTCCCAAAACTGATATACAAGAATACATGCATGTGTGTGTGTGTGTGTGTGTGTGTGTGTGTGTGTGTGTGCATGTGCGCGTGCACGGGCACGTGTGTAAACGGGTATATAAATTTAGGAAGTGGGTCCTCATCACATACCAGATTTCCTGGCACTTTCAACTTGAACTTTCCAGCCTTCAGAACTGTAAAAAATAAATTTCTGCTATTTATATGCAACCCAGTCTGTTTTATTTCATTCTAGCAATCTGAATGGAGAGAAATAGTTGCTATCCACATGAGGCAATTACATAATTTTTGAGTATTGGGTTTTGAAAAGTATGTTTGGTACAGAAGTCTAAACTACTCAAACTTGATAAACTATTGTTTTATTTAGTATATTGAAAGTTATATATGAAGGTTTTATTTTCTTAATTGCTATGTAGTATCATATAGGTATTTTGTAGCTACTATTGTTTAAAGTCAGCACAAGAACACAACTGATAGGTTTTATTAGTTGTTATGGCAAAATAAAGAACTTACTATTTTCTTCAAGTGACCATAGGAAAATCAAACACAAATTAAGTTACAAAACTATTCATGAGATATAATTTATGATACAGGATAACAAAGTTTTAGAAAAGCCCCAATTTTCTTAGGTTCTAAGAAACAACCATTCTTAAAGGGAAAAATTCCAAAAACTGTAAAGAGAGGGCAGCACCTGCATTTTACACACGAACTAATTTCAATAGTCATAAAAATATGCACTTGGCTCAAAATCTCCACATACCATTTATTTTAGTCTTATATTTAAATACATAAGAATGAAGAAAGGATCAATTGTTACCTACTACATATTACCTTAAAATTCTTCAATTTTTTACCTTTTCTCTTTGCATTGGAGGTCTACTTGCTACAATTTATGATTGTAATGAATATATGATGCGAGAAATGCATATACTGTCAAAAACCACTGACTTTAGAACTTTATTCTCTCCAATTTTCTACTTGAAATAAGTGAATTAAAGACCTTTTTTTCACCCTATTGTTTTTACTTTAAAAGCCACTCAGCTTTTAATAGAAAAGAATAATAAGTACTAGTTGTAAAATAATCTGTCAATCAATCAGGTACTTAGACTTTGGGCAGACCACTCATTGAGCTTTAGAAAAGATTTTTAAAAAACACAAATAAAGGAAAATCACAATTAAAATAAGTGTAGATTGGAAAATTCCATTTTGAACTGATTTTATTACTGGAATTTAGAAAGGAGCATACTGACTCTATTAAGCTGATGTTCAAATGGATGCATTGAATTGCTGCTTTTGGGGAGAAAAAAACTTAATAGAACCTTGGCCAGTCAGTGCACAAAAAGCATTCATTCCCTGAGCCTTCCATCCTACCCCTGGGTGAACAAGTGCATCCCCTCTTGTTTATTTGGGCCTTGCAGATCTCTTGCAGGAGACTTCATTATGTTAGTAAATCTATATTTAGAAATACGAGATGAGGGAGTCCACATCCCTGGGAAGGAAATGGAAAGTGATTCACCAGTTGTCTTCATTTATGAAGCTACTGATAAATGCTGGCATCACATGTGACAGTCTGAGGTGACCCAATGTATACAGCAAACCATTTCTATAGTATGACGTCTCTTTGTACTTTCCAGATCCAGATAAAACTTGTGGATGTAACTAAGCATTCAAGTTTGTAAAGATCTGGCAAGTAGCAATGAATCTGCTCTACCTAATTTGGGTATGGTCTCTAAAATTATGTGCATCAGATAATATCCTCAAACACTGCATTTTTATCTAACCACCAGAAATATTTGCCCAAATAATTTGTGTTTGCAAATTGAGAGGCTAGGTTAAGACCATTTGCAAAATTTGGCCCCGAAAATGTCAAGTACATACAGCCTTTATATAGCATCATAAATATTAAAGAATAGAAAACTTAAATCATTAAGTTCCTGAGAAGCGGCACACCATCTTTAGTTGTTTGATGCTCAGAAGAATAGCAGCTTCAGATTTTTCTGGGAGTACTTAGAACTTCAAATTTAAGACCTCCTATCTTAAATGCAATCTGTAATATGATCATTTTCCTGGATTTAAGGTTAAATCGAGTGAATTTATTTTTCAGCAACAGTGTATGTAAGTATGAGGTTGATCTTCAAGGTTCACTTCCACTGCCTTCTGAGGGAAGGACATTGCAAGTGTCTAGACCTCATAGTATAATTGTAGCTATATCAAGCCTCAACAACTCTTGCATCCTACTACCTACTATAAAAATGTAAAGAATAAAGCACTGTTCCTCAGACAACAGAGGTCCCCAAAACAATGAAAGCCATTGCCAATAATATTGGTTGTATACCAGAACTGTATAGAAAAACCCTATTGCTGAAGACACTGCATGGTGCGAGTGTAGGAGAGGGAGAAATCAAGCTTGGACTAAGCTGGAAACTCCCTGCCACTGGATGGGTGGTTTTCATGGTGCCAAAAGGCAACAGACAGATGACTGGGGGAGAATCGTCCTCTATAATTCTCCTCAACGACAGACCCAGAACGTTGAACTATCAACATACCAAACAAGATGCTCCTGCTGGTGTAATAGTGGAGCATCTAGTGTGTGTATGATGCAGAGACCAGAAAGTTCAGTGCCTTGCCAAAATGGAAGGAAGATTATCCCACACCCACCACCCCCTCCAAGGCTCAGGGACTTTTGTGGAAGAAGTTGGTAGAAAGAATGTAAGAGCCGGAGGAAGGGTGGCAGTATTAACTGGAAGTGTCCTCCCACCACTATGCCAGCAAGCTATAGTCATACCTCCTTCCCACTCTCATTGAGTAATTGAGGGGGGAGTCAGTTATCCCTCCCACCCAGTCAGTCAACCTTAGCTGTATCTGGGAGGAAGGGCAAAGGATGTATGAGCCAAGAACACCAACAGGCACCCCTCTCACAATTTTGTGCAGCTGTCAGGAGGTCACAGAATCTGTATTTGAGTGTGGACTTCACAGCACAGCCATAAATGTGGGATGCCCACTCTTCTGGAAATAAATCACTACCCTATGCTCTGTTAAAAAAAAAAAAAAAAAATAAACATTGGTGAATGGGGTAGAAATAAGGAAATTTGGATTTCACAACATTTTTGTAGTTAAATGTACTCACGATATAAGGTGGTCAAGGTCTATAACAGGAATACCATAAGATCCTAGTGGATTCTTTATGAGAGAGACTTTGTCTAACAACTTCATAAATTAAAAGTCATTGCAACTTTTACTTTCTCAAAGGTAAAATAAACATTGGTGAATGGGGTAGAAATAAGGAAATTTGGATTTCACAACATTTTTGTAGTTAAATGTACTCACGATATAAGGTGGTCAAGGTCTATAACAGGAATACCATAAGATCCTAGTGGATTCTTTATGAGAGAGACTTTGTCTAACAACTTCATAAATTAAAAGTCATTGCAACTTTTACTTTCTCAAAGGTAAATAAACAGTAATAACAATATCCAGAGAAGCTTCCCAAATAACATACCTTCAGGTTAAACAAATAGCTCCATAGAAACCATCTTATTTGATCTTTGCGATTTCATGCATGGTTTACATTCTTTATTTGCATATGAAAGCTGTGGAAGCCAGAGAACTAAAGTATCTCACCAGTCTTAGACTATTAATACTATCATGCACATAAACAAAAGGTGAAGCAGGAAACCTTTACTACTGACTGAAAACCATTCCCAGTATATCTAAAACTATTGTAAAATTCACAAGGCTTATGTGAATGGTAAGTTTATATTTTAAAATTTTAATGCTTCTGACCAAGTTACAAAGATACTGCTTTTTTTTTAACGTTAAATTTTTCTGATCTTTACTTGCACAGTTTTTATATTTATTTGTGACATGGGGAGAAAGGTGTTATTTTTGTTGTTTGAATGTTCATATGCCAGGGCTCATGTGTGAAGGTGAGAGGACAACTTGCAGGCATTCTGATTTCTACCATGTAGGTCTTGGGGACTGAGTTAATGCTGTGGGTCTTGGTGGTAATCATCTTGATCTGCTGAGCCATTGTGAGTTAATGCTGTGGGTCTTGGTGGTAATCATCTTGATCTGCTGAGCCATTGTGCTGGCCTCTTTTTTTTTTTAAAAAAAAAAAACAAAACAAAACAAACCCTACTGCATTTTAAATTAAACTAAAATAAATGGATTGATAATAACAAGGTTTGGTATTCTAGAGAGGGAGTTCAAGATTTGATAAGACTGCCATAACAAAGTACCACACACTGAGTGGCTTGACAAATGGAAATGTTTCCTCATACTTTTATAGGCTGTAGATTAGGGTGTCTGCAGGGTTGGAGTTTCTGAGGCTCTGCTCCTTGTTTGCAGATGGATATCGTTCCCTGTACCTGCGTGCGTGTGTGCTTCCTTTTCTTATAAACACACCTGCCACCCTGACTTGAGGCCTATCTTTCTGATCTCATTGTATCCTACCTCTTAAAACTTGGTTCTCAAATTCAATTGCATTCTAAGGTAGTAGGAGATCAGACTTCAATCATTAATTTGGGTTGGACAGACATAGTTTAGCCTGTAACAGCCTCTGGGTTCCTTCTTTATTCTCAGCCTCTTGAAGAAGGTGTCGTCCCTCTGGTTAGTTCCTCAGGAACTCTGCCAGCCACTGTGCATGACTATGCACACTAGCAGGAAGCCACACACACTAGTTAGGTTCAATGAACCAGTGTTTTCACAGTTACAAGAGAAATGTAACCTAAAGCTCAAATTCAAAGAACATTCTGCTCTGACCACGCCCCCCACCTGTGTGAACAGAAAAAGAAACCAAAAAAGTATCATGATAATTTCTAGGATGCAAGCAAAATCTAAGTTTTTGTTAAAAGAAGAATGAAAATCCCATTTTCTCACTCTTTTTTAAAAAATTTTTTCATTTATTTATTTTTGGATGATTTTGTGCGTGTATGTGTGTGTGCTCATGTGTATTTTCCATGGTACCCATGTGGAGGTCATAGAATAACTTTCAGGAGTCAATTTTCTTCTGCCATAATGTGTATCCCTGGGATCTAATCAGGTTGTCGTGCGTGGTAGCAGGTGCCTCTACCTGCTGAACAATCTCAAAGGCTTATGTTCTTTATCTTCCTCCTGCATTGTTTGCTCCTCAGAACACTTTGAAAGTCAATGCTGAGTCCAAATGCAACAATTAATTTTCTTTTCTCATTTTTCTCTTTAAATTTCACATTGAAATTCTTTTCTTCTCCAATCCAGTGTCAGATATACTTTGTTAGTTTTGTACAGTTTAGATATCATCTTTGTTGGTAGATTGCAAATTTAAAAAATATTTCATTTCTTATTTTTATTTTATCTTTTGTGTGTGAGTATATTGCTTTTGTGCATGTAAGTGAATCTCTGACATGCAATGCCTGTGGAGTTTCGAAGAGGGCATTGGATCCCCTGGAACTGGAGTTACTGATGGTTGTTAGCCACCATGTGGGTGCTGGGAATTGAACCCTTGTCTTCTGCAAGAACAGCCAGTGTTCTTAACTGTTGAACCATCTCTTCAGCCCCGGTAAAATTATTTTTAATATCCTTTTCCTTTACTTTCTGTTTTGTCTTGTATTTGTAGCCTAAACCAGCTTGTTTGGTTAGTTAACGTTTAAGGGACATATCTTGTTCCGTGGCTTTCCTGTAAACTGTTCTGTATGGCTGTTTGCCATGTATTTGGAGGTAATCTAGCTCCTTTATCTAGGTTTCTTGTGTGTCTGTCATTAATTTCTATCATTTCACTATGATGAGTTATAATTTCTATTGCTTTTCAATTTGCTTTTTGTTCTTCTTGGATCTTTTTGGACTATGTGCACCTCTACATTACATAAACACACATACGTGTGCATGAGTGCATGCATGCATATGTACACACAGAGAGAGTGAGAGCAAGAGCGAGAGTGAGAACGAGAGCGAGAGAGAGAGAGAGAGAGAGAGAGAGAGAGAGAGAGAGAGAGAGAAACAGAGAGAAACAGAGAAAAACTGAGACACATACATAGCTTATGAATGGGATTATATTCTGGGAGCCAGTGAGTGAGAGTTGAATGGATGTGAAGGCTCAGGACATTACCACCACTGCAGACTTCACAAATACTTTACATTCAGGCTATACTAAATTTATTTATGCTATTTGTTTGTTTATTTATTTATTTATTTATTTATTTAGTGTGTGTGTGTGTGTGTGTGTGTCTGTCTGTCTGTGTGAGAAGGTATGGGGGTGCAATCATGTTCAGATCAGAGGACAATTGGCAGGAGCTGGTTCTCTCTTTCAACCATATAGAACCCCAGGATTCAACTCAGATTGTCAGGCTTGGCAGCCACCTCACTAGCCAAAGGCTACAATAAATTTGTGAAAACGTAATTTTGCTTTCTCAAAACAAATTTACTATATATTATTGCAATTTTTTAAATTAATGAATGTTTTAATGTTTCACTTTGTCTCTTTCATTTTAGCACTTAGTTTAAAACACATTATACAGCTGCACTAAAATATTCTTATTCTTAGTTACATTTTATAAGATTTTTGTATTTAATATTTTTTAGTTTTTAAACATTTTGTTGAACATTAAGGCCCATGCACACACACTGGCTTTGGGTCAGGACTGTGAGTTCTCTGTAGTCCTCCACATACATTGTCCTTCTTCAGGAGAAATAACACATGGAAGGCATCCTCTCTGGAATAACTGGACTATTCTGGAATCCCTCCTGAGGCCCTGTCTTGAGCAGGTCTCAATCTTCTCCCTAAATCTCCATGGTGATATTTGTTGGTATTTTAACTTTTATTTCATCGAAGCAGAAAATGCATGTTGAACATTTTTCTTTATTAATGAAAACCTTTGTAGTCTATGTTTTCAGCCTACTTAAAGATCATGTTGAAGTCTTCCAGTACCTTCTGAACACATGGCTTTTCTTTAAAAAAAAAAAAATTGACAATATTTTATAAACATTGCTTTCTTGAGAGCTTGTTTGGAGGTTCTAGCAGGGGAGTGCAGCTACTCATATACCCTTGACTGAAGACCGGTCTTCCTCTATCGGGGAACGTCATCTTCTTCTTGGACGGATTGCGCAGCTTCTGGAGGGAGGTACTTGGAGTGTTGAAGGAGGAAGGGGACACCCGCCGAATCAACCCTGGCGATCAGTGGGATGACAGATGTTGCAGCCAGATCGCCCTCACATCCAAACATTGTTTTCTTTAAGAAGTAACTTGATTACATTGGAAGACAGTATAGGTTGGAGAACTTGGGAAGGGAGAACTCACATAGGAACAGTGACAAACTTCACATTGTTGATGTTTGGTAGTTTGTAGTTGTGTCGGTAAACAATATTCAAAACTTATAGTAGACAATTTCAAATTCGCATTCTAAGATATAATAACATTTTTACTTTGAGGGTTATATCAGTCTAATTATTATAGTACTTTCTATTTCTTTTTTTTTTTTTTTTCTTCTTTCCCAACCTTAATTTTTTTTTATTTTTTAAGGTTTCAATTAGGGCTAGGGGAAAACACACAAGGGTCTTAGAAATTTTTTTTTTTCATACTTCCCAGACTGTAATTTTTATTTATCTCTAGAGGTTCAATTAGGGCATAGGTGAAGACAAACTAGGGCTGTAGAAGAGTAACAGAAAAATAATGTGAAACTTCTTGGTTCCTGGCAATGGGAGGGGTCTAACATCAAGGCCTGGATACCTAGAGAATCAGTCCCCCAACACCAAAATCTGCAAATGACAGAGGCCTCCCCTGTCTCCAGCATAAGAGACAAAGCCTCTGTCATGCCCAAGCTGGGACATAGGGAAGGGCTGTGGGGAATGTAATCACTCAGAAAAGACGGAGGCTGCTGTCTAACATCCATGCTCTACTATGCTCCACCAGTAGCCTACTGCTAGAGGAATGTGGAACTGTGGCTCACAGTTGGGGTCCAAAGTTTCTGGCTCATGTGAGGGGACCATAGCACTAGGTTGATATGAGGGGACTACACCTCCAGCTCACAGGAGAAGACCACAAGTCTAGCTCATGGGAAAGGACCACAACTCAGGCTTACCAGAGGGTAGCACAGCTTATTCACAGAAGGAGACCACAACTCTGCCAGGACAGAACCTAGGGGACCATAATTCTAGCTCAGAGGACAGGACCGTAGTTTCAAGTTCACAGGAAGACACATGGCTTTTTCTTGGAGGTTCCTTTCTTCTGACTCTTTCCTCTTTACTTTGGCTGTCTGTTCCTCAGCTGATAGGAATTTATCAGCTTTATTATAATCTTATGGGACCTCTATCTGACCCATCATTGATCAAAACTCATTATACAGTGCATGACTGTACATATAATTTTATCTGTCAATGTAAAAAATAAGATAGAATTTTAAAAAACCACACCATAATGCAAATTATATTTAATCTTCTTTTTGTGACAGGAAACTGAAGTTTAGATACTAACTCACTGAAATTATCTAATCTAGTAAATGCAAAATCCAGTAACACCTATTTTCACCCTGTTATCAGAATATGCTGTTTACATGGGAAAGGCTCAGGAATCTTAAAAATCTCAAAAAAATCTTTAATAATGTTATCAAAAGTCCACAGAAACACAAACTCCATTCATGATGCCTACAATCTGATTTTTCAGTATGTTTCCCAGTAACTAATAACAACCTCTCAAGTCCTTTGTTTCTCTGAGCACTCAGACACTAGTTAACTGGATCAAATTTTGGAAATTATTTTATATTTCCATGTTGTTGTAAGTAGTTCATAATCTTTGGTCTGATAATTCAATTTCTAGACTCTCCCAAGAAATTATTAGAGCTAAATATAGATTTCAATATAAATGTTCTTATTATATATATTTTCTATAAATTTAGTGTAGCTCAATTTTATGGAGCGTGGCAGCATAAATATTATTTATGTATGTATGTGTCTGTGGCATATGCATGTGCATGCATATTCATGTGTGTGTGTGTGTGTGCATGCTGATGTGTGCACCTGTAGAGGCCAGAGGTTGACATTAGGTGTCTCTACCTATGACATCCACCTTATTTTTTGACACTGGGACTCTAACCGAACCTTGAGCTTAGTGACTGTTTAGACTGTCTGGTCAGCACACCCTTGGCATTTGTATCCCACACTGACATAACAGGCATGTGCTGTCGCACCTAGCTTTTTATGTGGGTGCTAGGAATCCAAACTCAGGTCTTCATGCTTACATAGCAAGGACTTTACCCACTGAGCCATCTCTCCAGTCCTACGATATAAATATTATTATTTCTAACTTTGTAAATAGTGAGGAATCTGTTAGTAATGAAAAGTTAGACACATTTTATCATATATATATATATGTTCATTATTATACGGACATGATAAGTCCTACATTTAAATTATGTTTATATTGAAATACTCACTTAGAATGTTGAGTGAAAAATTCTAAGAATTTGCATGCAAATAATACTACTTTTGCCTTATATATTTATACGTGAAGGGAGAAAAGCTTGGAAGAAAATATATCAAAATGTTAACAAGATTATTTTTAAATGTCTTTCGTCATTTTTCCTTGTATTCAAAATTATCTACAAAACCAGGCATTACTTTAATAATCAAAAAGAAATAAGTCTTATTTTAAATTAAATCTCATTATCTAAAATGGAATTCATCTTCCTTCCCAAATGATCTTCATTTACTGACATTTCTATCTGTACAAGTGGAATCATTTTTCTGGTTACCCAGACCTGCAGCTCTAGAGAATGATTTTTTCCTCTGTAGCATTTGCTATCTTGATGGACACATGCCAAATACTATGGCAAACAGCGTGACTGCACACTCTTCCTGCAGGAGCAAGTACAGCTATGGCAGGAAGGGTCAATACCTGGAAACTTTAGTTTATCTTACGTTCTCTGAATGGCTGTGTCTCCATCTCACGCTTTCACCTTGGACCACTGGTGAAGCTTCATTGGCACCACATACATGAAAAATGGAGAACTGTTTATCCTTTAAAGAGAATGGTAGAATGTATGCTGGAAAACAAAGGCCACAAAACTGGGATGCTTCTGCCTGCTGTTTGGAGATGTGCATGTCAATGACTTTCAAAGCCATGTACTTTTTTCGACTCTACTCATCTCAGTCCAAGTGTTGCCTTACGGTAGTGTAGACTGTGTTTCTTCAACTCAAGGATTATCCATTCATATTTTTACCCCCAGTACCTATATGATGCCTGGCAATGAGAGTGGGTTGCTTTCATCTATAGTTAAGTGTGCGTCCCTTTCAGTATTGACTTGATGGTATTTTTGAACAGTTAAGTACTTATGTTCCAAACCCTCTACATTGATTTTTCCCATGTTACAGAATCACTGAGCTCAGAAATCAAATGTTAATGCTCTTTATGGTTTGCATACTTTATAATCAAAAATATTTGCTAACTACAAATGAGGTTATAAATATGGTTAAGCTGTTTCCATTCAAATGCTGTCTCGTCTGTTTCACAGAGTTTGCATTAAACAAGAAGTAACAAGTCCATTGGAATGCACTTTCTTTAGCAACATAATAAACTTTCAGTCTATATATTTCTTGACAGTTCTGTGTGATAACAAGTATATAAAAAACTTTGTCCTAAAATGCTTCTTATATTTTAATATACTTAGAAATCTTGACAAAATGCAGGTTCAGATGAAACAGCTATGGGCAGAACTTGAAACCCGCTTCTCATGAACTCTGAGGTAATCACAATGTCGCAGTGACAGGTAGGAGTTTACAATTTCTCTTGTACTTGTAAAATTCTTGGCACTTGGATTTGGTTTCTGCTCAAACTCTCAAATCTCAGTTTCAATAGACTTTGCAAAAGGGCTTTGAAAATTAAATATGGGTAGAAGGACACATCCACAGTCCTACATTTGTTTCAGCTCGATTGTGTGTTAGAGCACTCAATGTCGGACATGTTATTGGTTTTGCCCTAATCATCTGTCCAGTTCCCTGCTTCCCTGCCTCTAACACTTCTAGATTGAAAAATGAAATCCTTACTTTTGCTCTTCACTTTTTGTCTTTCTGTAAGTCATTTCCACATTTTGGAATCAATCACCTTGCAATCAAGAAATCCAGAGGCAACTCAGTGGCTCAAAAGTATTTCTAGGAACTGTCTTCCCTTCTGCCATCCTGATTGATCTGGCTGGTGCTCAGGCTGGTATCCTTCATCTTCTTGACATGTTTGCTTCAGATCCAGGAGTCATAGGAATCCAGCAATATTCAGGGGATTTGAAGGGACTGTTCTTTTTATACAAACTTCTCAGAAGGATTCATTTTCACAAAGTCTCTCAGCATAATTTTTTCTAATTCTGATTAGTTTAAAATTTCATGACTAGTCCTGACAAGGAAAGTGCAGTCTTGCAAAATTTTTGTTTGTATTATGCACCTCTGGTGACTAGGCAATGGTAATGTTCCTTATTTTGATATATCTGGTTATTCATGTCACTTTTGTTTTTTCCATGAGGCCAAGGCACCTGAACTTCTGTGAGTGGTGGTATTTCTTGGTATGGATAGATGATCTTATCTTTGTTGACTGGGTATTTTATCTTTGTTTGTTGTTCCTCCAACTTGTCAGTTTATGATTCAGCTGAGTGATGTGTGAATGGGGTATATTCACACAAGATCTTGGAGTGGGAGGGTGTTTTGGGTGGTTGCTAAATGAGCAGGTTGGCTGGCAGGTCTATCTGAGGGAGTTCACAGTTCTGGGGTATGCATGGATCCTAGGGATCTGAGCAGAGAAGCTGAGATGACAGGGCACAGGACTTGGGATGAGAAACTCCTGAATATACTCCATAAAATAACTATTTTATCAAGATTAGATGCTATCTGTCTGCTTTCTGCCAAAGAAGTCTTAGAGTTCTAGGAGATACAGTCTCTCATGGTGGGGAAGTCATGGCAGGTTTATGGGATGGCTGATCACTTTGTGTGTTAGTCAGGAAGCAGAGAGAAATGAATTCTGGTACTCAGCTTGCTTTCTTCTTTTTGTGAAGTCTGAATCCCAGTCCATGGAGTGGCACTAACCACAGTTAAGGCTAGTCTTTCCACCTCAATTAATCCAGTCTAGATAATCCCTCGCAGACATGCCCAGAACCTTTCTCCTAGGTTTTTGTAGATCCTGTCAAGTTGATAATCATTATTAGTTATTACAATGTAACACGTTAATGATACCTTCTCCCCTACTTTTGTACTGTTTCATTATCTGAAGAATGTCCATTATGGCTCACATTTTAAAAATTCATTTATATGTGTATGTGTATGAGTGTATGTGCGTTTCTGTGTACATATGTGTGTGGGAATGCGAGTGCCATGGCACATGCGTAGGTCAGTGGACAACTTGGAATTTGTGCTCTCCTTCTACTATGTGATCTGGGGGTCAAACTCAGTTCACCAAGCTTGTTGGCAAACACCGTTTTCCACTGGGCCATCTTTTTGGCTCCGTATTATGACTAACATATTAAGACTTTTTAGAAAATATTTTTATTTTATGTTTATGAGTGTATTGCCTACATGTGTATAAGTGCACCTATATCATGCAATGCCTGCAGAGATCAGAGGAGAACCTTGGATCCCATGCTATTGAAGTTATAAATGGTTGTTAGCTCCCATGTGGGTGTTGAAAATCAAACCCAAGTCCTCTGCAAGAGCAGTCAGTGTTTTTAACTGATGAACCATCTCTTCAGTCCCAGATTAAAAATTTTTAATTATAAATTGAGCAATTAAAAATTCTCTGGGTGCTCTTGGACTCTGGTTGGGATCCTTACTGATTTATCTAGCCTAGACTGTTTTCCAATGGGTTTATTTTTAATTCACTTGCAGGGGTATAATATTGTGATGACAATGTGTATGTGTCTGTCTGAAGTTCAAGTCAAAGCTCCCAAAACCCTTGTAGATAGGGTATTAGGATAATCTTCTCTCATATTTGATCAACTGCTCAATTGCTAACACTGAGCTCCTGAAAACCTTTGTACTTTTTCAATGATATCAAATTCAAGAAGTTCTTGAAATTTCTTCACTAATGTAAGCGTCTTTTACCTAGTGAAGTGGTTTCTGGCTAGCTCACCATCTAGGTTAGTTGTCTGGGGACCAACCATGTAATTAAAGAGCTGAAATTTTCACTCCTACCCCTGACCTGGTTTGGGTGGAAACGATTGAAAATTGAACTGTTTGCTCACCAACGGCAAATGGTCTAATCAACCATACCTCAAGAAAACCTGGCAGTATTCAGAGTTGAAGGTGCCTGGAGGGTGATGCTCCCGTATGTAGTCCAATAGATCTCTTCCACCTGTTTCTTGCGTTCACTGTCATGCCTCTTATGATAATCTGATAAATGTCCCTGAGTGCCTTGAGCTTCCTTAGCAAATCAACAGGACCAAAGCAGAGGCCATGGGAAACACAATTTATAACCAGTCAGTTAGATGCAGAGGCTACAACCTGGGGCTTTTGATCTGTATCTGAAAAGGGAAGTCTTGTGGGACAGAGCCCTTAATCTGTGTGATCTTGCATTATCTCTAGGAAGATAGTATCAGAAACAATTTAAATTATGAAACCTGGCATGTGTCTGCTGGGAAAACTCAGGTACATTTTGGTGACCAGAGGTGACGTATTCTATGTTAAACATTGTATTGAATATGCGAGAGCAGCAAAATTCTTTCCATTTCAGCTCATACTATAAAAATCTCTTCTTCTAAGTCTGCTGCCACCTCCAAACATTGATTCTTCTAATTCTTGCAGTTTATTAACATTCCCTAGGAGCTGCTCAACTAAATCTGGTAAACATTCTATATTGGTTTTTCTTTTTCTCCCTTAGGGTAAAAAAATTACCTTAACCAGTGATTTTATATTTGAAATGTTACCTTCTACTATCCCATTTTCAAAGTGACCATGGATATTGCTACCTCTTATTTTATCTTGTTTGGTTTATCAAAAGTATAACTGAATAGCTGGAAAGACGACTCAGTGGTTAAGAGCACTTGCTGATCTTCCAGAAGACCCAAGTTCAGTTCATAGCACGTATATTGTGTGCATTACAAGTACTTGTAACCCTACTCCAAGAAATCCAACACCCTCTTTTGGCCTCTATGGACACCTTCATACAAGTGGCGTGCATATACACTGACACACATATACATAAATTATACATGTATTACATATTACATATAATAACACTGGAACATCAGTCCAGTTGAAGAAACAGAAATTCAAGAATAAAACTAGAATCAAAATAAATTCTAACACTGAGTCTAATGTTACTGAATCTGAATTAATTGGTCACTTATGAAACACCAGGAAAGACCTGATTCTACGTGTGGGTGAGAGCTGCTCTTTCCAAACACTTTTGTCCCTTCTCAAAGCTCCACTTTAGTCTACCCTGTCTTCAGTCTGTGATTTCAACAATTTCTAATACCAGCTATGCAAACATTCTAGCTTTATTTACTGATATAGCCTTTTTCCAAGTTGATTTCACTGTTCAGCATTCCCCAGAATGTCTTGGTCTGTACAGGTGGATCCAGAATGTTCATAAGAAACTTGAGAAAAATGAGAAAGTATGACAGTGAGGCTGAACAGAGAAGAGGTTAGTTTAGGACTCCAACGTTTTCTTCTAGACAACAAATGCAAATCCAGCCTCCTGTTCCTGCTGCACGACAACTTTATCCTTTACATACTAGCCATTAGTCTACTCCCATTACACATCCAAGTCATGTCTTCTTTCTCCTATTGAATCAAATAGCTTTACTTTTGTATTTTTGAGATTACTGAGTTTGTCTATTTGCATTTTTCAACATTTTCATTAGTGCATCTGCGAGTTAACACAACAGCACTTTGAGTTAATAGGTCTTGCTAGGAAAGGATAGTGAACCTTTCATTGAGCTTATTTTCTCTAGAGGTTCAATGAACCACATTTGTGCCTTTCCCACTTTTGCAAATATAGTGTCTGTGAAGGGCCAGAGGTATGTTAGTGATCATCCCACCCTGCTGGTCACTCTCCATGCTGCCCTAGAAGAAAAATGCTGAGTTCATCCTAGATTGGTCCAGGTTGATTTGATCTCCATTTGGGAAAGATGGCGGCTTAATAAAATGTGTTTACTAACAAGTGTCTTTGAGTGGCCTCTTTTAGGAGGTGGCTTGGTATTTGTATCCAGAATTATATCTTTTTTATGTTGGTGTTAATTGACCCCTGATACTGGGAACTAGAGTTACTTAGTCTTAAGATGAAAAATAAGACTATTTAGTATTTTACTTCACACCCTCACAGAAGGGGAAGCTCCAAACTTCTCTGTTCCCTGGAGCATAGACCTCAAAAATTGTCTCAAATTTGCCTTTTTTAAAAGGTGGAAATTTTTCTTTGTGCTGGTTTGAGCATGGTTCAATATATATTTAAAAAACTTTCTATAATGCCTTATAACCACCATAATCTAGTTAGTCACCATATTGAAGGACCTGAAGGCTTAGAGGCCTGAAGGTCTAGGAATTTCCTTTAATACTGGGTCCTCAGAGTGCTTACGTCATAAGCCAGCATTCGTTTGACTCTGGTGCCTGCCATTTCTGTAGCATTTTGGAGGCATGTTCTAATCAAGGAGGAAATTGGGGCTGGCAAGGTAGCTCATTGGGTTAAAGTGCTTGGTGTCTTGCCAGAAGACCTGAGCTACATCCCTGGGGGATCTACATGATGGAAGGGGAGAGCCAACACCTGAAACTTGTCTTTCCCTTCACGCATATGCCCCCATACCTATACCCCATACGTACAGAATATATACACACAAAATAAAGAACAATGTAATTTAAAAAAAAAACTGTAAAAAAAAAAAAGTAAATTAAAGCCTTACTCACTCTTGATATGATAGTCCCATGGTGAATTGCTGGTCCCATATACTAACAGTTTATTTCAGCTGTTGCAGTCTACTCAATTCCACAGTGGAAACTAAACTTCCAGGAGACCATGCTGTTTCCCCATTTGAAGGACAACTGTATTTTCTTGATGAATTTTATATTGACTAAAAACCACTTTCACTCTGCAATTTGGTGATGAAGGAAAGTGGAAGATGGGGTAAGAGTTAGAATGAAAAGGTAAGGCTAAGATACTAGTTGAGTGAAAATTAAGCCACATTCTGCTGCTTTAGTTAGGAAGGTTTAGTTTCTGAAATGATAGATTAAAATTCCATAAATGAAACCAGAATGCTAAAGAAACAAATTCCAAAAGAAAATAGGAGTGACTGACTTCCAGGGCACCTATATGTAGAAGACTTTCCCTTAACACTGGAGCAGCGCTGCTTCTGTGGAGAAAGGCTGGCAGAAACCAGAAAGAGGGACGGCTGCATTTTCATCTCCAGCCCTCTTTGGGGATCTCTGTCATAGCACTAAATGAATTCTGTCAAACTTCCCAGTTTTCTTCATTTTACCAAGCCAGTGGTCAGTTCTTGTTTTTATTTACATAGCCCTTTACCAGTATGTGAACTATCTAACTGCTCCTAATACATTGTCTGGTAGAGTAACTTTCCCTTCACTTTCTTGTTTTGTTTTTTATCAACATTTCCATGTCAGAGTTTCACAAAGATCTTCTCTTCACCCTCTCCTTCTTCTTTTGATGTTCCTGGTTTCAAGAATATTTCTTGGCTGATTATACTCAGATTCACATCTCTATTTCATTGGACTTACATCCGAGTAAACATTCTGGTTGTTTCATTCAAATATCTAGGGACATGATCGATTTATCTCGACTAACACAAAAATCTTGATGTGTTCTCTCAGGCTCACCTTTCTACTTTAAACATGCACTCCTTTCCCAAGTAAAAAGAGATTAAACTCATTGTCCTAATATTTCCCCAAATTTAAAAAAAATCATTATTCTCCCTGTACCAAAGACTTATTTGCATAGCAGCTAGAGTAATTGTTTTACATTATTAAAACGGCTCTACCCCCTCAAAAGGAAGATAGCATTATTGGTAATGGTACGTAGGGAAATAAACCATGTACAGGAATTCAAATTAGTACATTGAATGTGGAGGGTACTCAAAAAGCAAAATTGGAGCCACCACATGATCTAGTAATTCCGTTGTTGGGTAAAGATTCAAAGGAAATGACATCATCTAGAGAGATATGTCAACCCCTTACACATTGCCATATTATTTGTAATAGCCAAATGTGGGATCAGCACAAATGTCTATCAGCAGATGAATATATGCAGCAAGTATAATGTAGTGTTTGTACATGAGAGAATACTGTTTAGTCTTTGTAAAAGAACAAAATCCTCGTTTCTGCTAACATGGATGAATCTAGAGGACAGAGTAATATATGAAATAAGTCAGACACTGGAATTCAAATAATTTATGATCTCACATGTGGACTCTAAAATGTCATAGTCACAGAAACAGGTAATAGAATACCTGGACTGGATGTTGGTGGGTGGGTGAGGAGATGTTGTTCAAAGGGCAAAGTTTCATTGAAGAACATATTCAAAAATTTGTGTATACAACATGATGATTTGTAGTTAAGAATAAATTTCTGTAAGTAGATCTTCCATGTTCTTATCACAAAAGTTAGACTTATGTAATTTGTTAATTGGTTTGATTTAACTGTGTCACAATGTATTCAAATAGGAAGGCATCATATTACACACTGAAAAGACATACAGGCTTCATTTGCCAGTCATAACTTTTTATATCCTAATACTTCAATATTTAATTATTGGCATGTATAACATATTTTAAAATATGTGTATGTTTGCAAAAACATGAAGTAGAGTGACTACATTAATTACACCTTATATCATTAAAAAGTGTATGATTGCATCTAGCACTGCTACTCAAAAGTAGATTTCTTAGGCCAGGCATAATGGCAGGGCCCTCGCGAGGCAGAGACAGGAGGGTCTCTTTGAGATTGAGGCCAGTCTGGTCTCCATAGTGAGTTCTAAGCCAGCTAGGACTACAGGGAGATCTTGTCTCAAAAAACAAACAAAATTTTAAATGTAGATTCCTTGAGAATAAGATCCTCTTTATATCTCTAAATTCTGAAGGTCACATTTCATCCTTTTTTTATGTTAGTGTAGTTACATCTGAAACCACTTCCTTAGTTGTCCATACTTCCTCAAATGACAGTTCCACCTGAAGACTGTCCTTACCAGGTCCTTCTGCTATCTGGTGATATTTTAAGAATAGTCAAGAGCAGTGTTTCCATTTCTTTATATTCCTTTCTTCTTCACCTCTGTCGTTGTCCATCTTCTGCACCCGGATGGCAACTCCTCATCTCAAAACTTCTTTCTTATTAATATCTCAATCATTTAGGTGGAAATAAAACTGAGGGGTTCCCTGATCCCCTGCTTCTTCCACCTTCTGTAGAAGTAGCTTAGGCCCACCTATTTCTAAAGTAACCCCCTTTATTGTCATTATCAAATCCTACTTGTAGCTTCTCCTCCTCATTATTTTTATCAACATAATAAAAGACTTAGGTTCTAAAGGGAAAAGGGTCAGAAGGGATCCAGATGTAGTGTTAAGCAGGGCCACGTACTAAAAAAATCCCCATTTCTCAAATCCTGGAACATACCCTAGTGTAATCACTACAAAACACAAACTATAGACTTCTGATATCATACTTGGTCAAGTCCCAATTCTGTAAACCTGGATTCTGAGTATGACAAGGTCAGGAATGGGTTTCTCACTTTCACTTTTGTTTACCGACTGACTAGTATAGTCAGGCTCATTAAAGATACTCCATAAATATTTTAGGTTTCACAGCCTTTCACAATGTGCCTTTTGATTCCATAAACCCAAATCATTATGTCACTACTAGTAGTCTGTTCATATTTCAAGGCCATGTCATTCAAAGATCTGGAAACCTAATGTGCTGTTTGCTTCCTGCCCTCTTTTCTCATCTTAAATAATTTTCTCTGAAGCAAATGGCTTTCCTGCCCAGTTCCATTCTATTAAATTGAATTTCTGTAAGGGAAAGACCCACAACATTTATGTGGATTTCCTTTGTTTGTTGCACTAATGGGTACCAGAAGGTGCTTGTTGAATTAAGTGATAGTTAATAACTTTGCTTTCATTACATTTTCATGCGTAATATTCATGAACTTGTCCTGATAGTCTTTCTAGGTTTATAGCGTGAGCATTGAGCATTGCAATTCCCATTTTGCAGGTAAGTGAGCTGAGGCAAAAATGAATTGAAGTACTTTATCCTATGATGTTTTAACTTAGATGGTACTAAAATTCATGCCTTCAGAGAACTAACTACATGTTCATGGTGTCCTTGGATCCAACTGGATTTCTAAGCCATCAAGGCAGAGGATGACTTTTTACAGTTTTATATTGTTTTCAGTCCTTTTCCAAATAGAGGATGTAAAAGATTCTGTACAGACTCTCAGCCTGAGTGAAGGGGAACTGTTTTCTCACTTTTGGTGTCAGAAGTTTCTCTTGAGACATAAGTTTAAGAATTAGGCTTGTTTTGTTATAAGAATTAAAAAAAAATCAAAACACCACATTACATTTGCAATTTTATCCCACTTCACAGTATTAAGCACAATTTCTAAAAAACTTAAAACATGCCATTTTTATTAATGGTCCATTTAAAACCACCAAACATTTTGATGTCAATTACTAAAACAAGGTTTAACACTGTCAAAAAGCATTAGCGCTAAAAACAGTCACCCTCTCTGTATTTTCATCTGCAAAGCATTACAGTTTATAAAACAATTTTAACTCCGAAGACGTAAGGCCTTATATGAAGGTTTCCATATGTTAAGAATTTTATTTGTGTGTTTGATTTTAAATTGCTTTGAAAAACAGACAGTTGAGGTTTATAGAAAGGAATCTTTCTTTTAGGAAATAAATGTCTGAAAAGTGCCAGGGTACCAGCAGTAAAAACATTCTGACCACAAATCAGAAACACATTGGGAAGTGTTTGTTGAGTTCACCTCCTGAAACCAGTATTTTGTTTCTATTTGCTGGAAAATTGAAAAATCTGTTGTATCTTGGCATGGCTAGTTGGCTCAGCTCCGGATTCGTCGTGCAGTAGACGGTGTTATTGTATACACAGCCAGACTGTCAAGCCCTCTGTTTTCAGCACGGAGACTGTAAATATAAAATAAGATGATCTGTTAACAGCCTCATCTTCAACTCTGATTATTCTCTTCGCATTTGTTTACATATTCTTTCTTTCTTTCTTTCTTTTGCTCTTCCTTAAGAAGTGTGTGGAGGACAAAAGATAGATAGAGATAGAGATGAGATGAGATGTGTGTGTGTGTGTGTGTGTGTGTGTGTGTGAGAGAGAGAGAGAGAGAGAGAGAGAGAGAGAGAGAGAGAATGACAATTAATCAGTGTTTCAGCTGCTGAGTAGCATTTGGCCAAAAGCCATGAGGCTGACAACTGGAGTTTGGTGTGTGTTTTTGCAAGGCTAATTTAAGGTGAACTTAGATGGATTCAAGATTTATAAGCCTTAAAATGTCCTGACTGGAGCAAAGTTCAAGTCAAGTAATCCACTGCTCTCTGCGCAGATGGGGGCTCAGCCCACAGTGCCCTGTGATTTAGGCTACAGTCAAGGAGAATTTTGAAAACAGGCAGAAGGGCCGAGTTTCTGTGTTTCACTTCAAAGGTCTTCAAATAATTGAAAGGATTAAACTCTTTTGACCAGCTAAGAAGGTTAGGTGGTTTTGAGTGAGTGCTTTCATAAGCTATAGATGATTTTAAGTTTGCTCTTTAAGGATGGCCTCTAGTGTGGGTCTCTTTTAACACATTGAGGGCTGTGAGGAGCCACATTCATACTTTGTTTTATAAAAAATTCAGAATGAATAACAGCACTTGCAATAGCAGCACAAGGAATAGAAAATACCTCTAGGATTACACAGATGGGTAGAAACAGGTTTGAGAAATAATCTAGAGAACCATGTAATTAAACTTATTTAGGCTACTGGAAATAGTTTCTTCAACTGACTTCAATATAATATGTTCCTTCAGAACAATTGCCAGCAAAAGCAGAGGCCTGGCTTCAATGTTAGTTTGCTGTATATAGCCTGTTATGGTCAATATCATCAAATTAGAAGAGAGTTCAAATGTTTGTTCTCTAGTGGTGAGGAAATAAAAGACAACTTCCTATATACAACATTAAGGATTGTGTAATGGAAATGAAAAGGGACAAACATGAAATGACTATTATTTTTCACAAGGGAAGAAAATATTAGTCATGCTTGTGAACAAATGCCTTTTATCAAAGGAGCTCCATTTTCGTTCTTCATTCAGTTTATTATTATCAGCAGGAAGCTAAAATATTCTACAGTACAGTCAACCTATCTAAGAGATACATAAAAGGTAAACAATCAAAAGGTTAGAGTGCAACACAGATTGGTTAAAAATAAATGAAATTGTCACGTAAAAACACACTGTATTATTATTTCATGAATTTCCTTTTTAAAAAGAGTTCAAAAAAAGATGCCGGTGAATGGTACAGGGAGTTGCAAATTACCTCATTTAGAAAAAATAAAATGACATTTTGAAAGTAATAAGTTATATCCAGTAAACAATAGTTGATGTTTATAAGGGCTCTGAGGGAAAATAGAAAGAGCCTTGGGAATTTGAAGTAACACCAGCTTTTAGAGGAAACAACAAGATAATTAAAGAGCTGTGGCTTCTTTTTAAACATTATTCATAAACTTCACTATTCCTTTTTTTTCTGCCAGGCTCAGAGACAAATGTTGCAGTGTAGAAGAAAGACAAATCATGTAGAGCACTCTAGGCTGCTAGACACAAGCAAGGGGCTACCCCTTCCCTTGGATCTCTTCAACAGCCTGTTGTCCCCTTAAACACATCTTTTATTTTCTAAAACTTGTGCATGTCTTATGTGGAGGGTCAGCTGCTTCTTTGTTTACTTTAATGTTTACTTTCTACTTCCAGTGGAATGGGGACAGCAAGTTGGGCCATGGAAATAATCTCTCCTCATAAAATCTGGTTTGTATTTTCTTCTGTAAAATGAATAAAGGCTCTGATGGGCATCAGATCTTACCTTTACCATGAAACATATTCTTAACAAATGCAAATGCGATCTTTGAAGTCAGAATCAGTGCCGATATTTCATTTCATTGATTCAGGAATTGATCCGATATTCTGGTTAACTGCTTACTAGTTTTATCCCGGCTTAAATTTGTATTGATTAGATAATTTGGCTACTTACTAATTTTCTGGTTTTTGTCACATCAGAACAATATTTTGCTCTTGAATTTAGCTTTTTCTCGACTCTGAACCTAGAATTGGAGTTAAGTGAGATCCTCAACAAAAGATGCCCTGGTTCCATACAGCATCGGAAAGGGCATTCCCCTGGCCTGTGCTCACAAAGAGCTCACCAGGCGCCTGGGTTAACAAGTACCTTCATCATTCATTTGTTCTACAGGGGAAGATATTTGTTTGCTGCTAAAAGTTATTAAATTCTTAGTAGAGGTTTCAAGAGTACCATTAACAAATCTCTAAACAGATTATACAGGTCATTCTCGTTCATAAAGAACAACTAACAGGCTAACACTAAAGAAAAAAATTTTTCCCCTGCCTCTTTCCAGTGAAGCAGGACTTTAGAGCCTGAAGGACTCTAAGGTCATACCTTAAGCTTGACCTCTTGCTGATCAAAATCACATTTTCGGCTATCCTTTGACACAATAATCTTATACTTATCAAAACCAAGAAAGAGCTAAATCTCTACTTATTTATACCCTGTGCTAAATTAATAATATTCTATTTCCTTGACATTTTTCTTTTGTTATTGTATTATGGTCTGATATTTATTCTGTATTCTTAAAATGCATGCAAACATTGACTTTAGAAATTGATTATATTTATCATTGATTTTCTGTATATTCAGTTAATATTAATATAACATTAGAACACATATCCCCTCCCCAAACATAGAGCAAACCTACTGTGTTTCTGAGTAATTTCATTTTGAAATTTCTCTTCTATTACTTTCTTCACTCTGTGCAGCAATTGTAGAACAATTTCTTGTCCAATTGTAGGTACAATGGTAGTTATTATAAAAACAGTAGTGTGAGAGGAATGTATTGCTTTTTGCTCAGAGATATTTCCTGCTATCTTTAAAGAAAGAACTTTGAATCATAAACTACTAAGTTATACTTTCTCTAAGAATGATATTTAGAGATGAGGAGTTGGAAATCAAAATGATATCCTTAATATTTTTGTCAACTCAGTATCGGATACAAAGAAATGAAGTCATTTAGTCAATCAGTTATGTGTGACTGAATGGGACTGGGTTTTCACACATGTGCACACAGTCACCTCTGTGCCTAACAAAGAGAGTGATGGTTTTGTCAGCTTTGTGCCATCTATTCTAGAGTGTACACTCAAGCTAGGCCTATTCAAAACAGGAAACAAAAGCAAGCCTATCGTGTTAGTTGTTCCTGATAATTTTCTTCCCTGATCTGTGAACAGGGAGAAAAAGATTCTGAATTTGTTGCTTTATTCAGGACACTGCGTTTGAAATTGTGGGTCATGTCACCAAATGTGAGAGGATTAAGAAAATTTTGGCAATAATTAAAGATTTCTAAATGACGAACAAAGATTAATTCAAAATCAAATGTGTAAATGAATCTGAGATGTTTCTGGCAGCATTCACTCATGTTGTATTGTGGGACATCCCTGTAGTCTTGGTTCTGAAGGTACACCATGCGTACTTTGTACTACCCATGTATTTAATGCAATGACAACCAATGTTGACTGTAATACCTGCTCTCGACTATTATTAAAAATTGCAGCATTTTTATCATACATTCAAGATTTTCTTGTAGAAACACCATGTTTAATCATGGAAAGCAAAACTTTGAGTATTTTCCTACCATCATTCCTTAGCATGAAAGTAGCAAATTATTTTTGAATTGTATTGTGTTAAATGTTTGTTTTTAAAATTTGCTATTTGTATATATAGACACATATGTATATATAAAGAGGTTAAATGGAGTTACCTCAACTCATCTTAGCAAATAAAAATCACGGAATCATGAATGGATTACCTTTCTTTGAGTTATTGGCCAGTAGGATTCTATGCACAGACAGCCAGACATTACAGGCTATTGCCATTGTTATTGGTTATAATCCAACACTTGTTGGTAAGACCTTATTTCTGAAGATAACACATACTTGAGTCATAGAACATGGAGAAATTGAGCAGATACTGATCTTGAAGAATCATCCCTACTGGCTAGCTTTCATGGTGCTGAAAGGTGTTATGCATGCTGCCAGAAGAGAAAACTAATCATCAGTCTTATCCAGCTGTGAATCCTGCAAGCTACAATAACTACTGACCTGGCAAGATCAGTATTACTATTACTAGTGTAATAGTGGCACAAATGTTATAGGAGTAGCCAATCAATTCTAATTGAATTTAAGACCCACTCCACTAGATGGAACCCATACCTGACACCATTTTCAAAGCCAAGAACCTGTGGCTGGATAGGTCATGGGTGCTAATGAGAACCTGCTATTAATAATATTCTACTAATTGAACATAGTATTAAAATGACTCCTAGTGACTTATTACTATACCCATAAATTAGCACATCTCTTAACCCTCATTAGAGAAGTTTCTTCTTACAGTAAAAGGTAATTAACACAGAGACCCACAACTGCTCAATGTGCAGAGACTAAGAGTTTGCAGAGTACTCAGCCCTAAATGGGACACTTACATAACACCCTTTCCCCCAAGGCTCAGAAATCATTCTGGAAGAAGGAGCAAAATGATTGTGGGAGCCAGAAGTGCTGGAAAACTACAAGGAAATAGTGTTTTCCAGATAGCAGGGCAGTTGAACATAGGAACCTAAAACAATTGTTACAAAATACACAAAACCAGCTCAAGCTCAAATATGACAATTTCTCATCACAGATCAGGGGAGATGGTCATAAACTTCTACTGGTAGCTGAGGAACTATTGGCAATTAGTAGCTGTTTGGAGAGAGAGTCAAAGTTTTTTAAGGGTGTGACCCTTGGCAGTTAGACCACAGTCCAGGTCAGGTTCTGCACCCATGTATTTGGATAAGACATACTGGACTCAATGGGGGCAAGGAAAGAGCACTAGGTGCATAGGGAAGTGGGAATGATTTAGGATGATTTGGGAAGGAATATAATGTAAATATACTGTATGTAGTTCTCAAAGCATTGATAAAAATGTTTTTTAAATTGCTTTTTATGTTGTTGACTTGAGTTTCCTAGAACTTTGCTGAATAAATAGGAATTTGGTTTTGGAATTAGAATAGAATTTCTGTTTTTGAAATCTCTCTAAACATACTTCTGCTGTAGCATGTTTTACTACTACATACTACTGTATGTAGTATATACTCATACAACGTAGCATTCTCAACATTGATGCCTATGAAATCAAAATATCAATCAACTCTGGAAAAGTTGACGATTCTCTATATCATGTAGTATTTAATGTTCTGCCAGTATTTTATTCTTTTTGCAAACACATTTAGCTCATTAATATTAAAATTTGCTTTTGTCTTTAATTAATGTGTACAAAAGAATTATTTGTGTGTGTGTGTATATGTGGGTACATGTAGGTGTGCTCATGTGCACATATGTGGGTGTGAAAGCCAGAGTTTAGTCTTGGCTGTCATACCTCAATCTCATTTACATTGATATTCAAGACAGAATCTCTCACTGGCCTGGAGGTCACCATGCCATCTAGGCTGGTTGGCCAACAAGCCCTCAGTGTCCTCAGCATTTGGATTACATGTATGTGCTACCATGCCTGGCTTTTCCACGTGAGTTCTGAGGATTGGCTTGAACTCAGGATCTCCTTTTTAAATGGCAAGTACTTTACCAACTGAGCTGTATCCTCAGACCAGAATTTATTTTAGTTCTTTTTTGTTGTTAATTTATTGTTTATATCTGTATTCTCAAGTTTAGTTCCTTTTCTGTTGCTGTGATAAAATACCATGACCCAAAAGCAACTTGTGGAAGAAAAAGTTTATTTTAAGTTACACTTCCCAAGGGAAAATTCATAATGGTCAGAGAGGACAAGACATATGGAGAGCAGAGCAGGAGTCTGCAGGATCACATCTTCAGTGTAAAGATGAAGCAAGGAAAACGAATTGGAAATGGGGCGAGGTTATAAACTCTCAAAGACTGCCCCCAGGGACATACTTCTTCCTGCCCAGCTCCATGTTCTAAATGTGCCATAACCTCCCCAAACAGTGCCACCAACTGGGGACCAAGTGCTTGTTCAAATCCATGAGACCTACAGGAGGCATTTCTCATTCAAACCACAATACTTAGATCATGAAAAAATATCTTATGTGAAAAGGGTTTATAAGTGGGAAAAATTTTCAAAATCCTGATTTGGAATCAGAATTTTTTTTTTCACTAAATATATGTCTCTAAGAGGTTTTCTTATCATCTGTAGAACCAATGAACTTTTAGACTATATTACATTCACTTAACCTCTTGAAAGAATCCTTTGGGTAATCATTTATTGATGTGGGGCTGCATGATATGTAGACTCCTAACTATGGCTCATTTTCCAATGGTACACAGGGACTGTTATCATTGCTTTCCTACAGCATTAGCATTTGTCTGTTGAAAACAATGGAAATATGTCAAAATTATAAAGAGATCTTGTTATCTCCTGAAGGGTCCCTGCATTCTTCCTGCTGCACTACGTACTCTTTCATGGTATGAAATGAAACAGGGAAAGTTAGTAAGAAACTCAGGAAGTTCACTCCATCTGAAATCAGTGTTGTAGGTGACACATAGATGCATCTGAAAGCTTTATAGGTTACCAAATCCTATGTGACCTTTTTTTCCACATTCAGCAGCATTTGACCTTGTTTGCAGTTTTTCTAGCTAAGGTAAGTCGGAGAACACAATGGAAGTCAAGTATGGTTCAGACTGGTAGAGGATTGCTTAGTTACCCATCTCTAAGTCTCTAAAAACAATCTATACAAATCTAAAACAGAAATCATACCTTTTGCTGCTGTTAGCTAAAAATCTATTCAGAATCCCTAGGTGGCATTGAAAGCATTTAGACTCACTTCATTCACATGTCAGGTAAAGACTTTCATTTAGCAGTGAGATGAATGCTGAATAATGGATCTTTTGAATAATGTAATTAAGAATTCATTAAGGGGGACTTAAAAAAATGACAGAATGCAATGTGTGTGCGTACTCTCTCCTCTGAACTCCCAAAATGTATCATACAGTTGATGATTAAAAAAAAAAAAATCAACGGAGAACCAATTAGAAAATACTGGCATTTCATTTACAAAATACTGACATTAAAATTCAATGAGGAACAAATATATGTTTGAATTTATTAGAAATTATGTTAAATCAGGATTAAAGATCATTTTTTTTATTTTAAAATGTGCTCATAATATGACAAAGGACTTAACCAACACTCTGTTTTCCTGAAAAGATCTCTTAGTGTTCGCTGTGTGAACCTTACAATATTGAAGAAATTCACTTTGTTCTTGGATAACTGATTTAAATGAGAAATGGCAAACTTCTCTTTCTATTCTTTGCTTTATTTTAATTCAAATGATGAAGAGGTTTAAAACAGACCCAAATCCAACATCAGGTTAATTTGCCTGTAACAAAAGCAGGTGTTGCTGTTATCTCATATTACTGTTAGCCAGTGAAGAGGGAGGAGGGGAAAAAGTGATTTTCAGTGATCAGACAATGCAACAGGCCTACTATCCCAAGTGTCCATGGCCTTTCCTGCAATATCCATCTGCATAAAAGAGAAACTACCCCAAAAATAGCTAAAGTTTGTAGACATCAAAGTGGCTAAAGACATAGGAGAATTTTTTACCTAGGTATCAATAGAATTTTTAAATTTTTTCTTGGAAAAGTGACCTTTGAAATCTTAGAATTATATCCTCTAGCACTGATAAAAATCCAGATAAGGGAACACATTTGGCAAATTGTTCTTGTATTGTTCCCTTGGAATGTTACAAGCCATGACAATATATGTACAAAATTTATTATTTTTTCATCAGTTACTTTTTTAATCACATGAAAGAAGAGGCCCAGAAATTGAGGAAAGGAATGAATTCATTTGCTTTTAGCATTGAAAAGTTGGGTTACACTTGATGAATTAGAAATCAAATTGTATTAACATATAGCCCAAATTTTGTTTTGTTTTGTTTTACTTTTTACTTCTTTGAGACTACATTGACTTGAAAACTAAATCAATTTGAAGGAAGTTCTTCTGAGTCTTAAGGAACTTCACATACTGATTTGTAAAATGAGCCCCATTTTCCTGCTTTCTTTTGAGAATTCTGACCCAGGGGAGCTAAACTCTTAAATGCACAGTTACGAGAAGGTAAGTGATCTAATGACCCTCCCTGAAAAGTTAAAAATAAAAATAACTCCAACTCTCCAGATGGAATTATTCATCCAGATGGTCTTTGGAAGCTTAAGTGCTGACTGCATTCTTAAGGCTTTTGTTTTCATTTTGAAGATCATTTCTTCTTTTAAAGATTTCTCCTAGTTAATTGGAAACAGTATGACCTAATGGAAGGAACAAAGGATAAAGGATTGCAAATGTTGTGGTCTAATCCTGGCCCTGTCAGTGACTACTGCTTTGTGTTTCAACCACATTGTATGCATAGCCCCTCTATCTTAATTTTGCTCTGTGTGAGATAGGGAATTTCCAACTTCAGACTAGGAGTAGGTTGGTGATCAGAGGAGGGCAGATGAGAAACATCACTCTGTCTCAAAATATTACTACAACAACATTATTATTTGTTATAGACATTTATGTCTTTGAAGTATGTGTAGAGAGTCAGGAAACTTCATAATCCCACTTGCTAATATCTGCTGAGATGTTCATCTTAATACAGTCTAAATTTAAGGTGGAATTGTTGGAGAAATGCTATGTACAAGTAGCAAGAGTCAAAGTCAGTTGATTTAACAAATTTCTAGACGCAGAGCTATGTTACATCTAAGTTTTAAAAAATAAAATGAGGGGCTGGAGAGATGGTGCAGCAGTTAAGAGCACTAACTGCTCTTGCAGAGGACCCAAGTTCAATTCCCAGCAC
>NW_008329362.1:3639152-3646199 GCF_000622305.1 Nannospalax galili
GCCAAATACAGGTAGCTGGAGAGGTCATAGATCTTAGAGATAACTCCAAGGCTGTCATATCCCTAAAGAAATGCAATATGGATCCTTAAATCTATAGGTAAGTATCCCAGTCACCACCCATCAGAGAAGCTTCTTTTTAAAGACAGATATAGTTACAGAGTTCCACAACTGGTCACACACAGAGATTGTGAATTGCCCAAGCCTAAGTAGCACATGTAGCATGTAACCTCTGCACCTAATGTTCATGGAACATAGAACAAGGGATGAAGAGAACACTATTGCATATTTCAGTTCTCATCAATGAAGCTCCCTCATGCAACAGAAGGCCAGGAATGCAAAAGGTCACAGATGACCAAAACATGGAGAATAAGAGTCTGAAGAGTGTGAGTCCTTGGACAGGAATCCTATATTAAAGTCTACCCACCCAGGGCTCAGGGATCATTGCAGAAAAGAGGGCAGAAAGATTGTAAGAGACAGGGAGGACCGCACAACCTCCCTGCATGACCATACAGAAATAGTCCTACAGGCTCCTGGGACTCTTCTCATAAAAACCTACAGCAATGGTGTCAGGATACCCAAGATCCATTCAAATTTATGCAGACAAAAACCCAGTATAGAACTGTGGAAATTAACAGCAGGCCCCAATCTTAGTTGAAGAATTATTGGCAGCTGATTACTATTGGGTGAAAATGAGCTGATCTTTTTCTTTCTTTTTTTTTTTCTTATAATTGTTTCTACCAAATTTTTGTGTATTTCATACAGAATACCTCAAATAACCTTAATTGTATTTATACCCTCATTCCCACCAGCACTCTTCCATATCCCCCCCACTGGAGCCCATATACTCTGTTATCCCTGTTGAGGCCTGCTGTGTCAAGTCAGTGTCCCCAGACATTCCCCAGTGTAAGTCTATCCACTGAGGTCTAGTCCCTTTTTTTTTTTTTTTTTTTTAGGAAGATCAGCTCTTCCTCACCTAGCAATAATTAACTGTCAATATTTCTTCAGCTATGATTGGGGTATGCTGTTAATTTCCTCAGTTCTATGCTGGGTTATTGTCTGCTTGAGTTTGCATGGGACTTGTGTATGCTGATGCCATTGACATAGAATCATATGAGCAGGGTCCCAGGAGCTTGTAGGACTTTGTTTCCATGTGGTCATGCACCTTTTCCCTGGCTCTTACAATCTTTCTGCCTCCTCTTCCGTGATGGTCCCTGAGCCTTGGGCAGGTGAAGTTTAATATAGGATTACTGCCCAAGGACCAGCATTCTGCTAATTCTTAATATCAACCTTTTGACCATTTGTGACCTTTTGTGTTCCTGGCCCTCTGTTGCATGAGAATTAAGAGGTTCGTTAGTGTCCTCTTCTTTACTCTGGTCTATGTTCCATGTGCCTTAGGTATAGAGGTTGCATTGTAGATGTGTCATTTAGACCTGGGAAATTCTAGACAATGTCTGTGTATGACCATTTGTGGTACTTGGTAATGGTCTCTGATTGATGCAAAATAAACTTTTTTGATGAGTGCTGACTAGGATATTTGTCTTTAAATATACAGATAGATATTTATTTTGTGCATATTAAGAAATTACATTAGTCTAGGGATGTGACAGTTTTGAGGTTTTTTCTAAGATCTATGACCGTCCCGGCCACGTAGTATTTGGTTATGTTTGCAGTACCATGCTTGAGTTTCCTCCCACTGAGTGGGCTTTTATTCTAATTAGGCAGCTGTTGATTGCCACCAAGATAAAAGTGCCACTACTGCACAAATGTTATATGCTGTGCCGGCCATTGATATGGTTATTTGGTCTTGAAACTGGTGTTGGGCCATCGATTGATGTTTTCCCTTGGCACCTTCAAATTGTTGTGCAAAGCTATGAGAGCTCACCTTCAGAGGAAGTAGTTTCAGGTCAGTTCGAGCTCTACTACTCCAAATCCTGTGTTTGAAGTATGTTCTGCCTTACCTTCAAGTTCTGGGAGGCCATCAAGGGCTATGTAATTTTAGGAGTCTGTTGGACCACCCTGGCCAACAACTCATGGGAAGTTTCTCCTGTCTCCCACTGTTTCTTGTTATGTAGCCTTTATCTATACACATGGACTCAGGTAGAGATAATGTATGTGTAATTTGTCATTAGGTCATTGGACTAATATGACTCCCTCTGTTTTTTTAAAACTAGTTAGGCATTATTTATCCTCCTCCTCTCTCTCCCTGTCTAACCCTTCTGCCATGTTTTCCTCATTTAAAGTGTTCCCGTTTTCCTCATTTCTCCCTTGATAATCTTCTTAAAGGGGGGGACTCTAGATAGACTGACTAGATCCCAGTGAACAAATTTGCACTGAGGACATCTGGGGACACTTTACATGATAGGCCTTAACACAAAGGACAGAAGGTATGAACTCCAGTCAGGGGATAATGATAAACTATGGTAAAGGGTAAAGGGAAGGAGGTATAATGGGAGGCTGCTAAAAGGGAAGGAGGTATAAAGATGATTTTCTGTATGAAATACACAAAAATTCAATTAAAAATTTAAAAAATGAAATTAATTTTATTATTTTGAAGCTAGAAAACTATCTAGACACTCTTTTAAACAATGGTGTCTGGGGGCTGGAGAGATGGCTCAGTGGTTAAAAACACTGGTTGTTCTTGCAGAAGAGCTGGATTTGAATCCCAGCACCCACGTGGCAGCTAACAACTGTCCATAACTCCAGTCCCAGGGGATCTTACAGTCTCTTCTGACCTCCGCGGGCATTGCACGACACAGGTGCACTTACCTACATGCAGGCAATACACGCATACACATAAAATTAAAAAAAAAAAAAAACCAAAAAAAAAACTAATGTTGTCTGAGGAAGATAGAAGATATATACTAAGGTGATTCCAATGAGTCAACCCTAGAGAATTACCTCCCCTTGAGTGCGGGTGGAACCTGTGCCTAATGATAAACTATGGTAAAGAGTAAAGGAACACCCTTCCTATGAATATGTCTGGCTGTCTTTGACTGTTCCCTTACAGACTGGGCTTCAAAGATTCTTTCTTCAGCTGTGATGAAGCAAATAGCCCTGCTATGAACTGCCTATGTACAGGAACTTCTAGAACACAAATGCCTCAGCTATGTTTCTGCAGCAAAAATAATTCTTCCAAACCTAAATGGTCTTGGAAGAAGATTCTTCTATGAGTTTCTAGAAGCCAGAATTCATGACCCATGCTGCATCTTGAAAATATTCACTTACTTAAGCCATTATGTAGCAATTTATTATCCATAAAATGAAAATCAGTATAGTTTAAAGAAATTTTCTGATCAAATAATGTTATCGGTTAAAATAATTTGATCTTAAACCTCAATACATGAATGTTGTATATATAATTTACATATATACTATATAAAACATAGATTATTACCAAAGATTAGCTTCATTCTTTTTTTTTTTTTTTTTGTCTTTTTGAGACAGGGTCTCCCCTATAGCCCCAGCTGGCCTGGAATTCATTATATAGACCAGGCAGG
This sequence comes from Nannospalax galili, assembly GCF_000622305.1. Classification (NCBI taxonomy): domain Eukaryota; kingdom Metazoa; phylum Chordata; class Mammalia; order Rodentia; family Spalacidae; genus Nannospalax; species Nannospalax galili. The sequence goes on from NW_008329362.1 coordinate 3,642,650, forward strand.
CCTTGAACTCACAGAGATCCACCTGCCTCTGCTTCCCAAGTGCTGGGACTACAGGCATGCGTCACCACACCCAGCTTTGCTTCATTCCTTTTAAAAATATTTTTTATTTATTATTTTTATTTTATGTGTATGCATGTATTGCCTGCATGTAGGTAAGTGCACCTGTGCCGTACAATGCCCACAGAGGACAGAAGAAGCTGTCGGATCCCCTGGAACTGGAGTTATGGACAGTTGTTAGCTGCTATGTGGGTGCTGGGATTCGAACGCTGGTCTTCTGTAAGAACAGTCAGTGTTCTTAACCGCTGAGCCATCTCTCCAGCTCAAGAATTTTTTTTTTGTCTTTTTTTTGGGACAGGGTCTTCATGTAGCCCCAGCTGTCCTGGAACTCACTATGTAGACCAGGCTGGCCTTGAACTCACAAAGGTCCGTCTGCCTCTGCCTCCCAAGTGCTGGGATGAAAGGCATGTGCCACCACTCCTGGCTCTGCATTCTTATATTAGACAAAAATATAAATCTGTAGAAGTTTTAATGGTTTATTCTGTGTGCCCAAAGGACTACCTCTACAGTATTTAGGGTTTATTCATATACTACAGAGACCCAGCCTTTTAATCTGGACTCTCCAGGTTATAGAGATCAGGTTATTAATGTAAAATAAATATAATTTTACTTTAGAACTTCCTTGAGAATCACAACTTAGTTACTGTTAATATTTCTATAATGTGCCACATACCCATCTGCTGTTGATCTTAACTGGACCCCAATAAAGACAATGATATGAATGAGGAGGAAATCAGGTCACTGTAGGGGCAGAACAGAGCACACCATCACTGTGGCTCTGAACAGGTAATAATGCTTGACATTCATGTTTGTCAGAAAGGCTTGAAAGTTCATGATCAAAGGAGAGCAGCCTAGGCTTGGTTGGTTGTACCGGTCTCTTGTCTTTTTACGGACTTGGAATTATCCCTGAGAACAGCTCTCTGGACTCTAGTTTGCCTTCTTTACACCTGATTCCCTTAATTTTGCCATTAAAAACTCAGAACTTAAGAAGTAAAGTGAACTATCAAATAGGTTACAAAAGTTGGGGCACTGACTCCATACATTGCAAGAAATAACTGTCAAAATCTATATTAAATTTGAAGAATAGTCACATCATTTGTTCCCAACTTTGAAAATTAACCAGTATATATTAACATATTTTATCTCCTATTACCAATCATGAGGGTGTGAAGATAAGAGTATCTAGAGATTAAATAAATGGCATTTATTCAACAATTATCATGTGATGTATGAGGTTAAAAGTTGACCTCTTATGCTTTTGGATACTTATACTCTCTCACAGTGTCAGGAGAGAGTAGTTTAGAATGCATATCCAGAATCAGATCCTTGAGTTCTTGTGTCCATTCTGTTCCTTGCTATGATTTGAAATAGTGAAATTGTCTAAGCATTCTGTGATCCAGGCTTTTAAATCATTTATTAATCCAGTCATTTGTTTAACAAATTTCTGTCAGTACCTTCTATGGGCTGGTCACTCTTTTAGCCACTTGTGGACAAGCTAGGCTTGTTTCCCCCCGGAACTTAGATTCTGTAGCAGGAACCAGAAGATGGTAAAGTGAACTAACAACAAGCAAACAAATATTCTAAGTATGAAACAGTGATGAGAATTTATAAGAAGAATAATCATCTGGATTCTGGATATGCAGAATCATCTGGAAGGGAAAAAGCAAGAAAGCTGACATTTCTGAAGAATGGCCAAGAACATTTTCTCTAGAAGGGAATCTGTAAACAGAGATGGGAGAAAAGCATGAAAAGAACCATGCATGTGTTTCAGGGAACAAATTTCAGAGAGTAAAGAAAAAGCCCCAAAGCTCTAAGCTGGGAACATATCCAGCATGTTCCAGAGCAAGGACGGAAACAGAGAAAAAGGAGTCTGGAAATAAGCAGAGATAAGCTCTGAGGGGTTGCAAGGCCAACTTCTTTTTGCCCTTACCTGAGGGTTAGGGTGAGGTCTACTAGAAGTTGTTGGAACAGGGATATAACATCATCTGCTTTTTCTTTTAAAAGGGTTTTTTTTTTTTTTTTTTCTATGAGTATGTAACCAATACACTGTGTAGAAACAAGGGTGGAAGCCGAGAGGCCAGTTAAAAGGTTACTACAATAATTCAGATGAGAGTTGGTAGTGGCATTATTTTGGGTATATTTTGAGGGTTCAGTCAACTGAATTGCTGGTGAACTGGAATGTAAGAAAAAGTGAATAATAACTAAAATTTTGACACATCACAGACTCTCAGAATCTTGGGGAAAAAGAGACTTTTTTTTTTTTTGGAGACAGTCTCCCTGTAGCCTGGGACTTGTTATGTAGACCAGGCTGGACTCTTATCTTACAGAGATCCACCTGCTTCTGCCTCCAAAGTGCTTGGACACTGTACCAGCTGAAAAAGAAATTTTTGGAAGAATGGGCCTACAAGTTACTGAGTTGGAGGAAAACAGAGTTAGAACAGTAATGAAGGGCACATAAACCATTCTGTTTGGCCATGTCAAAGGTTTAAACACTACACAATATCCAAAGGGAGATACTGAGTGGTCAGTTGAAAGCAGGGCTAAGAGATGGCTCAGCAATTAAGAGGACTTCCTGTTCTTCCAGAGGGCCCACTTTGGATAGTTCACAACCACTTGTAACTCCAGCTTCAGGGAACCTAATGCCCTCCTCTGGCTTGCACAGGCACCAGCACACATGGCATTCACTTACACAGACAGGAACACAGACAGACAGACACACACACATCACATCACATATTACATAAAATAAATAACTACAAACATTCCTTCAGAACTGAGGATGGATATTCTTCAGTGATTCAAGGTATTTAAAGCATGATTAGAGTTACAATGATCAAGAAGGGATTATTTCTCATCAGAAGCATATTGGGTCCCTTCCATCTTCTCCCTGTCGTGTGGACTGGGTAGTATATTGACTCTTCTAATACTTATATTAATGATTTCCATTTTAATAAAAGCCCATGAGGTGTGTTGATAGGGAAAAAAATCTATCTAAACATTGCCTCTTAAGTATAATTAAATAATATATTATTTATCCAACATATATCTCAATCAGAAACTAAACTTAAAAATATTTAACTTACAGCATCAGATAATAGCTTCTATTTCTTATATTTTTTCAATATTCCTTTTTTCCTAAAGCCTCTTCTTTTTGCCTGTTTCTCTTTATTTACTTTGCATAATATTTTACTTTGCATTTCCTTTTCAACTTTCTTTAGAGTTCTATTCAATACCCACTTATGCTCTCAAATGTTTTCAAGTCCTCACCACTTCCTTTTCTGTCATCTTTTCTGTTCAGTTTTGACCTCAGCTACTGGTGATATTTAGTTTGGAGAAGGGCAAGACAAACTTGTGACTTAAATGCTCTCAATTTATTCTACAAGCATTTGTGGATGAAGGTCCCTAGATAGATAGGTTTAGGATGGATATAACTTATTTACTGTCTTTTGAACATTCTAGTCAGAAAATTGATGTGCTTGGATGAAAAAAAAAG
>NW_008329362.1:3646390-3661947 GCF_000622305.1 Nannospalax galili
AACGTGTTAAGGGAAACAACAGCATGTGAAGAAGAAACAAGAACAAGTGGACATAGACTGGGTGTCAGCTCTGTGATGTGAATTAAAATTATCACGAGCTGCACTGCACACAGATTACAAAGACTTTCTAAAAGTGCTCTTAAGGATGCCAAACAACTGAAATCTTCATATTCTGACAATGAAAATGTGAAATTGTACAACCACTTCAGAAAGCAGTTTCTAAAAAAGTTAAGCCTACTTTTGGTACATAATCTGGCAATTCTAGTCTTCTAGATTTCCTTAAAATTATTAAAATTTTGTGTTTATACAAATGCTTGTAAGTGAAAGTTTGTGGTGGGTTTATGGTTTAGCCTGGAAGAGTCAGAATTCAAATAGACAAGCTCTTATGTGTCCATACAAAGGAATACCTATAAATGAGTAGATAAAAAGGAATTATGATATCTGCAACAGCATGGGTGAAACTCAGTGCTTTGCTTAGCCAAATAAAGGCTATTATCTAATGTAAGTAGAATATTTATTATGTTCTAAAATAGCAAAAATTTAGTCCCAGAACACATACCAGTAATCATGGAGAGTTGTGGATGCAGTAGGTGGTATGTTTAGAAAGACTGACTCTAAACACTTGTGAGAAAATTCAAGAGATGATGAAACTCTTTTGGCAGTAGATACTTAATCATACATATTTGTAAAAGATTCATAACAGTATACACTTAAAATATAACTTATTTTATGTTAAATCATATTTTGATAAACCTGACTTTAAATTATTTTTTAAGGAAAAGAAAATCCACTTTGGATCTAGTTAGATGGCTCAACAGGTATGTGCATTTGCCACAGAATTAGACAGCCTTTGTTTAATCCCTGTGACATATATGTCAGAAGAGAATTAACTCCTGCAAGTTGTTCTCTGATCTCCACACATGTATTGTGGTGCATGTGCCAACACATGCATATGTGGGACCACACACACACACACATATAATAAATGTAATAAAAAGAAAATCCGTTTTGTAATATTTGTAATATGAGAATTTTAAGTTGGTAAAAAGGGAAGACCAACAGGGTAATGAGCAACTCTGACAGATACCACAGACTATGTTCAGGAAAAGGCCTGTGGAGGGAGAGCTTCATCTAAGAAACCACATGCCCTCTGCTCACAGGCTGGGCTAGTTAACAGGTCTGAAAATGGGATAGGGAAGGGAACTAAAAATTTCCATTTTCCTCACAGTTGACTTTTGTCAGGAGTAACTAAGAAAATAAGATAAGTGGTCAGTTAAAGAATGCCAGGTGGTAGATAGACAGCTATTACAGGGGTTGATATAGTGTGGAGGGCAAGAATATAGAACAAGTTGTTTTAGTTTCTGGAATTCCCATTGTTTAACAAAAATGGGGAACTTACAAAATAGAGTGGCCATGGCTAAAAATAATCATGCGTTGTAGAGCAGAATTTGAATCTGAATAGTCTTCATCAAGATAGAATAATACACATATGTCCTGGAATTTATTTTATTTTAATCATAGAAGTTATTTTTATTTGAACAAATATATAGTTTTAGGAGGAATTTGCCTATTATAGGGAGAGAGGTAAGTGAACCTCCTTCAATGTACTGATATGCTTAAAGACAAGGGACATAAGAGTGGTCGAGGCTGCAGCCTATTGCACATACTTAATATCTGCATACAAAAATCTCAATTATTTTTACACAAATTTATTCAATGGATATTGCTGTCAACATTTTTAGCTTACTAATATGAGAATGGCTTCAGAAAATTTATTTTGCATAGAACATGCTGTATCAGGTTACAAATTCTATATTGTTTCATTATTAAAAAAAATATTTAAGCTAATAATAACTTTTAGGTACCTTTTCAAATTTCATTTATATTTTGAATTCTCATAATTCCTGGTATTCACACAAAAATAAATAGAATTGACTCTAGATTTTCAGTGGTTTCCTTTTACTAGAGGGGAATGTAGCTAAGGATGACTTGCAGGGGTGGGTTTGGGGATATTCAGCCATGCTCAGATCCACATTTGTTATATCCATCTCTTTTATGTAGAGGAAAACATTTGCAGAAGACTTTTCATATAAAGATGCTATTTAAAACCTTGTAAAAACATGTTGCAGGTTCTCTCACAGGTCCAGCCCATGAGGGACTGCAGGGAATCAGGGTTCTGACCGAGGTGGGGGTAAGCAGCATGGAGTCAACACACAGACACTGGGAGTCAGGAGGAAACAGGCAGTAGGCGAGGTGCTGCAGACTTGTTTATTGCTGGGAAGGGCAAGCCTTATATATCTCTCCCCCTGCCCCCAGTGTCCCATAAGCTGCTGTGTCACTCCCTGATAGATCCCTTCATTCAGGCTACTCACCCGTCATCAGTCTCTAGGTCCGGGGGCAGATTATAGGTTGGCTCTTTTGCAGAAGTGCAGGCTGTGCTCTCAAGGCAGAAGCTGTGCTCTCTAGTGCAGCCTGTGCTTAGATCTGGCACTTCACCTCCTACATATCCATCCCTTTTTATTATAGAAAGATCAGTGGGAGCTGAGGTTCTTTGCCTTGACATAATTGATTCCACCTCAGAGGGCACCCAGCTTGATGGACATGCCTGTCTTAGGTTGTCCTGACCATCAGGATCTTACCTGTCATTGACTACCAGCCCTCGAAGGGTGTGACCACTGAATGACCATGTGGGGCATGAGGAGGGCAAGAAGTTATATAACTGCTTCTCAGATATCAGCAAGCCAGACCTACCAGACCTTGGGGAGGGGGGAGGGGGCGTCAAAGTCTGGATCCTCAAGCATCTTGAGAACCTGATACACCAAGTAATTTACTTGGTTTTTTCTGTGGAAGCTTAAAACACAGAATTTTATGAGCAAGGAAAGAACTAAGATTATGACGGCCAAGTTAAAGGCCAGATCAAACTTGGAGGAAACCTGCTGGAGCTCCAATTATAAGAAATGGACCCAGAAATTGGCCCAGTCTGCCAAAGGGCACCAAGGAAGCCAGAAGAAGTCAATAGTACTAAAGCCTGTAGGGACTGTAAGGGCTCATATCTGTCAAAGGGTGTTGATGAGAGTAACTCAATGATCTTTTGCAATAAGGCAATGGCCGGGGAAGTTGTTAATCTTTGATGAAGGGCAGGTGGGACCCTCCAAAAGAGAAAACAGTGCCCTCAATTCCTCTGAGGGAATGGGCAAGAGCAGTTTAAGCCAATTTGTGGTGCCACAGAGTTGTTGAAAATCAGCTAGTGTATAGACCAGCTTTGAATTAAAGGCAGGGACCATAGGGTGTATGCTGACTGAAATGGTATGCCCCAAAAAGGCACAAGGAGGCACCTCCTGTAACTTATCTAAGGTGATAGACAAGCCAAGGGATGATAGGCGGAAGAGTAAGTCTCTGGTTACCTTGTGGAGAAATTGTTGGTTAGGGTTGGACAACAGAATGTCATCCGTATGGATGTGAATGAATTGTACACTATGAAGGATGGCTGAAGTGGCTCATGAGACAAAAAGCTGACAGATAATAGGACTATTCTTCATTCCCTGGGGAAGGACTTTCCATTGATATCTGAAGGCCAGCTTGTGCCTTTTTGGGTCCCAAACTGTAAAGGCAAAGTGATCACGATCTTGGGGGTCCAGCGGGATTGAGAAGAAGCAATTTTAATATCAAGTGTTATGATGTAATAAGAAGGAGGAATAGTGCCAGGGTTGGGCAAGCCAGCCTATATCGAGCCCATTTTTTCCATTTGTTTATTAGTGCCACGTAAGTCCTAAAGCAATCTAAAATGGCCATTTTTCTTTTTAATAACAAATATTCTTGTTCCTGGACCAAATTTTTGAGGATAGATAACTTAGGTTCTAAAATAGGCCACTGCTTCACCCAGATCGTATCTGTTGAGAGCCAGATAAGAGCGATTGGTGTGGGAGACTCCTAGGGTATGTCCAAGGGTGGGCAGTGGCCCTTAGAATTGGGGTGCTTGTCAGGGCTCTGATTTCTCTGAGAGATGTCAAGGTTATCATGGGCTATGACATCATCACGAAAGGCCTGATCATCTGTGGTAAGGACCACACCCATGTCCTCTAGGACATCTTGACCCCACAAGTTGTGGGGGACGTTGGCCACTATGGGAGTGAATGTGCCCTTACTCCCGACTAAGTCCTTCCAGTGTACTGGGTGGACAACCAACTTTGTGTCCTGGCTGGCACCCACTCCCTTAATGGGCAGTCCAGGCTGACATTTCCAATGGGGAACCAAAGAGACCTGTTCTTGGTGATGATGGTAACATTGGCTCCCATGTCCACTAGGCCCTTCACAGTGATCCCACCCAGGAATAAGGTCATTGGGGGAGTGATTAAGAATCGGAAGGGTCCATAAAACCTGTCTCATTCCCCCTCTTACTTGCAGGGCTGAGGGGCACCCTGGGTCGAGTTTAAAGGCACCTAGTCCGATTGGGGCCATAACCTACAATCTTTTGCCTGATGAAATCCCATTTTGCATTTGGGGCAGCGGGTCTTGGAATGAGCTCTGTTGTTTGGGCAGTCCCTACGGAGGTGTCCTGTCCTTCCGCAGTTCCAGCAGCCATCTTTTGAATCAGAGGGGGTGGGCCTTCCTTGTAATTAGAGCGCCTCTAAGGAGGCAGTCAGGGACTCGATGGGCCCTGTCCTGGGGTCTAGGTCGCTAGTGGCGAGTACCCATTTATGAATATCATCATTGCAGACAGGCTCAATAGCATTGTGGGTAGGAGTATTTAGGCCTTCCCATGCCAACTGTTTGACAAGCATATCTTGAATTGTCCCAGACTTCACTCTCCTTTCCACCACTCCAGTAACTCAGCCGAGGAAGTCGATGAAGGACTCCCCTGTCTGCTGAATCAGATTGCAGAAGAATGCTTGTGGGTCACAGGGGGAGCAACATTTAAGGGTCTTGAAGGCCAGGACACTAACTTGTTGGTAGTAAGCACGAAGGCCAATAGTAGACTGGGAAATGCGGTCAATATATTGTCCATGTCCTGTGAGCATATCCAGAGTAATATTAAGGCCATATTGAAGGTTGAGATGTGCCTGATTTTCAGCCTGATCATTGTAGGCCGAGCACCAGCTCAGTAAGACTGAGGGCTCCAATACTGCCCTTAATAAATTATACCAATTGTAATGGGTCCGTAACTGCATGGCCCATTGGCGGAGAATTTGCTCAAAATATGGGGAATCAGGGCCTAATTTATTGGCAGCTTTGCGGATGAGTGCAAGGTCTGTGAGGGGGTGGGCACCCACGCCTGTTGCACAGTGTTAGGGCCAACATTAACCAGAAAGGCAGACATGGGCTGGCAAGGGGCAGTAAGGGGTGGACGGGCCATGGGGGGGTATAATGAGTGGCAGGTGTGTTGGGGCAGGCGGAATGTAGTTCATTCAAGGGGTACTGATGTGGTGGTGTCTCTGTTGTGGCTTTGAAAGTGGGGTCTGAAGTAGGGGCAAGGGGGCCCCTCCCTTATCTTGATCGACCTCAAGCCTGGTTCCCTTATCAAGGTTAGTGGGGGTTGAAGTAATGGCAAGGTCTACACTGGCCTGATCCTGACAATACTTATTGTGGGCTGAAATGACTTCTTCAGGTGAGGAGGATTTAAGGTTGGCAATGATGACTAAAAGGATCAGGACAAATGAGGCAGGAGGAACGACTCCTGTCCCTACTTCCCTTTTTCGGGCCAAGAAAAGGACCTGCATCCAGACGTCAGGATCCCACATATTCTTGGGAGAGACCCAAGGGGCCAAGTTAGTGGTGTCATCCCAGAAATTTTCAATATCTTTTGGTTTCACTTTCAGTCCCTGAGTTCTAAGGAGCGATTTGAGTGCTGCCGTTTGTGGCTCCTTGCACTGTGGTGGTAGGTTGCCCATTGTGGGAAGGTCCCATGAAGGGAAACTCACCACAAAAGTAAAAGGCAAGGGTGACTACCAAGAGGGCACAAATGAAGCAAACAAGGACCATGAGCCACTCAGACGTAAACCGCCCCAACATGAAGAGGTGTATCAGATCCAAATGTCTTGTGCTTAGTGAGGGACTTCCAAGGGCCATGACACCCTGAGCCATATGCTCACACAGTATCTCCAGGACAGGCAACAGGATGACCCAAAGCTGGGCTCTGAGTTTGGGGTGGATCAGCCCTTATGTGAACTCACCAGGTCGAGTCAAGGAATAAAAGGTGTTGATGTGGGGTTTGGGACCTCACAGTGGAATGTGCCTTCCTGATTTAACAACAAATATGACAAACAGGGTAGAGGGGACAGAGGAGGGGGCCACTCGCTCACCCTTGAGCAGCTGAAGGGACAGACAAAAGCTGGGGCCTACTCAATGAATGAACCGAAGTTGGGGGCATCGCCAACACTGGGGGGCCAGGAACCCTGTTTGGGTGCCAGCTATTGCAGGTTCTCTCATGGGTCCAGACCACGAGGGACTGCAGGAAATGAGGGTTCTGACTGAGGTGGGGGTGAGTGGTGCAGAGTTAACACACAGACACCGGGAGTCAGGTGGAAGCAGGCACTAGGTGAGGTGCTGCAGACTTGTTTATTGCTGGGAAGGGCAGGCCTTATATATCTCTCCTCCTGCCCCCAGTGTCCCATAAGCTGGTGTGTCTCTCCCTGATAGATCCCCTCATCCAGGCCTCTTGCATCATCAGTGTCTAGGTCTGGGGGTAGATTATAGGTTGGCTCTTTTGCGGAAGTGCAGGCTGTGCTCTCAAGGTGGAAGCTGTGCTCTCTAGTGCAGCCTGTGCTTAGTTCTGGCACTTCACCTCCTACAAAAACAAGAAATAAGAAAAATGTATAGTTATTCCAAAGGTTAATAGTGTTTCCAAGGCTGCCTGAAGCATAAGCTAAGTCAACATCTGGTCTTGCACTTATTTAGTATGGGGGGGTTGCTATGAGCAACAAGAGGGCTTCAGGAGTTCTCAAGGACAGAGATGTTCTTCAGTTTACTCATAAATATTAAGAATGTAGGTAAGGACATGGGGATGGACAGGATGGTTGTCATTAACAATGAAAAGAATAATTTCACGGAAAGTAACAGCTTCATTGTATTGAAGCCAGATAATTCAGTTTTCTATTTTGTACTTTGAAAATTGTCAATAAATTGGAGTCAATAAGGCTCAGCATGTAGAGACACCTGCTGCCAGGTGACAACCTGAGTTTGATTCCTGGGACATACATAATGGAAGGAAAAAATTGCTTCCCACAAATTGTCCTCTGAGCTCCACACATGTCCAGTAGCACACATGCCAACCCACATACACAATAATAATAAATAAGACAAAAATCTTAAAAATTATCTGCAAATCAGCAAGAGTTGGACTGTTAGGTGGAGGTGGTTTGTTATGGTTGATGGAGGTCAGATAATCAAGAAGATCAAGTGTTGGCTGTGTCATGGATTTATGGAAGATGAATGATGGGGTGCATAGGAGAAACTCTTAGAAGCTATTAAGCTTAGAAGCAGCATAAATTAAACACAGAAGAATAACATGGTGGCTAAGAGCACTACTGCTCTTGAAGAGGACCTGGGTTTTGTTTTCAGCACCCATGTAGTGGCTAACAACTGTCCCTAACTCCAGTTCCAGGGGATCCAGTGCCCTCTTATGGCTTCCACAGGCATTGTATGGCATGGGTGTATTTACATACATATAAGCAAAACACTCACACAGTTAAAATAAAAATAATTAAATTTAATAGTTATCAGGAGTGGTGGCGTATGCCTTTAATCCCAGCACTCGGGAGGCAGAGGCAGGTAGAACTATGAGTTCAAGGCCAGCCTGGCCTACACAGTGAGTTCCAGGCCAGCTGGGGCTACAGGGAGACCCTGTCTCAAAAAGATCAAAAAAGAAAAGAATCAGGGCTACAGAGATGACTCACTGGTCAAGAGCACTGGCTATTCCTGCAAAGAACTCAGGTTTGATTCCCAGCACCCACATGGTGGTTCACGACTGTGCGTAACTCTAGTTTCAGGGGAATTCCATGCCTACTTCTGAACTCCATGGGCACTGGACGACATGGGTGCACTTATATACATGCAGGTAAGAGACTCATACACATAAAATAAGAATAATAAAAAAAAAATGTAGCGGTTTGAATGATACCATCCCCAATAGGCTTCAAGTATTTGGACACTTTGTCCCCAGTTGGTGGCACTGTTTTAGGAGGTCTTAGAAGATGTGAGCATACTGGAGGAAGCATGTCACTGGGGGTGGGCTTAGAGCATTCTTAAGCTTTGCCAGATCTCTAGTCACTCTCTGCTTCCTGTGTCTGCTTGAAGATGTGTACCTCTGCTCTTTTCTCTTGCTCTGGCCAGCTCTTGCCACCATGCTTCCCTGCCACGACGGATGACGGACTCAAATTCCCCTGGAACCATAAGCTCAAATAAACTCTTCATAAGTTCCCTTGATCATGGTGTCTCATCACAGCAACAGAAAATTAACTAGTAAAATTTTTGAAAAATATTTAAAAAGCAAAAATTAAAAAGAAAAGATTGGGAGAAAATCTTTGCCTACTGTACATTAAGCAGAGGGTTAATTGTACATATTCATATATATTCATATATATTAAGCTTAGAACCTTAAGAAACTGAGCACATGTTCAAGAAGCTTAGGGAAGCAGCATAAACCAAAGAAGAATAACTTGGTGAAAATATAATACTTGTCATACACACACACATATAAATATATATTACATAAAAATGTTAGATAATATATAATATAATATATATAAATATATTTAGAGAGAGAGCGTTTTGTTCAACAGAATGATACTGTTGACAGCAAACTGCCACTGTAAGCAAAAACAACATTATTTGCTAATTTTAGGTGAAGTACACCTTCTGACCTACACCAATTTTCATCTTCAGTGCAACCAATGAATCTCCCTCTTTTCAGAGTGATTTCTGTCCTCATGTAGCCCATACAAATGATGAGTTTGATCATATGACCCGTTGACCAATTCTGATGACTGGTCCCAAGTCTCAATGAGGCCGATAACAATAATAATGCCTGATAATTGTGATGCAAAGCTGCTGTGATCTGATGTACTTGAATGTCTGCTTGGCCTGTACTGGGAAAGCAAGGAAACAAAATATTGGTGAGAAAGGCCTAAAGCTAGTAATTAGTAGCAGGGGGAGGCAGTGGCATATTTAGATTATTGTGCTTCACTTTGTATTGGCATCATCTTCTGAATATTTCAGTGGCCTTCATTTACATACCCACTGAGGATTTCTGAGCAGAAATTAACCTTTGTTCTCAGGCACAGAATTCAGTGGGGTTACAAGTTATAGCTAATTCTGGCCCATTTGAATATCAAGTGTATGGTGAGGATGTGTTAAATGCTTTGAAATTCTCACTTTTGTTAAGAAAAATCACATTATTTTCCTAAAAATTGTTCTGAAATTGCATCTTGTGAATTAAAGAGTTGATCTATCATGGAGGTGTCCCTTAGTGAGACTACTTCGAAGTCATTATGAAATATGATTTTTGATCACTAGAATATAATACTTGCCACACCCATCTCTCCCATGTATTTCCCACTGTTACCTACCACTCAATTGGAGGTGAGTGTTCATCCCAACGTGACACAGTAACCCGAGTCTTCCTGAGCTCATGACACATCTCAGTTCTCGGGTCCGATCAGTGACTCACTAAGTCTCCCAAATTACGTACAGATATCTGAGGTGAGTTGTTTTCTGGTGAGCAAATGAGTATTAAATGCAAAGTGTGTAATCTGTGTAAAGAAACGTCCAGGCCTTGCACGCACTTATTTGCATAGGAAAAAAAAGACCAGGAACTAAGTTTTAAACTTTAAATACTAAATAAAACTGAGTTCATAAATAATTGAAAAGATTAGAGAAAGGAAAATACTCCTGCAGAAAATTTTCTAAATCACGAAGGATGGTCAGTTTCTCCAGTCGTGTTCTTAGGTCTTTCCACCTTTGTTTCACATTCCCTTCAAAATCCTTTGCCAGGTGAGTGCGGATGTGCTACAAGCAGAGCACTATGTACAGAGGCGATCACTGTCCTCAGTTCAGGGACCCAAAGCTGACAACAATCAGCCCTGGGTAGCCTTTTCCTCTAAAATCACTATGGCTTCACAAAAGTTTTGCAAATTTGAGAGCTGAGAAGCCAAATGTTAGGCAAAGTGAGAGAAGGCTGTGTTTTCTAAGCTTGTATTTTCAGGTAGTCAGAAGTCACTGAGCTGACCCACCTGAGAGCCTCATGCCATTTTCCTGTATTAATGACCATGTCTGGGTCCAGGCTCCCAACCTTTCCTCTAGAGCCACGTTTGAAGGTAAGCCTTGTAGTCAGGTGAATAGCAATAGCTCCAAAATAAACTGCAGTCTGTTTCTCCCTATTATTTTGTTTTAAAGATTCAACTGGTTTATAAAGCTTAACTACCTCAAAGTGGGGAAGCCTTCACCTTCACTTTGGAAGCAACTAATGAATGAACACATGGGGACAATGTGATGTTTTTGGAGATGTGGGTTGGAAAGAAAAGTTTCTCAGGATGCTGCACTTTGGTCAGTGGTATACTTAGTTGACCTCTGATAATCAAAGTCTAAATACTTCAAACTGACACTAGAATTAAGCTAAAAATAATAAAGATTTAGTATGAAGTAGAATAACTCAAATTTACTAAAGTAATCATGACCAGATTTCTACACAATTCATGGAACTATTTCTATAGCAGTACACTAGGCTCTGACTGTGTTATACTCTTCTGAATATACATACGATTCTTGTTGGGTGGAAAATACGAAGGCATAAAGGATCATAATACAGCACAATAGGAACAATGAATTAGAAGAATAAGAGTAAGGGGCTCAGAGAAGGAGGAGACACCCAGAGAGGAGACATGGAACAGAATTTAGTGTTTAGTGAATGGATGCTTTCTTGTTAGTTCACTCAGCAAACAGTACTTTTTATGTTCAATGTGGTCAATGCATCCTTGCTATTATGCAAGATCCCTAAGTTAAATCCTGAAATAGGACACAGTGCTTTGAAAATAGAGAACCGCAGAGGATTACCCAAAAGAACACGGAGGAGGTACTGAAAATTTAAAGCCGACGTGTTCTTGGCGCCGAGTCTGGTGAACCTTCAGCAAGTAGACAAGAACACAAATATTGTGTTATTTTACTCCCACACTAAGCGTATGAACCAAATTTATGCTCCAAAGAAGATTTAGATATCAAATAATCCATTTGCTAAAAGGGTAGAGTTTAAAACAATCTCCTCTTCACAACTTCGTGGAAAATGTCTAAGTGCCTATGGACATATTTCCCTTGAACACATGCATACATGCTCTCTGTAGGAATGTTACAGTTTAGTTAAAATTTATAGTTGAATACACATTGCCCTTTTAGATCAATTACTTGTGCCACTAAGTAGCAAATGTGGGGAACACAGATTTATCTCAGCACCAACTTTTATTTTGGTTTGAAATACAACCCAGAACCACATGTGATGGCTCATCCAGCACTCAGGAGGCTGAGGCAGAAGTATTGCTGTGAATTCAAAGTTAGCCTGGGCTACTTAGTGAGACCTTGTCCCAAACAAAGCAAGGCAGAATAAAATGAAGGAGGAGACAGAGGAGAAATACAATCTGGACTTTTTTTTTGAAACCAATGGAATAGTCTAGAAACCATAGTTTTCTCAGCCAGGTTAATATAAGTATGTCCACCCAGTGTTCCTGCTGACTGGCAGCAGTTGGAGAATGGCTATGAAGAGAAAGACGTCAGTTTCCATTAAAATTGAAGTGCATGTAATATGTGAAGTAAGCCCATGATGCACTCAAATCACCCAGCACATTTTCAAAGATCAAAACAAACCATAACTTGGTGGATTTGACTGTAAGGAGCATTTGGAATATGTATTTTTTGAACGAACTGAGAACCCCCAAAGACTATGTGCTTATGTAAATACATCCATATAAAGCAGTGTGAGGGCACTTCTCATGGTTATTATACATTCAGGTGAGACAAGCAGCTTTTTGCTGTTGATTGTCAGAGTGTTTTATTGAAAGCTTGTACTTTACTAAGGAAAGCAAGGTCAGCGCCAGGGTAAGTTTCTAGCAGATATTTAAACTTTGGAGAGGTGAATGCCATTTAGACATAATGTGGTTTTTATTAAATAAATCTGTCTAATAATATTAAGGTGCTATTTCAATGTTAAGAACAGACACAGCCAATCTTAGGTACTAAGAGATGGGGGCAGAAGGTTGGGTCATGACAGGGAAGGAGTTGGGTACTAGTTGTACCTGGTTGAAGCAGAAAGAAGAAAAAGATGTAAACAGTTAAAGCTCTACTTCCCTTCCATATTGAAGGATGGTTTATTTTTCTTTAAATTCCTCTTTGCTTTATTGAATTTACAACAAAGTGAGGTAAAATTTTTGAATATATTTCTAATATGGAATGGAAGTTATATATTTTCTTTAGGCTGATATGAAACAAGACTGTATAATCCAGTGACAACTGATAACAGATATTACACAAAGTAAAAATAAGGGGTATTTTTATGATTCAGCATGCAATGAAATTTTAACGTAGATTTTGAAATGTTGACGTAAAAAGATAAATGTAGTAAGCAAATAAATATCTTTGTGGATCTAAATTCCCAGAGATCTCACTAAAACCCCCAATTTGGCACGTTTGCCTTATTTGGTATAATAAAGTTCTATATACTAAGAGAAAATATGTGATCTTATTAATATGATCTCCACAGCAACATTTTATGTTCAGTATCTCTAAATAAATGATGGTTTCATAATTTAGCTTTAAACATAATTAACATTAGTACTGCTAAATGAAAAGCATGCGTTGTGTATGCTTAACTGAAAACTAAAACTCACAAGTTTGGAGAACCTTGTACACTGAACCCACATGAGACCAACATTCCCACTAAACATATTGAAATTGAAGAACTGTGATGACACCCACTTGATATTTATCATTAAAACAGTTTTTGTGTTCAAAGGGAATGTGTAGAACTGTTTTGAGGATAGGTACCTAAGACAAAGGATACCTAGGGAGATGCAATATCATAGTAACTAATGGAAAATAATAAATACTGAGAAACTTTTACTCTGGGACCCAAAGTCAACTCTTAAACAATATTCCAAAATGGTGAAATAACATATGTGGGGAACTTATACATTGAAAAGTAACATCTTGTGGTTCTTGGAACACTTTATCCATGAGCTACTAGTGAATAGGTCTTAGAGCAAGGAAGGAAAAAAAAGACAGAAAAAAAGTTGGAAAAGAAGACTATAGAAAATAGAAAGGAGAAAATAGGTGCATTGATTAAGAGAGCATTTCCCACACCAAGGATCTACAATTTCTGAATTCCTGGGACAGCAGCATTGTCAGTCACCCTCATCCTATGTCTGCTGTGCTATTTCTTCCTTGTAAGGACAGCAGCCTGATCTTCTCTGTCTGTTTATCTTGCTCCTCTTTGCATATCTTTCTCATGGTTTCTCATGACACCCCATGTCTTCTGTTTAAAAAAAGAGAGATGATATTTTTCTTTAAAATAATTACATATACATGTCTATTTGTGGCATTTCCCCCACTGCAAACATAGCTGATAACTGCTATGATTGACACACCACTTTACAGGTAAAACACATTTCTTTGTGCTTTTGTGGCCAGTTACTCTGATAAAGCTTTCCATTAGGATATTTTGGCTACATTACTTATTATATGATTTATTTTCATTTTTAGGAGAGAGTGAAAGTAATTAAAACAATGAAGTGTATTAATTTTTGCATTCTTAATTTTTACATTTATCAACATTTTTCCTAAAGAACAAAACCAAAAAAATAAATCTTCGCCTTCCTAACATGTTTGCTTCCTTCAAAAGTGGTACGTTGATTTTAGATAGCTTGGGTTTCCTAATACTTTCCTCTTCATCCAGTTGAGCAGGCATAGTAAGTCGTAGAGAACTCTTCTGTATCAATCTGTATCCACCTTGTTCTTTTCTGTCATCACTGACCTATAAAAGACCTTCAGACATCTCCTACACATTTTAAAAATGCTTCCTAATGGATATTTTAATGTCACAGTCCCCTAAAAGGATAGTCGATGAATTAACTTTCTTAATCTTCTATTACCTTGTCTACCCCATCACTGAGTAATGATGATTTTTCAAACAAGGCAAGAAATAGAGTTTCCTTTGTGATTTGCTGTATACATATCTAAGTGTGACTATTTATATGCGAATCTGTGTCAATCTGAATCTACATTAGCAGTGCAAAATCTTCCATGAAAGAACACCTAACCGCACTGCCTGCAATGGGATCAAGTTTTGTCTTTCTTTTTGATCCCCCTCCACTCTTTCCCAGAATACCATCAGTTCTCACTTTTAATTATATTTCATATTGGTAAATTTTAAATCTCAAATTCATGGGAAGTTCAATTTAATGAAGATTTTTATTTGTGGGCCACCATGAAGCCAAGTTACAAGGGCTTTCAGTCACTGCTTGGTATCTGCCAGGCTAGGTACACGAGGTAATGATGTGCCTCTCTGTCCTAGCTCTGACATTGAAAAAGTTTTTTGCAATGTAGCATTTTATTGTTGGTGATTTTGCTTGAAGTAGACCCCAAGCATCCTCTTGAAATACTGTCTGGCATTCTTAAATATCAATAGGCTGTGATATACCTTATAGAGAAAATATGTTTGTTAGATAAGCTTTGTCCAGACATGGCTTTATAGTTCTGTTAGCCATAGGCTAATGTTAATTAATTTGCAATAGCGATAGCAAATTAAGATGCCTGTCAATAAAAATACATAAAGCAAAGCCACATATTGATTGGTCTAGGTATTTTCATGACTGTAGGTTCACAAATCAGGAGTCTGCATTGTCTACAGAGACTTTACTGAACATGAATACTGTGACTTGTCGCGAGCCGGGACTCTGTCCAGCAGGATCAGATGCCTCAGTGGATAAAAATTTGCTGTGCAAGTGTGAGGACCAGAGTTCATAGTCCTAGAACACAAGTAAAGTTGAATGTAGTAGCTCACATTTGTCATTCCAGTGCTCCTATGACGAGGTGGGAGATAGAGGCAGAAGACTACTGAATTTCATCGGCTAGCTAGCATGGCATACTCAGGAGCCAACAACAAAAACCCCTTAAACAAGGTAGAAATCAAGGGCTGACACCATAGCTGAACCATTTTTCTTTAGGTTTAGTAAAAAGAAATTCTTTCTCAAGAGCAAATGCTATGTTTGCTTTTCTATGAGAAATGTTTAACTTTCTCGTACTTTTTACCTTGCCTGCAAGGAGACTTGCTGTAACTTTACTGTTCAATTATGGCAATGGTATTAATCTCCAGTGTTGGAATGTTCATTTTCTTCCTTTAGTCTTTTACATTTATTATATTATTTTTGTTTGACTCCTCCTTTTTGTGAAAAGCCATGAAGTTCTCAGGGTAAAAATGAGGAATGAGAATGAAAAAAAATTAATGTACAAATAAATAATTGGAACAACTGATCTTGGAGGAAAGATCCAGAGATAAGAGCATGACCACCCATGGCACCCTG
>NW_008329362.1:3663053-3665082 GCF_000622305.1 Nannospalax galili
GAACACTGAATGGTTATCAACCTCTGTCTTTTGTTTCAGGCTTCTTTTATAACAGAAGTAAATGGGATCAGTGTTGGTAATTCATTTACTTTCTTTTTAAAAAAATATTTTATTGAAATTTTGTGTATTGCACATACAACATCTTAGTCCTTTTCATACCCCTACCCCCTCGGCACCCTTACTTTCAAAGTAGGACAGGCAATACTAAAACCAAAGACCCTTATCTACCTCACATTCACTTCCATGGCACTCACAAATTTCAAAGTGGTTGAACGCTTTGTGGGAAAGATGAAAACATACTTTACTGCTTCATTTCCCTATGAAATCTCTAATGAGATTCTGGAACTTTCCCACCCAACTATCATTATAATCCATATGAAAGAAAAAATAAAGTTTAGCCCCTTTATTTGCTTAATTTAACAGTTGCTTCATGTGCAAATCAAAAATCACTGAGCCAGTACCATGTTAAAAACATAGTTGAGAGTGAATTTCATTAGGATGGATTCCATCATAAAGGGAAAGAATGGGCATTCATATTATAGCTGTATGTACAGAGCATGCTACATGTGTATAGAACAACTTATTCTGGACAAGAATGTGTTGTGTAAGTGACTAGAGTGAAGATAAGGTACAAGTTCACAGGCTAAAAATTGGATCTGGTGTCACAGGCCTGCAGTCCTTGCATTTGGGAGATGGAGGCAGAAGAATCAGGAGTTCAAGGCCAACTTCAGCTACATAGCAAATTTGGGGACAAATTTCAGATCTTGTCTCTATATAAATAAATAAACAAACAAACAAAGCAAGCACAGGCCAATATTATAGGCTTTGAAAAACTAACCCAAGTAAACTTTAGAACGGTAAGGTAGCATTTTTTTAATGTAAATAGGTTAATATTTTTGTTCTCAATATGAACAAATACGATTAGTTTCTCGTTGATTTTTTTCTTGTGTATTTTTTTAACATACAATTGAATGTATCACATAAATCTTTTATTTTAAGGCTAAACATATGAAGGTCATTAATGTCTGCCTTATACAATTAAATTAAGATGAATAATAATATGATTCTTTTTTGATTAACAGAATTTCTGACATAGAGAATCAAAATATTGCTAATCTGAAATAATCTGAAAACTGATATCTAATCTTGGATTGTGAGTAAAGTTGAAGACTGAGGCATCATGTCTGCCAGCTCCTGCCTCTGTGTGATCACAAAAGTTTGATTCAGTGCTGCTTTTCAAATAGGACAAAGTGGCACAAAAAGAAATGTGTACCATCAACTGCTTGTCCTTTAATGAAATTCTCTGGTGTACAAATCACTGCAGTGGAATGATGCAATGGGGCATAAAGACCATAAATCAGGCAATATATCGAGTGTAACACTAATTATATTCACTATAAACTGAAATATATATATATCAGATGGCCAGAATGGTACACCGGTGTTCAAAGTCCAAGATGAAAAATGCATTTCAACTTCTCTCCCTATAAAAACTCAACAGTCTGCTTCTGTGTCTGGCATCAAATTCTATATCTCTACCTGTGTTTTCAGCAAGGAAACCCAATTCCTAAAGGAAAGGTCATTATCATTATTAAGTTTTATAAGAAAATCAGTATCTACTTAATAATGGAGACATCACGAATGTCAGACTTAACACACTTTGCAAAGTGCTAATAACTCTTAAGGTGTACCTTGTCTGAAGCTGAAGTCAGTATTGGAAATTTTATACTACTTTCTCTGCCTGAAAGCATGACAAAGTATTTCTGTAAAAAGTATTTCTATAATAGCTAAGTTTAAAAAACTAGCGGTTATTTTACAACTCTGCTTAATTTGGGTTCAGTTTCAAAGTTGGTGATAGTCAAAATTCATGTCATCATTAATAATTTGAACTGCATTCTTTTTCATTTTTAGGACAAACAAAGCATTTATACATGCCTCTGTTTGCAAGTTTTTTATGGTATATATGCTTTATATACATTATTGATGACAGTGGAAATGCTTTTTTCTATATTTCTTTCAGTTCTAGAAT
>NW_008329362.1:3665280-3669477 GCF_000622305.1 Nannospalax galili
AAAAGAGAAACTTCCCCATGGATAGCTGCTGTAGTTTTAGGGTGAAGTAATAAGGAGAAATGCAGTTTGAAGTGTGGCATATAACTCATATCTATGCCCCATGGGTTATATTAATCCAACCTACCTTATTACATGTGAGAATTAATTGACAGTATATGTAAAACACTCAGAAGAGAACCTAGTAAGCTCTGTGTAAAGGTTTTGTAGAGTTTTTTTCCAAACTATGTCTAGTCTAATGATGTACATAAGATGCACAGTTTTTCATTGTCTTGTTTTAGCCTAAACTAGTCCTGCATTCTTTCCCTCCCCTCCCTTTGGATGTACTTTGCTGATCTTATTCTGAGGAAATGTAGGGTAGACTCTTTAAAATTAGGCAAAATGGATTAGCATTTCATCAGTAAACATTTGAATACTTTTCAGATTTATAGCTGTAAAACATCAACCAAATGTATAGATAGCATGTCATTCAATCCACGTGACTTCAAATATGCTTTTCTTGATTTCCCCAGAGCAGAGGCAATATTTATTAAAATATAGCATCTGTTGTGACATATAAGTGTCTAAATATCTTCTGAATCCCATTGTCTATACAGAGAGCCAAATTCTAATCTCTCAACTGAGCATATTTATAATAGCTGAACCCACAATTAAACTCAATCAACTAACAAATATCATTTATTATTTGTTTCTGTAGTCTACACACCAGGCTCATAAAGTATTTGAACACTTGTATAAATCCAGTAGCTACTTCTTACATATAGTACTTCTTAAAAAATCAGAAACTCAAAGAAATCAAAGGAATATATAAATTATCAGTGTCTGAACTGGAATACAAGAAAAAATGGCACCTGGTACCTTATAGGCTTATCACAGATTTGGAAATTAGTTACTGGTTTTAGCAAAACATAGTTACATACAGATGGCATTTCTTCCATTCAACATTTTATTGTAAAACACAAACTAGCATAAAAATGAACCATGAAAAGGAAAAAAATACAAACGTGAAAATACATTTTAATTTATTAATCTCATCATCATCCCGATCGGGGAGCTCGTTCCGTCAGACACAGCTGAATTGTTTCAAATCAACTGAACAAAACAAAACCCACTGAGACACAGTGTGCTGATTTCTAAGATTGTGTGGGTATAATGTCAATTTTTCTGTTTTTTTTTTTCATAAATATATACTGTTTTATTTTACAGAACCATTCACTTTAAAATTATCCAGTTGACAAAGGACAATTATCATCATTTTAAAATGCTTTGGATATGTGCCACTTAGCCATCCATCTATTTTTTTATTTCACATTTCAGACCAAGACATAAAGAAATTTGATCACTCAGTAAAGCTCTTCTGACCCCAGTCAAAATAAGGTAAGAATTAAGTGGTTACATGTGGTGCTTGCTAGAATAAAATTGCCACTAAGGTTCAATCCACAGGATGATGCTCTGATCTCTCATTGGACAAAGGAGTTCATTGTAAATACAAGAAAAATGGTACCTTATAGGCTTATCACAGATTTGGAAATTAGTTACTGGTATTGGCAAAACATAGTTACGTACAGACGGTGTTTCTTCCATTCAACATTTTATTATAAAACACAAACTAGCATAAAAATGAACCATGAAAAGGAAAAAAATACAGACGTGAAAATACATTTTAATTTATTAATCTCATCATCATCCAGATCGGGGAGCTCTTTCCATCAGACACAGCTGAATTGTTTCAAATCAACTGAACAAAACAAAACCCACTCAGACACAGTGTGCTGATTTCTAAGATTGTATGGGTATAATGTCAATTTTTCTGGTTTTTTTGCATAAAGATATACTGTTTTATTTTTACAGAACCGTTCACTTTAAAATTATCCAGTTGACAAAGGACAGTTATCATCATTTTAAAATGCTTTGGATATGTGCCACTTAGCCATCCATCTATTTTTTTCTTTCACATTTCAGACCAAGGCATAAAGAAATTTGATCACTCAGTAAAGCTGTTCTGACCCCAGTCAAAATAAGGTAAGAATTAAGTGGTTACATGTGGTGCTAGGATAAAATTGCCACTAAGGTTCAATCCACAGGATGATGCTCTGATCTCTCATTGGACAAAGGAGTTCATTGTATTTAGGATCAATAGCATACTTGAGATCTTGGTCCCTTAGCTCGGTTGGTTCATTGTGTGTGCTGTGGCAGTGATTGTCACATTGATGAAGACACTGGTTGGAAATGAGTTTCACTACATCTTATGAGTAAAAAGAAAAGGTGCTTCTGTTGTTCCAGAGATGGAATTATAACAGCATGGATTTATCAGTTGAGTCTGGACAAATGTCATTATTTAAAAAGAAATACTTAATTACTTCTGAAAGTGTTCAAGGTAGTAGGGTACACAAGACATTAGTTAGATACCACACAGAAGGCTTCCACAGTTCTTTTAAATATGAGTTCTGGATTTCACTCCTGATAGTCACATTGCCATAAAGACTTCAGGATATGATCCTTTGCACTCTCAAGTCTATCCATCTGTGTGTAGCCCACACCTCCTTGAGGTCACATATGTTTTTTTTTTCTTTTCTTTCTTAGTGGATAGCATATGAAAAGGGTGATTCTATGCAAAATATTCAGTATTATGGTCAGACATTTAGATTAAAATGGCTAAAGCATGAAACTTCTTTAAAAAGCTTATTAATCTATGTGAAAATATTTCCCTTTTTATTTCTTATAGAATTCATTTTGAAAGAAGGAATAAAAATACTCTGAAAACAAGATTTCTTTTGTGATTCGTAAAATTTCTATTAGATTAAGTACCTCCTCCCCCAAAACACACATCAATTATGGCAGATTTTCTATTGTTATTTAAATACATGAGTTGAATTTTATATTATTGAAACATTTCTTTCTACGTTTTAATTTTCACTTTACTTTTTGAAATTGGCCTTAGGACATCATATAAAGTCATTTGAATGCAGAATGATATATGGGCCTTTATAATAAAGATGCTTGAACATAGTTGAGCATAAGGCCATGAACCTGAAGGGTCATAGGCTTGGGGTCTGCAGAAGAAAAGATCTGATGTCCAGAATGATGCTGTCCTGGGTCTGTGTGAGAGGAAGTCCAATAAGGATGGACAAAATGATTTCTCCCAACCTCCCTGAGTTTCAGTCACTCATAGAATGGTAAGATAAACCAAATAAAAGGACAATTTTCACATTAGATCTGGCTTTGTGTACTTTCTGATGATCAGATGTATAAAAATGGACGATCACAAGCTTCGTTAATGCAGAGTAAAAACTGTTGTTTTGTACTCTGATGTAATTATGAGATATCAAAATATGTATGACATAAATATATTTAAAGTATTAATGAAAGTTTTAACTTATCAAATGCCTTAAGTTTTGAATTTAATGTACTAGGATATTTTTATATATGAAACTGCTTTGGGTAAAAAGAAATTCTTGTAAATGAAATATTTTTTTGTTTTGTTTTTTAGCTCAAAACTTAATTTAGTAATATTTATTAATAAAAATGATCAAGAGATAAAGGTTTAGTTAGATTTTAGGATATTATGGAAATTACAGCAGGAGAACCTTCACTTTAGAAGAAATTTAAGAGTCAGTCAGAACAAATGCTTGACAGTCCTTGTTACTAGTATCATTTACCCCTCCTGCTGGCTTAAGAAAGAAAAGGGAGACTGAGAGAGTCTTCCCTGTCTCAACATGTTCCCTTCATGACACTTGTAGATGGAGCTGGAAACAAGCTTTGAAAGAGAGCTTAGAACTTTCCATGTGATCTTCTCTGCTAGAGCTTTTTGATTCCCTTTGTTCTCAAAGCTACAGAACAGTCCTCATGTTATGGTTTAGGGAGTGAAGACTCAGCCCCCAGACACACGCCTGTGTCAGTCTTCAGTTGTATGAATCCTAAGGTATCTTTGACTTACCAGGTATTAAAACCAACCTTTCCTTCTATTTACAGTCGTGGTTAAAAATTGTTAGTAGAAAGGTAAATTTCATGGATCGGAGAATTACAGAAATATCTCCATTCCTTCTTAAAACAACTGCTTTTCTGTCTATTCCGATTGATATTTATACAAGGCTGTCTATGACAATTTAACATTCTAAATATGATCTAATAGCTCTCTTGAATTTTAGACGGAATGCTACCATAAAATTCTATATTAAAATATTTGCATATGGTATTCTC
>NW_008329362.1:3669744-3682959 GCF_000622305.1 Nannospalax galili
CTATTATATAGTTGTTTTAAGATAAAGCAACAATGTCAGTGGAAGGCATCCTACATAATGAAATCAGTAACTAATGAACACTGATAACAGCTAAGTTCCAAATCAATAATATTTCATTTGATAAAAGTAACAACATTATAATAATAAAAAATATAAAATCAAAAACAAAGATTTTGATATTTACTTTAGAACTTTGTGTAAGCAAGAAAATTCTAGAAATCTTACTTCATGGCCCTCTTCTTCCATAAAAATTATTTATTATGAACTATTCTTTTTAATTGTTTTCAGTTGAATGCAACAAGTCATCAAGAGGCATTAATATTCCAGAATCTCACAATTATTAGGGAATAGTATCTAATTACTCATTGTGGTGGTTAGTCTACTTTGTCAACCTCATTAGATTTAGGATCATCTAAAAACTGGTGAGCACACTGTAGGTATGGCTACGAGGTCATTTCCAGATGGGATTTAATGAGGGAGGAAGATCCACCCTGAGTTTGGATGGTACCATCTCATGGACTAGGGCTCCTGAGGGAATCAAAGGGGAAACAGAAAGCTGGTGGAGCGCCCATCAGCCTTCCTGTTCTCTGCTCATGGTTAATCAGAATGTGAGCTGTGCTGATTCAACATCCATTCTTTCTATGAGAAATTCAACTTTCTGAAACCATGAGCCAAAATAAACTCTTCTTTACATTTTTTTTCTTTTATCTTGTCCTAGCTATATAAGAATAACTGATGAACTTGCTTATACTTGCCCCGATTAATCTGAAAAATAATTTCTGGCATCTTTACAAGGGAATTTTTATAGTATATGACTAAGTTGAGAATGGTGGGTAGAATAAACAAGGATGTAATGATAAATTATAAATGGAAGTAAGATTAGCATGTTCAATGCAGTAAAAATACTCAATTCTTTTTGTGTACAGTGTGAATTAAAATATAACATGTTATTAAATGTAGCATCCATAAAAATTAGAAAGCAGAGCTGTGGTTATAGCTAATACTTATTCCTTTAGGAAGAATCATCTGGCATCACTTCTGATGGAATAAGAGCATAGCACATGCATAGATGGGATAGTGAACACTGCTGTACAAGCTTGGGCTAGCATGGTGAAGAACAGAGCGGTGTGCCTGAGAAGTCAGATGCTGGATAAGAAAGGAGCAGAGAGTTGGTAAGATGAGAGGGAACTGTGCGAATTCACACTAAAATATATGCATTTTTATATTACAAAAATATGGATAAGCAAATTTTTCAAGATTCCTGGTTTAAGGTAATTGTTCAGTTCAATGACTGTGAGGAGAGGTGTTGCCACTTAGTTACCATGATTGTTCCAGTTTTCACTTGGAAAATGTCAAACCTATAGAATGGAGAGGGAACTGTAAATGTCCATGTAATCCCACCCTTGATTCTTAAGGACAATGCTGTTTCAACCATATTTACACTTTCCACTCCTTGCCCTACTCCAGCATTGCTACTGAAATGTTCTTAAGCACATTACAGACATTGTTTTGTAGGAAACAGTTCAAGGTACATATTAGTAAAATAAAGGTTTATAAAAGTGCAAAAGCTAATTCATGTAAAATTCAACAAGGGATGAAGAGGACTCTAATTCATTTCTCAGTTCTCATCAATGAAGCTCCCTCATGCAACAGAGGGCCAGGAACACAAAAGATCACAAATGACGAAAGCATAGAGAGTAAGAGTCTGCAGAGTGTGGGTCCTTGGACAGGACACCTATATTAAATTTCACTCACCCAGGGCTCAGGGAACATTGCAGAACAGGGGGCTGAAAGATTGTATGAGTCAGAGAGGAGGTGCATGAACATATGAAAAGAGAGTCCTACAGACTCTTGGGATCTTGCTCATACAAGCCTACAGCAATGGTGTCAGCATACACAAGACTCATGCAAACTCAAGCACACAAAAACCCAGCACAGAATGATGGAAATGGGCAGCAGGCCCAAATCTTAGTTGAAGAATTATTGGCAGCTGATTACTGCTGGGGAAGAAAGAGCTGATCTTCTCAGAGGGAGGAATACTAGATAGACTAGCTAGAACCCAGTGGATGAACTTACACTGATGGACATCTGGGGACACTAACTTGACTTGATAGGCCTAAACACAAATGAGAGAATGTATGAATTCCAGTGGGTAGTGGAGTTATGGGAGGGTTCCAGTGGGAAAGGGGGTATAGAGATGTTCTGTATGAAATACACAAAAATTCAGCAAAAAATTTACACCCCCCAAAAACAAGTGTCCATTAACATCTTTCACTACTTTCTAAGTATTATCATTTTCTATAGACTCTTGTAAGGCATATGAAGGACACATTATTTCTGCCATAGCTATATCTTTGTATTTCTTTTAAAAGTCCTTTATTTGGATGAAAGTGTAAAGGAGACAATGTTTGTCCTAGATAATTGTACCTTGTCAAGAAAGTTTTGGATTATTTAAATTTTAGGTCTTAGAATTTCATTATCAATAGCAAGTCTATAAACTATTGTCCCTTTTGTAAATGGAGATATGTTGGCATTAACAGAAGTGGATTTTTCAAATGATTTTATCCTCAATGGGAAATTAGGGACTGTTTGAACATTACCTAGGAAGATAGTGTGAGTTGCCATGGCAAACAGATGAAATAGTTACTAAAATCAGTAAATGTGAAAACAGTAAAGGAAAACATAAACCAGACAGAAATACATTTCCAGACCTAAATTTTTAAGTATTCTGTACTTTGTCATGTGTTAAACCATGAATAGGCATGCACAGAGCTGTGTGGTTCAACATGCTTTTGTTTCTAACCTAAATTAAGTTTCGAGCACTGTTCTTCAAACCAACCAAACCTAGCAATGACTTACATATGCTATTTATATATGTATAAAAGAAGCATCAGATACTAATTGAAAAGTTATAGTTTGGCAGGAATAAATGTTATAAACCTTGCATCACAGAGGGGTAAGAAGAATTAAGCTACAAAAGCAGACTAATTCTTTACAGGTAACAATTCCATTTTATTAAATTGAATTCTGCAGAGATGCTTCAGACAACATATGTACTACTTATAAGATTTACATCACAGTTCACACACAATTTGAGCTTCAGTAGGTCTGCAAGTGATTCCCTAACTTACAAGTGAAAGTGCTTATTAAGTAGGAACAGATGAGAAACGCAAGCAAACTGAGCATGAAATCAGTCAACGTACATGCAAAGGGATTTGTTTCTTGACTAAAATGATTACCTCTTCTAACTCATTAATTATTTCATATTAAAGGCAAAATGATAAAGATGTTTAAAGTATCCATTTTAAAGGTAGATTTTTAGCTTACACAGTTTATTGAGCAAAAAAAATAGTTGTTTAGTAATTGAAAATGCCCAATCTTGCTTTTGAAATCATCCTTCAAAATAAATGTGTACAAAGTTCTTTACCAAATTAATGATAAAATTTTTGGTTCATCACAAACTCCATAGATATGAATTCTTAGGGAACACAGACTCCCACTTTTACCCTAGTTTGGCCAGCAGTGTAAACCACTGTTTCCAGTTCCAAAAGCCTGCAGAGGTCAGTATAGCAACAGCAAGAAGGCATCAGATAGACACATCAGAGAGATCAATATTGAAGAAAGGCATTCAGACCACATGGTTATTATTCATATTTAACAAATCTGTTTGAAGCTAAAATGAAATTAGAACAAAACACACATTTTGAGTAATTTACCCTTCTAAAATGTATGTTTAGAGAAAATCAACAGTAAATGTTTCTGCTTTAAAATGAAAATGGGGGGGGATGAAAAATGGAGTTTAAAGTGGAAATACTGAGAAGGTTCTATAAAAGTAAATTTCTTTTCTGTATGCCTGATGGACTTGGTGCATATTCGGTATGCCTGGTATCTATCAATAAAACTCACTAGTAGTTTGGGCAAAGATAAGATTTATTTTTGACATTTATATATAAGTGGAGCTTTCTTATTAGTAATATACTGTAGAATACAAATAGGTTCTATAAAAGTAAATTTCTTTTCTGTATGCCTGATGGACTTGGTGCATATTCGGTATGCCTGGTATCTATCAATAAAACTCACTATTAGTTTGGGCAAAAATAAGATTTATTTTTGACATTGATATATAAGTGGAGCTTTTTTATTAGTAATAACTGTAGAATACAAATTAAAAAATTGCCCCCAGTTACAAGTTTTCAGGTAAAATTTAATGTTAATTAAAAATTAAAGAGAATTATTTTAAATTTGCATGTGTAAATGTTCAAAAATGTATGCATATGTATTTTTCTTTTCTTACAAACTTTTTCGTATTTTTTTCCTACAAAAATGAAGAACTGACATATTTTAGAAATTACACTCTGGTATCCAGAAGCTGTCTTCTCTGAGATGACCTGTCAGTGACCTCTCTGGTGACATTGAAGGACTACCATCTCCCAGGGTGAGAAGAAATTCAACTTCAACCTCTCCTCTGCTCCAGACATGTATAAAACAGACAATATAAACATGTACTGTAGGTTTATTTTGGCTCCAGTTAAGGTGACACAGTCAAACTCATTTAGTTTAGAACTTGCAGACATGGTCTTAGTAGCAGCTCTCTGCTGCAATCCAGAAAGTTGAAGAAAAGTTAGCAAAAACCAACATGGGACTTTTGCTGAGGCAGTAGTCAAGTTTCTCATACTTAACAACACTTTAAGTCCCCAACAACTCCCTCTTTCTGGGGCATTTTACAATTACTCCGGATAAGAAAGGGCAAAAGCCCCCCCCCCAAGAGAGACCAAACTAGACTGATTCAATAGGCAGATTTAAAAACAGTTATATTTGTTGTTCATTTTAAATATTCATTTATCCTTAATACGCTCTAGTAGGCACATGTACAAGAAGGTGTATTACGGCACTATATTATCCTAAAGTTTATGTGAATGTGGTATGTGTCTCACAAACTCTCTTATTGTGCTGTAAATCTAGCGACCCCAGCACATAGATTTTTTTCTTTCCTTTCTAAGTTGAGAACATTCACTTTTTTTTACTTAAAGGGAAGCATTTATAGATTCTCTTTTACATATTTGAATTTTCTTGCCCTTTGGTGGCAATGTTAAGTAAAATTTGGGTCACTGTGGCAGTGAGTCTGGTCACCAAGATGGCTGGGGACTGGACAGGTAGCAGTACCAATCACTGACACTGGTAGATAGAGGGACACTCCATATTCTGGGAAATGGAGATGGAAATGGAGACTTCATCCCACTACATGGAATAGCACACAATATATAATATGATCTGTGATTCTCCCATTTAATTTTTTTAAACACAAATAACTAAAACTATACAAAATAAAGTCATGAGCAAGGGTGGACTACTCTATAGCTGACTTGGTAAATACACTAATGATATTGTATCCTAACCCTGGTCAGTGATGGCTGTAGAAAAAGACCTTGTTTCAAAAACAAACAAAAAAATCAGCAATCTTATTTTTCTGTATGTTAGTGGCAAGTTGTGCTGTGGTATTCTGTGTTAATTGCCATTTTCTGCAAGAAGAAAAGTCTCTGAGCTGGAGAGATGGTCAGCAATTAAGAGTACTGGCTGCAGCAGACTTGGGTTCAGTTCCCAGCACCCACATGGCAACTAACAACTATCCACAACTTCAGTTCCAAGGGACTCCATTCCCCTCCTCTGACCTCCAGGGGCATTGCATAACATGGGTGCACTTGCCTACATGCAAGTAAACAAAAAATAAAAATAATAATAATACACATAAAATGCAAGGGTGGACTACTCTATAGCTGACTTGGTAAATACACTAATGATGTTGTATCCTAACCCTGGTCAGTGATGGCTGTAGAAAAAGACCTTGTTTCAAAAACAAACAAAAAAATCAGCAATCTCTTATTTTTCTGTATGTTAGTGACAAGTTGTGGTATTCTGTGTTAATTGCCATTTTCTGCAAGAAGAAAAGTCTCTGAGCTGGAGAGATGGTCAGTGATTAAGAGTACTGGCTGCAGCTGACTTGTGTTCAGTTCCCAGCACCCACCTGGCAACTAACAACTGTCCACAACTTCAGTTCCAAGTTATCTGACATCCTTTTTAGACCTCCGTGGGCATCGCACAACACAGGTAGGCTTAAATACACACAAGCAATACACTCATACACATAAAATGAAAATAAATAAAATATTTCTAAAAAAGAAGTGTCTCCAATGAGATTTGAAAGATGCTGTAATCTATGGATATAACAGTAAGTCATCAGGAGCTGATTTATTGCTATGTCCATTTAGCAGGATAATAGAAGGATCTCCCCTACAACTGATGACCTGTCTAGCC
Source organism: Nannospalax galili (assembly GCF_000622305.1). Classification (NCBI taxonomy): domain Eukaryota; kingdom Metazoa; phylum Chordata; class Mammalia; order Rodentia; family Spalacidae; genus Nannospalax; species Nannospalax galili. Next base: position 3,676,057 of record NW_008329362.1, read on the forward strand.
ACAGGTCTTCATCCTGATAATACAACCAAGTATGGGCTCCATCTTGTGAAGAAGGCTTTAAGGCTAATCTAAAAGTGGTTGGTTATTCCACATTTGTGCTACTATTGCACCAGTGGGCATATCTTGCCAGGCCAGTCTTTATTGCAGCTCACAGGGTCAGCCTTAATGGGACACCTATATCACACCCTCTCTTTCTCAGTCTCAAGGATCATTACAGAAGAGGTGATGGATAAATACAAGGAAAACAATTTTCCAGATATAATAAGGCAGTTATACATATAAACTCACAACATGAGAGCATGCCTAAGACCTGAACAAACCCAAGTCAGATGAGAATACAGCATGGGAAGGGAAATGGTTCAGGAAGCCAGAACCCTAGCTGAGGAACTATTGGCACTTGATAGCTGAGAGGGAGACTCAGTTTTCTTTAAGGGTGTGATGTCAGGTAGGTTGACCAGGCTCCAGGGGACGGAACCACACCTAAGAGCATTTAAGAAACATAGATTAGATCTAATAAGTCTACTAAAAATCATAGAAGACATGAAGTAAGGGGGGTAGAAAGATAGGAGTGGATCTGAGAGGAGATGAAGGAGGGAAATTCTCAAAGAAATTGTTTAACTAAAAATGATTAGTCCTGCTAAATAAGCCTGTAATGTGGACAGTTTTAAAAATCAACCTGTTTCCAATGTATCACAGTATTTCATTATGCCATGACAAAATTTTCTCAGCCACACAGCAGTGTAAATATGTAATACTCATAAATGGTTACCATACTAAAATATGTTACAGACATTGCAAAATGTAAATAAATATTTGAAAAGAAAACATAAACAATATATTTATTGTGGGGGGTTGGGGGGGACAGTGGGGGGGCTTGGTGTGCCCATGCCACAGAGCATGGATGGAGGTCAGAGAACATTTGTGCAATCAGTTCTCTCCTTTTACCTTGTGGGTCCTGGGGATCAAATTCAGGTCCTGAGGCTTGGTAGCATGTGCTTTTACATACTAAATTATCTTGGTGACATAAAGAAAAATTTAAACATTATTTGAATAATAAACTTCTTGAATTAGAATTATATTCGGTCTAGTGTATTATTCACCCAAATAACTTATAAGCCCAATACAAATTTAAATTAACAATATTCATAATGCATAACTAAAATCTTAAATATATGAATCTTCAAAAGAGCAAAAATAGACCTCTAACAACAGAATGGTCTTTATAAAAATGAAGCAAGAAACCACAAAAGAAAAATGAGTAAAATTCCATATACAGAAATTCAAAGGATAGTATATCAATCAAAACTAGAGACAAAAAAGGTAAGGCACAAATTTCAATACATTGGGCCAAATGCTAAGTTTATATAATTCCTACATGTTATTACTATAAAAACAAAATACGAAGTAAAGACAGCACATTTTCTTTCTTTACTGAAAAATCTATTCTCAGCAATACAAATTTAATCCAAGTCTACAGCATTTTTTTCTGGTTTTTATAACTGTTCTAGAGCTAATGCACATCTTAACTTTCAGTGTGTTGCTAGATTAGTGCAGATTAGCCTTAGCTTTATTATATATTTTTGGTTACTCTAATTTTTCTGGAATATGCATTCAAGTAAAGTTGCTTCTTATTCTCTTCACATCTCTCTCTCTCCTTCCTCTGTCCGTCTGTCGTCCATCCTTCCGTCCCTCCCTTGCTCCCTCCCTCGCTCCCTCCCTCCCTCCTTCTCTTCCTCTCTTCTTCTCTCCCAGCCTTTCTTGTTTTCTGTTCCCTTTCTTCCATACCATCATGTTTCCTAAGAGACAGACCTCAAGACGTTGAACAAGAGAGAAAACTCCAAATTGTTAACTTAGGGACCAAAACAATGTCCCCTCACTAAAATATAAAATTTTATGTGAGGTTTTATTGTTCTTTTCTTCTGAAACTAAATTTGAAGTTTACTGAACTTTGTTAAACATTAAAGTGGCAAAAACATTTTCAAATACTCATTTTAAATTACATGTATAATTTTAAATTAAATATAGGATGAACATTAAAATAATTATTTTAAAGGTGGGATGATCTTTTTTTTATGTGAATGAAAATACCAGTTGAAAGGAAAACACCGATATTTTAAAGGTGGGATGATCTTGTTTTTTTATGTGAATGAAAATACCAGTTGAAAGAAAAACACCAATTTAAGGATTTTAATGAGTAATGAGAAGTTCATTTTATTTATGTCTTAAGATTTATTTTAATTTTAATTATGGGGTTTGGGGTATAGTCATGTGAGTGCAATGCCTTGCAGAGTCCAGAGGCTTCAGATCCTTTGGAGCTGGAGGGACAGGCAGTTGTGAGCTGCCCCATGTGCATGCTGGGAACCAAGCTCAGGTCCTCTGGAAGACTAGTACACTCTCTTACTGACACCTCCATAACCCTCAAAGTTCAGATTTTAAGTAATCTTGGTGATATTTAATTTACATATCACTGAGGTCTTCCTTTCACGGTACACAGTTCTGATCTTAGTATACTCTGAGTCATGCAGCTATCATCATGTCCTGAGTTTAGAACATTTTCATCACTCCACAGATCAAGTTTTCTCAGCAGTTGGTTGTACTCTCCTCTTTCTACTGAAGTCAACTTCTGGTCTCTGCTTCTCTGCCTATTCGGGGCATTTCATATAAATGGTAACATCCACCCATGACCTTTGTTACTGGCTTCTGTCACCATAATTCTCTCTAGTTTACTGATGTTGTGTCATGGATCTTATTTACTTCTAAGTTCAAATAACGTTTTATCTTATAAAATTTTTACATTTTTTCCTGGATGGCTTTTTAGGCTATTTGTTCTGTTATTGATAACACTGCATGCACATTACTGTACAAGTCTGAGGTGGAAATTTACTCTCACTTCTCTTGAGTCTACAGCAAGGAAGGGAACTCAGGAGTTACATTATATGTTCAATATTCTTTTAAATTGTTTGTTTATTTTTATTTTATGTGTATGAATTCATTGCCTGCATGCATGTGAGTGCACTGTGTTGTACAATGCCCACAGAGGTCAGTAAAGGGTGTTGGATCCCCTAGAACTGGAATTACGGACAGTTGTTAGCTGCCATGTGGGAGGTGAGATTCGAACCTGGGTCATCTGCAGGAACAGTCAGTGCTCTTAATTGCTGAGCCATCTCTCCAGCCCCTTATGTGAATTTTCAGTTGCCATCTACAATTCTAATGTCATATGTTAAAAAAGATTGCTAGCGTAGGGATAAAAAGATTCACTACTAAATTTTCTTTAAAAATATTGCAGCTTTGATACTTATGAATAATCCCTACAATGTATTGTGGTTTAAATGTGTATCATATATATGAGGTGAATTAAGGGTATGGTTTCATTTGTTTGCACGTGGCTGTGGAATATCATTTGTTGAAAAGTCAGTTCTTTCCTCATGGAGTTTGTTTTGCATCTTTGTATTCTTCTTACTGTTTAATGGGTACTCTGGGATTGGTTTTTATAACCTGGATTTTTTGTTGTGAGCCGATACTGTCTTCTCAGTAAACTTAATGGTCGGCTGATGAATAGGCAGAGGTGATCATGCACTGTCAGTCAGTCTCAGTTTTTTCCACTCGGCTGTTTCTGTCCATGTTCTCAGGCATGCTTTTCATCATTCCAACAGATTGTCTACAACTCTGCTTTAGCCTCCACTTCTGTGGAGATGCCCAAGATCAGACAGGGGTGAGAAATTAGGGTGTGTCCAGCTTTTTCCTTGGCATGTATACAGCTGTGAACATCCATTAGGGTGTCTAATTCTGGTTTCCTAGGGCTATGTCAGAAACCTTCATAGTCACCTATATACTGTTTCCCAATTCCTTTCAAGAAGTTATATTAGGCTCCCATTATTGCTTGTTGCAGTAGCCGTTTCCTCTGAGCTGAACCCCCTACCCACGGAAGCAAATGAAACAAGACTCCAGAAGTTCCTAAAACTAACAAGATTCACAAGGCTCTTTTCCCAAGGTTGTATTAGCAGTGAATAATTGCTAAGGACAGACACTCAGATGCTTGCAAGTTGTGCAAAGAGTTCCCAGGATGCAGCTCTTGGGAATCTTCATCCTTCCTTGCTAGAACAGGCTTCTCAGCAATGCTCTCTTTTGAGTCATACATGCTCCTGGAAGTATCCCCTCACCCTTACTCCTGTAAGAAAACCCACTAAGCTCACAGGTTCACTAAAGCTATATTTGTGATATTGTTTCTTTGCTCTCTTACTATATAAGAAGAAAAGAGATGTTTTCATCTCCCAGGAAACTGACACAATAGTACTGTGTATAATTTCTCCTTTAGGCTGCTTTGCTGTTAAATAATTGCTATTGATTACTTGCAATACATGACTGGGGGTAGAGTCACAGCCACCTAGCAAGCACTGAGTCACATCAAAAACAGTTGGAGAAAGAAGGAGCCCAAGAGAGGGATAGCAGAAGATAGGTATCGCCCAGGGAGAAATAGGTAAAATGGGGGAATTTAACTGGGAAGGGGAGGAGGGAGGGTTATGCAAGGAACCATGGAGGTAAAGGGGAAGAAGGAGCTCAAGAGAAGGGGTATCATAGGAGACAGGTATTATTAGGGGGAAATAGGGAAAATGGGGGTACTTTAACTGGGGAGGGAGGAGGGAGGGTTAGACAGTGTCCTAGTTTGCTTCTCCATTGCTGTAACAAAACACGCTGACCAAAACCAAGTTGGGGAGGAAAGGGTTTATTTGTCTTACATCTCCCAGGTCACAGTTCATCAGAGAGCCCATGGTAGGAACTCAGGGCAGGAACCTGGAGGCAGGAGCTGGAGCACAGGCCATGGAGGAATGCTGCTTACTGGCTTACTCCCCTGGCCCCCACTCAGCCTGCTTTTTTATGCAATACACGCCCACCCGTCCAAGGGTAGCACCACCCACAGTGGGCTGGGCCCTCCCACATCACTCAACAATCAAGAAGATGCCCCAAGAACATGTCCACAGACCAGTCCAATGAAGGCAATTCCCCAATTGAGGATCCCTCAACCCAGGAGGGTCAACTTGACACTAAAGCTATCCATCACAGACAGGAGAGAGGAGAGTGATAAATAATACTTAGTTGGTGTGAAAAGCCAGAAGGAAATGTATTAGTTCGAAAGTCTACTGAAAAAATGCACATGCAATATATGTACCTGAGTGCATGTGTATAGCTATAGGCTATATACCAAGAAACACAGTGCCAGACAGGAGAAACCTCCCTCTGAAATGTTTCTGAGACTCAAAATTCCACAGGGTTTTGCCATAGCCCTTGACTGTCTCCCAGAACTTGAAAGTAAGACGCTATTGCTGAAGACAGGACACACTTCGGACACACAACTTGGAGCAGTGAAGTTGGAACTGAGCTGGAACCCTCCTCCCTGAGTACTAGCTCTTTATAGTTTGGAGGACACTATGGAAGCTGCTAATGGAGAATATCAATCAGTAGACCAACCCAAGCTTTAAAGTCTAATAACCACAACAATGACCATAACAGCAAACTATAGCTGCATAGTAGTGTCACTTTTACCTTGGGGGTAATCAACAGCTACCTAATTGGACTTAAAGCCTGATCAATGGAAATGAACTCATGTATGGCACTGTAAACATAGCCAAATACACATGGCTGGAGAGGTCATAGATCTTAGAGAAAACCTTAAGTCTGTCACAACCCTAGACAAATGTAATATCTTATTACATGCTCAATATGGATCCTTACATTTACAAAGAAGTATGCCAGTCACCAGTCATCAAAGAAGTATCTCTTGCAATAGACAGAGACTATTAGAGTTCCACAACTGGTCACACATAGGGAATAAGTGTCTGTGAGTGCCCACATCAACAGAGGAACCTCTACACTTAAGGCTCATGGAACATAGTGGAACAAGGGGTAGAGAGAACACTAATGCATCTCTCAACTCTCATCAACAAAGCTTCTTCATGCAACAGAGGGTGTTGAACACAAAAGGTATAGATAATAAAAGATTGCAGAGTGTAGGTCCCTGGACAGGATTCCTATATTAAACCACACACCCAGAGCTCAGGGATGATAGAGAAACAGGGGGTAGAAAGATTATAACAGCCAGGGGAGGATGCACGTGACCATAAGGACACAATCTTACAGGTTCCTGGAACCTTGGTCATATGAACTCAAAGCAATGATGTCAGCATGCATAAGACCCAGGCAAACACAATAAGACAAAATCCAGCATAGAAGTGAGGAAATAGGCAGGGGGCCACAACTTTGGCAAGGAACTACTGGCAGCTGATCACTGCTGAATGAGGGAGAGTTGATCTTCTTTAATGGAATGATGCTAGACAGGCTGAATAGGCTCCAGTGGGTGAACTCACACCAAGGGACATCTGTGCACACAGACTTGACTCAAAAGGCATTAACATATATGACAAAATGCATGAAGTACTGTGAGCAGGCCACGGAGGGTACAGATGGGGGGGGCTAATGTGATTAAGATGTATTATATGAAATACACTAAAATTCAATAAAATATATGTTAAAATAAAACAAAATATTCCAAAACATAAAAAAGAGCTGAGCTTCTTTAAGGGATTCCAGATGATGATTTTTACCTTTGAAAAGACTTTAGGGAATTTCCAGCCCATCTGTCCTTGCAGTGTTTGCTTGGCGGCTGATTTTCACAGCCACTGTGGTCAGGTTTCTGGTGCTTTCAGCTTGCCATACATGAGCTGAAGACAGGCAAATGGGAAGACGGCAAGTTAAGGTGCTATAAAACTCAGAATTCTTACCATCTTTTAGTCATGTTCTTGGAACAAATTCTTCTTGGGTTGTTATAGGCTTTCATTAATTTCAAAGTTTTTGAAAAGTTGATTTGATTATTTTATTCAGGTTCCTTATTTTTTTATGTTAGAGCAT
>NW_008329362.1:3683021-3685794 GCF_000622305.1 Nannospalax galili
TCCTTCCTTTAAAGTTAGTTGAGCTCTATTTAAAGAGTGACATTTAGAATATGCTGAAAGTTACATAATTTTAACTGCTTAAGTTTATGAATATTAAGAAAAGTTTTAGATAAACACAGAACTTCCCATATTGTATGTAGATTTATTTTTTACAATCCTTTCTGTGTATGTCATCAAGTACATTTGTATGGTACTTTAACACTAAATTAATTTGAAGAACCCGTTTTTAAAGGAAGGAGGCGATCTAAACTCATGTAGATGGAGACATCAAAATACAAGGTTGTGTTAACTTCTCTGTATAAGGAAATCATGGTGTTAAGTATGCAGGAAAACTACAAAATGATAGAAAAATGTGAAGAAATCAGAGAAAGAGAAGAGAGAATCTCTACAGCTAGGGATTAGAGCTTTCTGGAAAGGGGCAAATGTGAAGATCTTTATGGTAGATGAACAAATATTCTTTAAACAAAATAACTTGTAAAAATCAATAGTAACTGCATTGGATGTGAAAAGCCAAGCTCTCACCTAAATCTTTAGCAAAGTATCTCCAAACACAATGAACAAAACAAAACTGAAATCAGTAAAGGGAAAATCATAACTTACAAATCACTAGTATCTTGAAGTTGTAGCAGCTGAAGGTCTTACTATACAGCTGTATTACATGAACAGTGTTTAGTCTGCCACTTTGGAAGACGTGATATTTCCAGTGCTTTCTAGCCTTATCACCAGGACTAACTTGAAACCCAAGAACAATTATAATGAATTTAAGGAACTTCAATATTAATTCAACTTTTATTTTCATGAGCTGGATGTTATTTTCTCACCAACCAACCAACCAACCAACCAAACAAACAAGGCAGGGAGTAGGTGCTGTATGGTCCTGTAGTTGGAAAGTTGGAATTTCTCCTCAAAAAAAGCAGCATCAGGACAAAAGAAGTGCTTAGCTTTTGTTAATGCATCAGCAATTAGTTTATGGTATTTCATTACATTTTTATTTATATTTATTTATATTCTCTCTCTCTCTCTCTCTCTCTCTCTCTCTCTCTCTCTCTCTCTCTCCCAAAGCCACGTGTTGCAGCATGCATGTGGAGTCATCAGGCTTGGTGGCAGATTTCTTTACTTGCTGAGTCATCTCACCAACTCAAAAAGAAATGTTTCGTTCCCATCTCTTATTGCAAACCTAGATTCTTATAAACAGAGGTATTTACAATTTTAATATTCCAAGACTGAAATGACTTACTTTGATTCTTCTTGTTGGATCCCAAAGTTAGACTGAATCTGAGAAGCACTGTGTCCTTGCATTAGTAAGCCTTGGAACACCAACACAGCCACAGACAAAACCATTTGGGGAATAGTGACCCTTACTAATTTCTCCTTTGGGTCATTAGCCTTAGAAAGATCTATTTTTTATCTCTGCTGTAAAAACAACAAAAAATAAGAGGTTAATGTATCTGTAAATAATTAGGTGGAAAAATATTTCCCAGTCTTTGTTTACATGTAAAGTTTTACATAAGCTTTTCTGTAACTATGACAATCATTTTTAGCATAATGTAGCTCAGATAGGTTTGCCTTTCTAGTGAAGAATTTGCTAGATGTAAATACTGTGAAAGTCAGATTAAATTGACTAGTCACACACTGTTAAATTTATACTTGGATTTTTTTGTGGTTGAAAATCAAAGAATATAAAATACCTTTCTTGGAGTCTCTAATAAATAATTTGTTAACATTTTATGCATTGTCCCTTTATAGCCCTGAGGTATCTATTATTTCACACTGCCATATACTCTACACTACCACATAGTTTATTCATTTGCAGATTCTCACAAGTGCTATTGCCTTCTATTCCCTTACCTTGGATTTCTTTTCTCTGAACTTTAATATATTTAATTTTTTGTTTATGAGTGTATTGCCTGCATGTATGGAAGTGCACCCTTGCCAAGCAGTGCCTGCAGAGGTCAGAAGAGGGTGTCATATCCCCTGGAACTGAAGCTGTGGATGGTTGTTAGCTGTCATGTGGGTGCTGAGACCTGAACCTGGGTCCTCTACAAGAGCAGCCAGTGCTCTTAACCACTGAGTCATTGCTCCAGCCCCCTCCTTTGAAATTTTGAACTCACTCATCAATTACTTTTTGAGTTCTAGTATTCATTTTTCCTTGACTTCTTTTTTTCTCATTCTTCTTGAACATTTTCAAAATATTTCTTGGGCTTTGGTTTAAGCTGATTTCTTTTGACATGATTTTTATTAAGCTGCTTGGATACTATCTCCCCATTCATGCCAAACCCTTTAATGTTATTTATCACACATTTTTAGCAACTAACATTTAAGTATTTGGCATTTTGTGTTAAGGAGTCATAATTCAAAATTCTAGCCTTCTATGAAAAACTAATAGGGCAAAAAATGACAATTTATCTCCATTTTAATATTTTGTATTAAGGTTTTATGGAGAAAAATTCCATGGAAAATTAAAAGAGGAAAAATAAAAACCTGAGGTCTACATAGGACTGAACTTCAACTTCATACAATGTTTTGTTCTGGACAAATTGCTGGTGTTTGAGTAGCAAAAGGTTTAATAAAATACATGGGTTTTGACTAAATGGACTAAGGCTACAAGTTACTTAATTACATAAACTGGCATGCTGTTTTTACTTAAACTCTTATTTGGTGTTGAGAAAGCCAATAATAGAGGGAATTGACTGAACTTTTCAACTTTTCACTATTTATTTAGACCTTGAATAGACAGAGCCAAGAACAAATCTCTCCAAAATCACCAGCAATT
>NW_008329362.1:3686571-3688400 GCF_000622305.1 Nannospalax galili
AAAAAAAAAAAAAAAAAAGAAAAAGAAAAAGAAAAGAAAAAGAAAAATAGTAATAATCTTTAGTAATGTATGCAAGATAAACTAATGTGCTGAGATGACAGTGTACCTCAGTGAGTGTTCAACCCTTTGGGTGTTGTCACTTAACAGTGTCTAAGATATACAGAAATACTTTCCATTGAACTCTTCTGCCCAGGGTGGTGGCCTGTGGTCCCTGAGACTCTACGTTATCCCATGGCTAAGATTTCATTCCTGTTTCCTGTATCCCCCATCTCCCCACCTATCTCTCAGGAACTGGTTTGAAAGTGTGAAAGAGAGAACTTACAAATGCCTAAAGACTAGAAATTCTGTCCAGGGGAAAAAGAAATGGAAAAGAGAAGAAAGAGAATAAATCCCCAAACCCCTACACATGCAAAAGCTTTCTTACGTATTTTTCCACTTCTAAAGAAGATGAGTCAAATAAGAGCCCATTCAAAACCACATGAGTAGAAATGAAGTTGTGTGTTTTTCACATCCTTTAGAACAGCAGAGGGATGAAAATGAGGGTGAGTTCCCTATAGTCAAACATGGCCAGAAGAAGCAAACTTTGACTTAGCCAAGAGCCAAATAAGCTGCTCCTGAATAATCAGGTCTTGGTTTAAATCCATAGAGACTTCCTTTTTATGTGTGTGAGGTGGACTTTTGATTTCATCTCTGGGACAAAGTTTGAAGTTATTTTGTGACTCTGGCATAGAAAATGAAGGAAGCCCTTGTAATGGATGGCTCATGTAGGCTTAGTACAACTATATTTAACTCTCCCACGTGCAATAAATTTTGAATCATTACTGCTCAAGAGTTACAAGGCTTCCTCTACTTAAGCTTAAGATACCTGTGAGAAAGCATTCTAAAGTCAACTCGCCAGACAAATATCACTTAAATACTTAAATATAGATATCAAACTGAAAACGAGAGCTTTCCAGTCTTCTTACTTTATGACATTAAATAAACAGATGCCATGAAGTTTATATATAAATTAACAAATTTTGAATTTAAAATAAAGGGAGGAGACAAGATTTGGATCATGTCTTTATGGGATTGACAGAGCCATACCCCATCATTTATTCCATTGTATGATATAAAATGGATCAAGAAGGGCCAAAACCTTGATGCTCGGTAAACATAAACACTTAGAAACTGCTTTTGGTAAAATGATGAGTCTTCACTTAGGTCCACAAGATTACTAAAAACAAGGGAGAGCCTGGCAAGGCTGCTTCACTTTGCATCTCTTTCTTTTGTATTGTGTCTGTTACCAGGCCTCTGCTAGTGGATATGCTGACCATCTAGAACTAGCTAGTTAAAAGTTGGTGATACCTAACCTATCTCATATCCCCTTCAAGACTGAAGACGTAAATGTAATAATGACTACATTTTATTGTTCAGTTTTAGAATACCTAACCCAATGTTAGGATCCAAAAGGTCTTTGAAGTTCTCCAGTAAGCCTACAGTCACCTTGGATTCTAGGAACAGCAGAGTCTCTCAGACAGATCGCTCCAAGAAGGGATCATACTCAAGCAAGAGCAATCACACTATGGGAACTTGATTGCCCCCTTTAAGTAATAAGAACATCTTGCTTATAAACTAGACCCATACCTTTATGAAGATTGCTTAATTGTGTTTACTTCTTATCCTTTTCACCAATTATTTCTCTATTTGAACTTAAAACGCTTTCAGTACCACAAAGACAAACGTGGCTTCATAAGCTCCTTTATCTGTTCCTCCAATATGTACATTGATTAATTCTCTCTGTTTTGCTTTTGAACAATACTTATTTATATAATTGGTGCACTGGAAAA
>NW_008329362.1:3689512-3691528 GCF_000622305.1 Nannospalax galili
AATGAGAATATCGATATATAAGTCAAAGTCAAATTAAAACAACAGCAACAACAAAATACCAAGAACAATTCCCAGCACATACAGTATTTTGTAGACCAAAGAAGTTCCAATGAGGAAAGATGTTAAAAAAGTAAGACTGATACGGAAGGAGACTGGTTCTCAAAGTTTAGTTATCCTGTAGAATTTTTGACCTCTCATAATATTTTTTACATTTATATATATGTGGATGTGAGCTTGACCAGTTATTAAGAAGCTGATATTGTCTAATCAGTGATAAAAATAAATGCAGCAGAAATATTAGCAGAAGAATTTTAATTGTTATGAAAAGTATATTTTGCAAAATATACAGGTAACCACTAAGGTCACTGGCGGAACTAATAAATTCCAACCAAAGTATGCACGGGAGGGCTCTTTGCCCAAAAGTGTGATGCTCTTAATTGACTCTCCTGACCTCAACAATGGAGATAATAATGCTTGCTGTGCTACAGGGACATAATAGACTCTGGTCACAAACCGCAAGTCATGGTGATATTTGAAGAAATAAAATAACAGTTCAACACTAATTTTGTTTTGTTAGTGGCAGGAATTTTACTTCTGATTAAAATAGCAGCTCCAAGTTCTCACAAGAGAATCCTTTAATTAGTAATTTATTGCAAAGTAGATGTCTTGTTTTAAAAACTGGAATAGTGAAATACATCCTTATAAGTTTTTCTTCCCTTTGTCTCTTTGTGTCAGAAACTGGGAATATGCTTTAGATATTTTAATATTAGTTGTAGAAGTAATGACTCTACCCCTATTCAATACAAAAGATACCTGTGATAGTTTTGTGACTTTCAACCTGCCCAGTCCTGATTAGTGACAGATATTCTGTCCATGAGTACATAAGACCAAAGAAAACAGGGTTAACAAAAAATCCATATGCTAATGACCCAACCTGAATTTCCATGACAGACTAATGTTTTTTGGTAACTTTAAAAGTGCAGTTATTCTTTTTGGTTAAGATTATCATGCACCCCTTAAATAACAAGGTAAAAGTTATGTGTTCTTAAGAGATTTCTTGGAAGTTTTCATTAGCTATAAAATGAAATCGTTTTAAGCTTTAGAATATTCTACTCAGTTGGAGACACTCATGTCTTTGTAATAGTCTGGTGACAATTTCTATTCTAAGTGTCAAAAACAACTCTGTTATCTGGAGTAAGTGGAGTAGTGCTCTCATTCAATAGCACCAGGTTACCATTAGTCACAAGACCAAAATATGTTACTTTCCATGCCTAGTTCCTTTATTTGTATATGTCATTCTGAGACTGAAAATTATGAACCCACTCATGCAAGGCAGCCAGCAAGTTGTTTACAGACTGGAATGTGGTACAGGCAAGCAAATTCTATAGATACTTCTAAAAAACCACATTGATGTATGGAGTTATTTTGAAGAAAAAAATTAGAGATTTTTAAATAATTCATATACATTCATAAACAAGTGTCAATTCATTTGTCCAAATTATTACATACATATACACAAGCACATACAATCATATTTCCCCAAGAAAAGCAGAACAGACATAGGTTTTAAAGATCACATTTTCAAAAAGCTTTAAAACTATGCTACTTATAGATTATTGTCATTGATTAAATGGAGGTTTTTTAAAATTCGTAACATTCTAGAACTATGTGTTCTGTTTTTGAAGTTACAAGTTTTATTTTTTTCCTAAAACCAAAAATACTGAATTGGGTACTATATAGGTGAATATAAAATATAAGGAAAAATAAAAGGTAAAACTTAACCTAAGAGTTCATAACTTTCTACATAGTGAAGATGTCAAATGCATAGATTACAACTCAACGTGTTTCATTTTTTTGTCATAAAACTATATATGTACCTTTTCCTGTGCCATGAAAAGTAGCTATACTCCCACTGCACAAACTAGAGGTGTGATGAAATCAGAGGTGGCCTTCCTCATTACTCAGTAAGTCAAGAAGAAAGGAATGTCTACCAAATCGGTCATTTCAATCCCCCTG
>NW_008329362.1:3692345-3692455 GCF_000622305.1 Nannospalax galili
GAAAGAAAACAATCTTGTAATTAAGAAGAAAACTGCAAGAATTGGCATCTGTTTGCTATGATCAAGAAATTTAAGGGTATATTTAAATATCTAGGATAAAGTTGATATGA
>NW_008329362.1:3692601-3695740 GCF_000622305.1 Nannospalax galili
CGATTTTTTAAAAGATATTTTTATTGAACTTTTATACTTTTTATAGAACAGTTCTTAATCCAATCTAAGCCCCTTTCCTGCTCCATGCCCTGCCCCCACTGGGGTTCATGCCTTCTGCCATAATGTTAAGTTTTATCTGCTCAAGCATTTGTAACTAAATGAAACAAGATTTTTTTTTTGGTCTTTTTGAGACAGTGTCTCCCTGTAGCCCCAGCTGTCCTGGAACTCGCTATGTAGATCAGGCTGGTGTTGAACTCACAGAGATCTGCTTGCCTCTGCCTCCCAAGTGCTGGGATTGATTAGATCATGTTTCTACTGATTGACTCTTCTGTGGTCTGGTTTTTGAAGTAAGGTTCAGAAGCCTTTCTAAGAAAGGGAAATAGATTGTCCTTGAAATCACAGCTTGTTGGTGCAAAACTGCAGCAATAAGCAAACAAAAAAGTGTCCACTGTGTATATTAATCTGAGCATTCTTTTAGAAAAATGAAGCATTTCATTCATATGATATAAAATATTGATAGTATACATTTGCATATAATTTAGTCTATCCAAAAATCAAAATCCATGATGAAAACTTTGCAAATCAGTTTTTGATAAGTAATCAGATCTTACTGAAAAGTTGCTGTCGTATCTGTAGGAAATCCATGATTTCCCATGATCCTGCTACTGCAAGGTACTGACCATTTATTAGCCTTCTTATATTTTTTTGCCTCATTTTTCTGCTTCTACATAAAATTGCACTTAAGAATCTTTTCACAAATTCCTAGGATGTCTTATTATGACTGGAGCACTCTGACCTACTCGTATTCACTTACATTGACACTTATAAGCTGGCAGGCCACATGCTACACACACAGACACAGACACACACAGAGACATACACAGAGACACACAAACACAGACAGACAGAAAGACACACATAAGAGCCAGGGCCCACTCAAAAGATGTGCTCCTGTGTGGGAGTCATCATTTTTTTCTGAAACACTGAAGGCATGGCTTTCAAGTAGTTTTAAATTTCAAATCAGCTTAGTCCACATTTAATCTAGACATAGTGGTTTAACACCAAGCCACTCCAGACCTTTTAAAGTTCAGTAGCTGCAATATAAAATTTTTCCCTGTGTTGCACCAATAAATTGAGAAGCAGAGTATAATTCTACACTATTGGAGAAATCACTGTGAAATGAAAGTAAAACTTTGAACAAGACTTTCACACTCATGCACACTCACAGTTATAATCAAAATATGTGTTCACAGAGTCAACACAGTATCTCCATAGATAGTGTGTGGTTGGTGGAAGTGGTGAACAAACAGGAAATATCAGCTCCACCATACTTCCATATTTCTTCTCTTTGCTTTCTTTTTATTATTTTATTTTATTATTATTAATTATTTGTTTTGTTTTGTTATTGGTCATTTTATGTAGTACTGGAATAAATGAGGCCGGATTCTTTTTCCCAAAAACCACTTTTTTATAACTCAGTTATTTATTTATTTTTTTACTTTTTACACTAAGCAGCCAAAGAGAGAGGCTCTTGACACCTCCAGCAAGTGTCTCAGTTCCTTTCATATTGTCAATAGCTGTACTGATAGCACTGTTCTTTTGACAGCTACAAGCAGATGTGTGGGTTAAGTATGAGAGCAATTCAGATGTCCATAGTAAACTGCAGGGGGTCTAGTATTCAATCCAGCATGTAATGATTGCCAGGCCTGTCAATCCTCCCAGTTCTCCAGTCAAACACCTGTGGCTACTATTGGATTATGGTAAAAGGACAGACCTGCAAGGAAATGCCTCTCAATCAGCCTAGATGTGATAATGTTATTGCTCCAATGTATTCTATATTGTCCCTGCATAGTTTAATCTGGTGAGACCCATGTCAAAAATTGCCCTTGCTCCCCAGAGATCTTTACTCAACCTTTTAGTAATACAAGTGGATTTGAGAGGAAAGGGGTAACTTACTTGATGAATTGTTTCCAGCTAATATATATATAAAAAAAATAAGAAGTCAACTGTGGTTTGAACGCTATCTACAGAGGGTATAAATTAGAAATGTGCTAGTCATTCAACTTGTAAACTCTTTCTCTCCCTTTGTTACAATGGGCAAATGTTTTACAATAAAAAATATTGACACAGAAATTTATTTACATGGTAGCTGATTCATATTCAGTGCATGTGCCGAAAGGAGTTTTGATAGGGGAAGATGTCAGGGACAAAAAGATTTACTTGTCTCTGCCACTTTGAACCCATAAGAGTTGACCAACTTTTGGGAAGATTGCATTTTAAATGAGGTGCTTTGCATTTGAAAAATATAATTATTGCTACAGGCTGAAAAAAAAAAACGAGCACAGGAAATTGCCATTTTTTGTTATTTTAATTTTACTAATTAAGGCAGTAGAAACTGACCCATTTAGTCTCTAAAGTTGAACCATCAAGATGAGATAATGATTATTCAAATCTCTCTTTAGTATCTTACACAGAGTTTGTGCTTCTTAGTAATTCTCTCCTTTGCTTTTCAGATCTGCTCTATGGAACCTTTTGAAAAAGAATGCCACAGTTATGACGACACATTATTATTTTTAAAGAACATTAAGCTTACATAAGAGGAGGCATTTTACCTATTTCTGTTTTGTAGGAGTCTTCCCAGCTCTCCACAAGGTATGTTCTATAGATATCCAGAAATAAACTGAGCTTATATTTGCTTGCAAATCTGAAATAACTTTGGATAAAAAAACAAATGACTTTCAGTCTCCATCATCCTGTCCTCTTGATGTTTAGCACTACTTAAGCGAGGTATGGAAGCATTCTGAAAAGCATTTGTACATGTTATCTATGTTTTCTACTTGAGACAGTTTGTATTTTATGTACATATGTGTACATACAATATACATATATACTATATATTGTATGAGGAGTAAGCGATAAGAAAAATCTCACTTTTCAGATCAGTAAATTTCTAGTCCTGAGGGGCAGAAAAATGCAGGAGGAGTCCCATCAGGCTATCTCGAACAATTTTTCATCAGTACCCAGGACAAGCTCTTTCAGCACAGGCTGTTGTTTTCAATGAAATTTCAAGTAGATAGGATATGCTATTAACACAAACCCATTATTACCCATTTCCTATATATTTATATATGACCTTTGT
>NW_008329362.1:3696876-3698749 GCF_000622305.1 Nannospalax galili
ATGTGTACCATTCTCTGATTAAATTGATCCGTATTACATCACTATCGAAGTCTTGATTTCTTATTCTCATCCTAATATAGTATGGGCTTAATAATATTAAATACATTCGTTCCCCTCCAGCCTGATAGTTTCTCCAGAGGTTACTGCCCAGAACAACTCCCAGAAAATAAAGATAATCCCTCTACGAAATAAAGTTGTAAGAGGACATCAACCTTATTTATCAAAGAAGCACTTAACCTACCTGTATTTTCAGAACTTTTTTTGGTGTTTTCAATTACAAAATGATGATAGGGAAACAGTAAATGTATAATATCTCAAAAGTAAATGTTATTTTCTCTGCATTTTATAAATCCATATTTGTTGGGGAAATTGATGATTGGATGATTAGCCTATGATCAGTATTATTATTTCTGTTTTCAGTGTTGGTTTAGAGGATGCTACTCTTATTAAAAAGGCCACTGAGACAGCCTAAAACTTTAGGTATTTTTTGAGATATTCCAAAATTTATAAATAGTATCTCCTTCTTCTTTGTCCCTTCACCTCTCCATTTCTAATCTGTTTTTTAAAAATATTTTATTGCAAAGTATAATGCACATCAATTGTACAAAAGGAGGATAAGACAGTTCTAAGAAACATCACAGATGAGCATCAAAGTAGCTGTCAACCAGCTTACAACACAGAAAATGGACAGCAAACCCAAGAGCAACACCTGGATCCTGGGTAGTCATACCGCTTGACTTTTCCCTTCTTCTAAGTAACCACCAATCTGGCTTTTTAAAAGCTGATCATATGTCTCTTCTTTTCTCTCCCTTCGCTCTCCTGTCCTTTCCTGTCCTCTCCTCCCCTCCCAATCTTCTCTTTTTTTGCTTTCATTTCTTCATTTTCTTTTGATGCCTGCTCTCATTATTGAATTTGTAATTCTTCTGCCTCATCCTCTAGAGTATCTGAAGTGTTCAGATTCCAGGTGTGAGCTACCACACCTGGCTCTGACTCTTGATTAAAATTTAGCTTGGTATTTCTTTCCTTTTATGGCTTGGTTTGGTTTGTTTTTGCATTTTTGGTGAGGGGGCGAGCTCAAGTGGCATGGAACTTACTGTGCAGACCAGACTGACCTGGATCTCACAGAGATCTACCTGCCCCTGCCTCCTGAGTGTTGGGATTAAATGTGTGTGTACCACTATGCCCGGTCCAGATTTTATTTTGTGCATGCATAGAATCACTTGCATTTATAACTTCTTTCTTTGAACACAATGCCTGTCATATTCTTCATGGGTGGATCAGTATCTCAGTACATCTCATGTCATGGGAATCATATTGTGACTATCAGGCTATGAATTTATTCATTTTAGTAAATATGAACCTTTGAGCTGTTTCCAGTATGGGGATGTTATAAGCAACGCTACTCCGAATATTGTGAACACGTATATGATTTTTATTATGATGCAACTAGGAGTTGAGTTACAGCTGTGCTTTGTGCGTATGTTCAAATTGTGAAGAAACATACCAGCTCTCAAAACTGGTAGGCTCAGTTTATTTTTTGATCAATAGACTGTGAGAATTCCTGCTTTTTATCTCATGAGTAGTTTCTTGTTTAGTGTCTTATTAATCTTAACAATGTAGCGTGGGTCACGCAGGATATCTCATTATATTTTACTAAATTGCCATGTTTACTAGTGAACTAAACTCATTTTCAGGTTTACTAGATAATTATGATAGGATTTCCAAATTTTCCTGACAACTGCATTGATACAGTCAATGATGTGACATGTGTTTCCTCATGTGATTGGAAACTTTCAAAATTTAAGTTAAGGAAATCACATTATTACTGAGTCATATGTCTTTCATAACTGATTTTGAGCATAACCCTATATGG
>NW_008329362.1:3698802-3700498 GCF_000622305.1 Nannospalax galili
GCATCTTTTTGTCATTTTTCACTGGGCTCACCAGTTTTAAACTTCTAAAACAGTTACATATTTACTACATTGGCCTTTGTCTGTGTTATTTCTAGTTTGCTCTTTGATTTGATTTAAATTTTCTAGTAGTTGGGAATTTTAAAAATTGTGACCCAAATTGATGACCGTTTTATGTTTTAAATTCTTCTTATTTTATGTATATAAGTGTTTTGCCTGCAGATGTGTAAGTTCACCTGTGTTATGCAAAGAAAGAATGTCAGATCCACTGGTACTGGAGTCATGGATGGTTGTTAGCTGCCATGTGAATGCTGAGAATTGAACACAGGTCCTCTGGAAAGCAGCCATAGCTCTTAACTGCTGAGCCATCTCTCTAGCCCCCTTTTTATGCTTTTTAAAGAATATTTTTAGTTTATTCTTTGAAAATTTCATATAAACACATAGTGTATCTTGATCATATCCACCTCTCGCTCTCCCTCTGCCTCCAGAAACCCATGTCAACACATCTCCCTCCTAACTCCATGACCTCGTAAAGAGCCCTATACAGCAACTGAGATTTATTTTCTTTACATTCATGGCACAATTCCACTTTTTTCCCCTGTGATGCATGTAAATGAAAAAGAACCTGCTGACTTGATTAAAAAAATAAACCAGTAAGCAACTAACTAGTTGATCAAATATCGTCACTTAGTATATAATTAGCTACTGACTTTGATGATCATTTTTATTATTCACAAAATTCCCACTTATTTTGGGGCTGTCTATATGGTTAAAATTTTATTCCTCACCAAATGTTATTTATATTTAAATTTGTTTTTTACAAACGCATTAGTCATTTCTTTTTTTGGTAGCATTTTTGGCTAGCACTGACTTTATTGAATGGATTTTAGATGGACTTTAGTGTCATTTTGTTGATTTCTCACCAAAATTCATGTACAGTAGAGGTATATTACCTATTAAGTTTGGGGAAGATTGAATCTTTGCAATACTGAATGTTGCCACTTAATAGCAGAGTAACATGTTACTTAATCACATTTTATTTTTGTCTTTCCCTTTTCTGTTTGCTAGCTATTTATTTATCCAATTTGGCAAAGAGAGCTTAAGCTAGCTGGTAAATATGTTCTGCATTAGTTTTTCAAATAAAAACTTCACTTCTAATTTAATAATAACTCATTACTGAAGTCAGGTAAATGTGATAGTTATACAGCCTTTAGCTTGTCCTGGTGATGCAGATTTGTAATTCCAGCTGTCTGGGAGGCTGATGTAGAAGGATAGGAAGTTGAAAGTCAGCCTGAGCTGTAGAGTGAGTTCAAGGCCTCCTGAACAACTTAGTGAGACCTTGTCTTAAATTTAAAAGCCAGGGCTGGAGAGATGGCTCAGCTGTTAAGAGCACTGACTGCTCTTGCAGAGGACTTGGGTTTTGGGTTTGATTTCCAGCATTTAGTCATCTGTAACTCCAGTTTCAGGGGATCTGACACCCTCTTCTGACTGCTGCAGGCATTGCATGACACAGGTACACTTGCATGCAGACAATACACATAGAATAAAAAATAAAAAATAAAACATTTTTAAGAAGTAAAAATCTGACTGGGGATATATAGCACAGTGGTATAGTTGTTCCCTAGCACACAGAGGGCCTTAGACTCAATTCTCAGTACTGCCAAGATAAATAGATACATATAAATAAATCACAAATAAA
>NW_008329362.1:3700530-3712550 GCF_000622305.1 Nannospalax galili
AGATCCTTGAGTCAATACATGTGCTGATAAAAATATATTGCCCTGTGCATGTTAAGACAGCATGTGTTGTATTATATTTAATGTTCCCAGTCCACTTGAAGTCAACCTACATGCAAACATATGACTTATGAATCACTAGCAATCCTTATAAAGGTGGAGGAGGATTCACAGTTCAAAACAGGTACTTAAATACATCTATGTTCACATCTATGATACAATTCCAACCATACCATAAAATTTAAAGTTCCTCAAATGAGAAATAGAAATAACATATTTAATGTTGTAGTAGTTTTTAATTAATTATAAAGCATGGTGACATATTTCCTCTAAGGAAAAAGTTCTTATCATTATTAAGTTTCTTGCTGCTGCAGTTACTTAATGTCTATAGACCTGACACTTCCCATGTCATATATTGTCTCTTTTCTGCAAGAGCATTGGCCTAGGTGAACAACAGTTGGGTTATTGAGGATAATACACAAAAACACCAGTCACTCAGACAATTGGAAAGTATGCTCTGAGAGCTTATTGTCTGTTTAGTTAAAATATACTTATGAGTCAGTGATGACTAAACTGAGTTTTAATTGACCATAAAAGGAGATCAGAGATATGAAAAAGGCAGTGGCCTGAATGAGGAAGATGGCTTTATAAATTAAGATTTACAAAAAGCCTTCTGGATTTCTAAAGACACGAGTGCTACCTAGAAATGGGGAAGTAGGGTATTCTGAAGAAAAAGAACAAACTAAACTGATAATGCCCAGTAGTGGTCAAACACTTGAAAAAAAAAAAAAATGGATGTGCAAGCTGTTGGGACCGGCGGGTCTTCCCATTCCTCTCCAAGGGTTTCCAGCAAACAGGGATTTCAACTTTGCAGCACTGTCCACATTCTATTTGGATTCAAGATATGATGCGGTCATAAT
Source organism: Nannospalax galili (assembly GCF_000622305.1). NCBI lineage: Eukaryota > Metazoa > Chordata > Mammalia > Rodentia > Spalacidae > Nannospalax > Nannospalax galili. The sequence continues at coordinate 3,701,448 of NW_008329362.1, forward strand.
GCCAAGCTACAAGAACAGAGCTGCTGCTTTGACTCAACTCATTCAACTGATTCTATTCTTTACCTCAGAAATCTAAGTGCGCGCATGAGATCCACCCACAGTTTCACCTTGCTTTCAGCGAGCTAGATTTAAAACTCTGCCTCTCAGTTTCACAATTCAAACCAAATAATTTTGTTATGTAAGAACGCTAGATTTCATTCATAGTGTCCCTTCGGGCATATTTTAATCTAACAGAAGCATTTGTAAACATTGCAGAATGACAGCACAGACTTCTCCAAGATGGATTTGATATACAAACATACATGAATTGCCAGACAATGCCTAAACACACAAGCAAACCTACACACATACATACTTCATTACCTCAGAATAAAAATGCAAATGAATTTATTAGTCTAAGAGTGGTACCAAATGGAAATTTATGCACATACATTTAAAAAACAGAACCCTTGAAAATAAAGCAGTTGCAGCCTATTAATTTTCTTCTTTGACAGTTTTTTAAATTCCCCTAAAAAAATGAAACAGCATGAATATCGTCAATATATCACAACAGCCACATTAGGTTTTGTGATATACATCATAATATAAAGAGCACTATTAGAGCCCAACCTGGGGGCCATTAAATCATTCTAAATCACTGTTACATTCCATTAGTGTCAATGGTGAAACCACATAATAGGCTTTATTACAAACTTCACCTTGGTAGGCCATTGTCTCTAATAACCACTTCTCTATGATGTGGTATCATACCCAGAAATCCAGGGAGATAATAAAGGCTCCCTTATTTCTTTTTTATTGGATGGGTAAAGTTAAATTTAGCTGTAAGTAAAAAAAAAATCCTGAAGCTTTGTTCACTAACTGCAAATTGCTGCTATTTGGGGAAAAAAAAATAGGCAGATTTGGGAAGAACAGTTTGAAATAAATTTAAAACCTGGCAATGCTGGGGCCAGGGAAGGCTGGGCAGTGGCAGCAATTATGATGTCATTTTTGAGCTGCGGTTTAGTACATTTGCACTCCTCTGTACACTTTTGTTCAGGAGCAGAGTATTGATTATAGAAACACTGTAAGTTTCAAACCTGCCCTTTCCCTCATTCTCCCCCTGTTTGAGCTGTACCCTTTTAAAAAGTCATCTGGGCACTTTGTTGAGGTGAGGCCGGTAAGGACTTCAGCTCCAACAGAGATCAATTTTCAGACAGATCAGGGAAAACTGCCGCATGGAGTTCTATGTCCCCTCGTCTTTACAAATACAGCCATGGACTCGCCTCCCTCATGAAGCATTGAGTCACAGCCCCTTAGTTCTGTTTCTTAGAAACATCCACATATAAAATACTCCCCACAATATTTCTACTACACACTAGAAAATTATAGGAAAGGATCAAAATAAGTGAAAAACCGGATGCTATTGTAAGGTGAATAGTAATTTCCCAGATAATGGAAATAATATAGCATTTAAGGTGCTGCCAAGTTTAAAGTAAAAAACTTTATATTCTTTCTGATTATTTGTGAGTAATGATAAACTATTCTTAAGTTATGGATTATAGATAGTGCTTTTACTTATGCAGAATGCCAGTCTGCTTTTGAAGATGAAGTTAGGATAAGATCAATTCAGGACTGGTGGAGATTTTTCCTTGTGATTCTAGTTTTTTCTTGGGCTCAGTTGCTAGTACTAGACTCAAAACAATCATGTTACCAAATGTCACCCTATGAGAGATGATGTCTTACCTTAGGAAAAAGAACAGATGAGAGAGTCAAAGAAGCAGCAGACATTGTGGGAAATGGATAAAACTCACCAAGACGCTAACATTTCAGGAGCGAAAGCATACAGAACAGGGGAAAAGTGTAATCCAGATGTCCGTTCCTAAGATTGTTATCCAACAAAAGAGAGAAGAATGATGAAATTAGAAATCAAGGTATATTAAAGATGACATATATAAATCTCATAACTGCTAAAATCATTTACGGTGGCCTTCTGCCACAAAACTGTTCTTAGATTTCAAAATTAATAGTGAAACTTCGCCCAAAGAGATGCTCAGTGGGTAAAGGTGCTTGCCACTAAGCATGGTGACCTCAGTTTGATCCCTGGGATCCACATGGTGGAAAGAGAAAGCTGACTCCCACGGTTTGTTCTCTGACCACCACTGATAGCATGTACGCACATAAATAGATAACTACTTGATAAATGTTTAAATTAACAACAATAAAAATTCGGAAGCTTGCGTCCCTATATTGCACTTATAGGCTGAGCATACAAAGCTGTTTCTTCCTCCAATCTTTCTTTTCCTTCCTTCCCTTCTCTTGCCTCCCTTCTTCCTTCCCTCCGACTCACTCCTCTATCCCCTTTCCTTCTCTTCCCTCTTACTTTTCGGCCTTCTGTCTGCCATTCTTCCTTCTTTCCTTCACTTTATTAACAGCATTTTGCAGCTCCGGCTAATGCATACTGTGTTTGCAAATAACAGTGCAGGAAAGTGCTACCATAGCACTCTATGGAAGGGTAATGGAAAATCAAGCATGGCACATTAGAACTTTCACTGGCATTTGAACAGAAAGCAAATATAAACTTGATTTGCTGTCTCTGCCAACCTAAGTTTGCTGTCTCTGCCACCCTAAGAAAGTCTTTCAACTAGACCCTGACCTTGTTTTCTACTTTCAGGGTTATTGTATTTTCTTTTTCTGTGGTATGTCTGGTTAACAACAGTATTGATGTTCATAGGGAAGAGAGGGAATCACTACTGGAAAAGTCCGTATTCTGCTTCATGAGGTCTAGCTTGATTTTCTTCCTTTCTTTCTTTGTAATCTTTTTCCTTTTTGCTTTTAGATAAAAAGTCATTATTGAGGTCAAGTTTTAAATGTACTGAAAAACTAAAAATTATAACATTTAAAAATAGTTGTTATTCAGGTGGTTTTGGCTTTAATTTTCTTCTGATGTAAAAGTTGATACTTGTGGATTGTCATATCAGTGATGAAAATCATTGTGTCACCAACTAACTGATATAAAAGTTAAAAACAAAATCTTAGTGCTCTGATGTTCCTTTTTTAACTTTTAACTTTTATTTTGTTTTATTTATTATTTTTATTTTATGTGTATGCATGTATTGCCTGCATGTAGGTAAGGGCACCCATGTTGTGCAATGGCCACGGAGGACAAAAGAGGCTCTCACAGCCCCTGGAACTGGAGTTAACGACAGTTGTTAGCTGCCATGTGGGTGTTGGGATTTAAACCCAAGTCTTCTGTAAGACCAGTCAGTGTTAACCACTGAGCCATCTCTCCAGTCCCTCTTTTATTTTTTATGGTGTGTGTATATGTGTGCATGTGTCTGTGTGTGATATGTGTGTGCATATAGGAGTGTGCAAACTCATGCGCATTCTGAAGCCAGAAGACATTGTGTGTCTTCCATTATTGCTCTGTCAAAAGATCTGTTTTATCTTTGTGGACTTACCAGCCAGGTCCCAAGATATTCTTCTCTCCACTCTGCCCTATTTTCAGAGTTCCAGACCAACACAGCCATGCCCAGCCTTTATGGGAGTGCTGGGGATTCAAACTCAGATCCTCATGCTTTGCTCTTACTCAGCACTATCAAACCAATAAATAAACAACAGAAGCAACCCTATCAAGTCACATATTGTCCCTGAATTTAATTAAACTGTTTAATACTGGAGATTTTCCTGAAGGCTAGATATACAGTGCCATGCCACAGTAGACGGAGAAGGTTATGAAAACAGTCTCACTTGTTTCTTCATCTTCCTCCTGTTCCTCCATCTTCTTTTTCTTCTCTGCCTCTCTGTCTCTTTCTTCTCTCTCTCTCTCTCTCTGTGTGTGTGCGTGTATGTGTGTTATGCTTGCTTGTGCACAGTTCTTTGCAAAGGCTAGAGGTTGACTCTAGCTTAATCTTCCTCAATTATACTTCACTTTTTTTTTTGAGGCATGGTCTCTCGTAAACCTGGAATGCACCAATTTGGCTGGATTAGCTACCATCAAGCTCTGTGATCCACCTTGTTTTAATTTTCTTTTAGCTTTGGTGATAAGCACCGTGACCAAAAGCAACTTGGGGAGAAAAGGTTTCTTTCATCTTACCAAATGCATCATTGAGGGAAGTCAGGTCAAGGACTTGAAGGAACTAGAACAAGGACATGGAGGAATGCTGCTTACTAGCTTGCAACCAGACTAATATTCAGCTACATTTCTTAAGCAAGCCATGCCCACCTGCCTAGGTATGATACTGCCCAGAGTAGACTAGGCCCTCCAATATCCATGAGCAGTCAGACAATGCCTCATAGCCAAATCACAGGCCAATCCCATGGGAGAAATTCCTCACCTGAAGTTCCCTCTTCCCAGGTTCAAGTTGACAACTAAAGCTATGACACACTTGTTTCTGCCCTCCCATCATTGAGTACTGCCACAATGGGCTCTTTATACAATGCCTAGAATCTGAACTCAGGTTCTGTCACTTGCCCAGAAAACACTTTAGTCACTTTGCCTTCTCCTCAGCCCAACATTTCTTTGGGAAATATGGGGTAAATTTAGCTATTGATTGACACTGTGGTTAGTAAATGACAGGAGCAATAATAAGTCCCCTAATTTCTGGATACACTATCCTATTTTTCCACATTTGGTGTATTTATTCAAATTTAGGAAATAAAGCCTAAGGAGTCTGGATTCATTTGTGATGTGAATATGAATCCTGTGTGAGAAAAAAAGAAAACAAAGGCATTGACCTGTTTGGTATGTTACAATTTTTTGTTAATACATGTAGAATAGAATTACAGCGCTGTAAAATCCTGACATATCTTGAAAGAGGATGTGTTTGCTTTGTCTAGTTCTAAGGATTGAAAGCAGGTCTGTGTGGCACCTTTTAGACAAATGCTCTGTCACTGAGCTATACCTCTAGCCTATTCTAATGCATCTTGTAAGCAAGGTAAAGATTTAAAATGTAAGCACACTTTGCAAATAAGCATTAGATAATCAAATGTACTATTTATAATGACTGATTTTGGAGATCTAACTTTTATATTATTTGTTTCTAAAGATTATGTTTGTTATTTGTTTTATGAAAATAATTTCCTTACTTCGAAATCAAATGTAGGGTAACTGTCTTTAAACTACCAGGAAAAAAATCAAATATGAATTTTCTTCCTGGGAGTGATTAGCTCACATGATTTCTCTTCTAAGTTTTTATACACTCATTTGTGTATATTATTTACAAGTATGCAAACTTTTCTGAAATTATAAGATTATTTCTTAGAAGACAGTGACAGTATTTCATTCAGTTTATTTATAACAGTATTTTGGGAAACTGCCTGCCTAACCACAAATCTCATCACATTGCCTCAGACCTATAACCTTGAGCTGGTCACATTGCAGATAGTCAAGGGAAATGTAACTACTTTGCACCAACTAGTAATTAAGGCTTTCTTTATATGTCAGAATTACTTGAACATCAAGATTATTGTAAACTTGTAAACCACACAGACATATGGTTTTAAATGCTATAGAATAAGAAACTGTCCATAAACATGTCATATTAGACAGTATCTTTCTCCTCTCCTTGCCCCACTAAAGATGATCTCAACAGTGTTCTTGCATTTATCTGTAGAAAGTTAAATGGAAGTGTAACTTTAAAAAGAAGGGCTCATGCTGTGCGTGGTGGCACATGCCTTTAATCCCAGCACTCAGGAGGCAGTTGCAGGCAGATCTCTGTGAGTTCAAGGCCAGCCTGGTCTAAATAGTGAGTTCCAGGACAGCTGAGGCTACAGGGAGACCCTGTCTCAAAAAAAGACCAAAAAATAAAAATAAAAAAATAAGGGCTCATCTTTAAAATGAAGTTAATCCCACCCCTCAGAAGGCAGAACAGGAGGATCTCTGTGAGTTTGAGGCCAGCCTAGCCTACATAGTGAGTTCCAGGCCAGTTGGGGCAACAGGGAGACCCTGTCTCGCTATGTAGACCAGGTTGGCCTTGAACTCCCAGAATCTGCCTGCTGCTGCCTCCCAAGTGCTGGAATTAAAGATTTGCACCGCCACACCAAGTTAATTTAAAAAACATTTTTACTACATTTAAAATATTTCTTACTTTGTGTGTGGGGGGGTTGCATTTCAGAGCTGTGTGTGCCTTATTGTGTATGAGTGGGGGTCAGAGAACAACTTTGGGGAGTTAGTTCTGCCCTTCTACCTGGTGGGCTCTAGGGATTGAACTCAAATCATCAGCTTGGAGGTCATCTTTGCCATCTTTTCCAATTCAGGCATCTTTTTTTTTTTTAAACAACTACCGTTCTTAACCTCCCCCAAACTCTATTAAGTTATAACAGCATTATTTCTCAAAATATTCATGACTAAATTAAGAACAAAGGCATTTCTGGAGGTCAGAAAATGAAGCATTGAATTGGGGTGTTATAACTCAAATTTTATACAGAGGAATAATCTGTTCAGGTATTCATTCATTGACTCAACCAACTTTATTAAGATTGTACAATATATACTTTCCAGGCTTAGAAGACAAGAAAATGAGTAAAACTCAGTGCCAACTCCCAAGATTTTAATATTCTATTAGTGAGAGAGATATTCAGGTATGAAGGTTCAATTTATTATAGCAGAAACTATGAAAGTACATACACATTTCTGTGTTACCAATATTTGGGATTTACATACATTGACAAGAGAAAGAAGTGTGTTAAACTTTTCTCCAGGGAAGGACTAATGATAGTGAACCCTACCTAAATGGAAAGTTAGTTGCATAGATCTATGGGCTAGATAAATACAGCCTCTATGTTACAGAATGACCTCAATGGAACAGAGTCTACCAAAAAGTGTATCCTGGTTTGACCTTCCTCCTGTCGGTATTAAGGATGAGAGAGTCACAGAGAAACAGCCTCTTGAGCTGGACAAAGCAGCAGTTTATAATTGTTTACACACTCTAAACTCATTGCTTCCCTCAGTGATATTAAATGATACCAAATTGGAGTGTGTCACTCATAAGGTTTAAATAACATGCCCCTAAGACACCGTAATAGTAAAGTAATAGAAGACAGAGCTTAGCTTTGAGTACATGACTGCTAAAACCCATAAGACCCTTTCTTTTATTTGTAGAATTTGCTTTTTCACACTTTCATACACGTACACTACATATTTTAGTCCCTCCCCACTTCTATGTCTCTCCTGCCTCTACCAGCAACTCCCCATAAATCTCTTTTATTTCTATTTATTAGTGTTGATTTTGTTTAGTGTTCCACAGTGTTTAATTAGGGTTGTCTGTGTAACTCTGAGTTTGGAATAACTGGCAGAGCCTGGTGGTGTTGACCAGTGGTTAAACAACTGGATACCAGGTTTCCCCTGCTCTCTCAGGACATGTCTGTTAACAACAGATCAGCATTACTGATCACTTCCCCCTCTGTAAGTGATCATTAGAAGGGCCTAACACCCATGGATTCAGTGCCAGTATACATAGCAGCTATGAGTTTGTTTAAGCAGGACATATGGCACGATCTTAACACTAAATCAAAACTTTAGTCTTGAGCTCCTCAGTTCTCCAGTTTGATTCAGTTTTAAACAGATGGATCAAGTATTTACAAAAGGAGTAATATACTGATAGAATTTCTCCTTGCTGGTGAACATATAATCAAAAAGGAATTAGCTAGTGTAAAAGAATAAAATAATCAATGGATTCTTCAGATATAAGAAATCAGATAAAAGAAATATGCCCAAATCATCTCTGAGATTTGTAGATTGCAAAGCTATAGTCTTGTATAAATTTAAAACTTTAAAAATGTTTAAAATTTATGATATTTTGCTGAATAATGAACACTATAAATTTCACAAATTGTTATCTGATGCTTTCACTTGTAAAATTTTAATTTAACTTGTTACTTTGAATACATTTTTGCAAATGTAAAAGTTCCTGAGTTGGAAAAAATAGTTATTTTAGTAATTTTCTTTTTAACATAATTTAAATAAGATTTCCAATATTCATCATTCTAGTTATATTTTTTCAGTTTATCAAGTTGAAGCTAAATAGCTTAAAATTTACATAGCACTTGTGATCATGTTTAAAGAATTTTTAATGGGATTGGAGAGATTGCTCAGCAGTTAAGAACACTCTTTGTTCTTGCAGAAGACCTGGGTTCAAATCCCAGCACCCACATGGCAGCTAACAACTGTCCATAACTCCAGTTCCAGGGCATCCGACAGCCTCTTCTGTCCTCTGTGAGCACTACATGACATGGATGCACTTACCTACATGCAGACAATACATGCATACATAAAATAAAAATGAATAAAATATTTTAAAAAATATTTAAAAAATACTTTTCACCTTTAATAACATATAGATTAGTTATTTCTACATAATATCTAGGTCTATATAATATTTGGAATTAGAATTTTAAACAGTTTTAAAAATATCTGTCACATTATCTTAAAGACTAGTAAGGTCATGTTTTAATTTCTTGTATATTATCTTATTTCATAACCTAGTTTCTGAAGATTTTTTATTTTTGTTGTGTGAATAAAATGAACATTTCAAAAATAGATGACCAATTTCAAACATTACTTTTAGAAAATATATTAATGTATTCTGAATGCTTTACACAGAACTTGATCTCAAAACCAGTATTATATAGCAAATAAATAAGTTCTTTTATTTGTAATTTATGAAGGAAGTTGAAAAAGAATCCTTGAAGTATTAATCCTTTCCTCACTCATTTAAATATTTACAAAATCACTGTCACACACCAGCTATGGAATCACTGAGTTGAAACAACTATCAGAAATGAAATGAAAGCTTTCAAAATATGATTTAACTAAAGCAGCCAAAAGAAACTTCACCAAGTGATTCATACTAGTGTTTTAAATAAAGCACAATGAAGAATATAGCCCAAATCTGAAAGATAAATTTACTCAGTTCATGACAATTAAAAAATAATTAAAGAATAGGTAGCATTGGACAGAACCTGAAGATTCCACTGGGGGCATGGAAGATAAAAAATCTTCTAGTTCATTGTGTGGAAATGGAGAATAAATAAGGAATCAGTTAATAAATAATGCCAAATACTAACAAAAAATCCAATTTACTATAATATGGAGAGTTCCTTGTGGCCGTGACCCCTTTGGAAATGAAGGAGATCCTTAGTATATAAGTGATGTGTAAGTGTAGGTTAGACAGTCCAGGAAGTTTTCAACCATGAAAATACAGAAAGAACAGCAAGTGCAGGCCATCCCAGACTGGAACAGAGTTGGCTTGCACAACAGTCACAGTACCCAGCAGAGAGTGGGAGGTTCCTCAGGCAAGCAGGCCAGGCACACGGGGCCTTCAGAAGAACCTGGGCATGCATGCAATCGCAGAAACCGAAATAATCAAGTGTAGTTTTTACTTTAAGAAGTTTCTTAAAATATTTTATTATTTTTATTTTATGTGTGTTTTGCCTGCATGTAGGTAAGTGCACCCATGTCGTGCAATGCCCGTGGAAGACAGAGGACGCTGTCGGATCCCCTGGAACTGGAGTTACCGGCAGTTGTTAGCTGCCACGTGGGTGCTGGGATTTAAACCCCGGTCTTCTGCAAGACCAGTCAGTGTTCTTAACCACTGAGTCATCTCTCTTTCAGCTATGTGAGAAATGAACTGGGGAAGGGGCAATAGTGAATACAAGGAGACCAGTTACATGTTTGTTTCGGGGATCTAGCTAACAGAGAAAGAAGAATTCTAGTATAGGTTTTGAAACTGGTATAGAAATATCTGCTGATTGAGTACTCTGAGTGAAAAAGAAAATGCAAAAACATCAAAGATGAGTCTATCAGCGCTCCTTGGAAGGCAGAGGCACTGAGGTAACAGTCTATTTACAGAATGAAAATAGTGCTTTCAGAAGCACTCTGGGTTTTCTTTCTTTCCCTCCCTTCTTTTCCCTTCTTTCTTTCTTTCTTTCTTTCTTTCTTTCTTTCTTTCTTTCTTCCTTTCTTTCTTTCTTTCTTTCTTCCTTCCTTCCTTCTTTCCTTCCTGCCTTCCTTCCTTCCTTCCTTCCTTCCTTCCTTCCTTCCTTCCTCCTTTCCTTCTTTCCTTCCTCCCTTTCTCCCCCCTGTTCACTCCCTCCCTCTTTCTCCCTTCCCTACCCCTTCGCTCTCCTCAGGTATACCAACAAGGGTTAGGGTAACAGTGAAGCTACCAGCAGGCAAATACCAGTAAACAATACACAGTGTAAATTAAAACAGTGATTGTCAGGAAACATTCAGTATACACAAAATACACACTGAGAAATTACATATGCAGGCTGCACTCTAAGTCACACTCAAAACATACTTCCTAGACGCATACTAATTTGAAAAGATTTAAAAAATATTTAAGATGACAGTATCAATACTGAATCCATGGTTTATGTTCTGAGAATGAGAAATAAGAAAAGAAAGTAAAATAGACCTTTAAATAAGGAAGTAAAAAGAACAACGCCAGTCAAAAGCTTCGGTGGCCACTAAATAAATGAAAAGTTTGTCCACTGGAGAAAGAGAGTGATAACTGAACTTGCCATTAGGGGGAAGATTAAGTGCTAGTGTTCTGGCTTGGGTAATTATACACTTAAATCCTTCCTGTATACCATAGAACCCAGGCTTTTTGCTTTTGAGTATGTGTATTGTGACGCTTTGCGGATTGCTTATTGGTTATTTCTCTTCACAACTTGACCTGAATATTAAATTTCATTGGCAGCAACTATCTGTCAAAAGCAAAAATTTAAAAAAAGAAGAAATAAAAAAATAAGATTTGTGTATTTAGTTTTCATTATAGAAGTGCTTGTAGTTGAAAAAATATGTACCTGTCAAGATTTCAACATCTCACTGGGGATGCCTGCAATACTGTTGTGATTTCAGAACCTGGCTGACAAATTCACGTTTCAGTGGTAAAGACAAATCAAGGGTTTTTTACTGCCCCTCCTTTTTTAATTCTTTTTTTCCTTCTAGCTTTGACAGTCATACATAACAATTTGAGACCTAAGTGCCACTTTGATGCACTATTCCATTATTAAGTGGCACAGTCACTATAGAACAGATGACGGCCTGTACTCAAGGCATTGTGAATTAAACAGCATTCTGCAACAGGAAAACTGAATGACTCAAAAAAATTTTAAAATATT
>NW_008329362.1:3713756-3720575 GCF_000622305.1 Nannospalax galili
ATTTTAAAGAGAGAGAGAGAGAGAGAGAGAGAGAGAGAGAGAGAGAGAGAGAAGTAATTATGGGAAATAAAATAAGAATTTTCTTAGTTACAATTCCTGGCCCTTAGCTGATTGCAGTAAATTATAAATTATGTAGTCAATGTAGGCCAACAAAAGAAGACATCTTCAAATCTCTGTCAAAGGTAATTACTTAAGTCGGCTGAATGTTCGCTTTTCATAGAGCGTGATCTCTGTCTGACAGCTCACACTGACAGATGACCTTCTCTGCAACGTTCTTATCCTTCGGATCATGAGCAGTGTGCCTCTCTCCCTGAATATCTCTATATATTTGTGACACTAAGCTTTCAAATACAGCTATTGACAAATCAGAACATCACTCTAAGTGCTGGTCTTCCTATCACTCACAATAAAGTAGCTATCACTTGCGGTGGTGTAGAGCAAACACATCTCTGAAAAATGAGTTCTCACCAAGTGCTAATTTGACACAGCTCGCTTGCCTTCCTTTATAATTGCTCTGTCATTGTCAGTTGGCAGTTCGGGCTCATTCCTGGAAGCTGTGCCATATAATTGGATACAATTACTCCCATTTACCACCCCTATTATGCCACTGATGTTGCCCAGTCCGCATATTGACATGCCTCATTAAACCTGGATGCGGGCCCTTAATGAACATTGTTAGCATTTCTCTTAAACTTTTTTGCCTCTAATAAACAGTCAGTGTTCCATGAAGGAGCACTGCCATCCTTGTGATATGATATTTATTATCTTATGGGGGAAGGGGACTCTGCAAATGGAAACTCTCCAGATGCAGAGAGAGAGAGAGAAAGAGAGAGAGAGAGAGAGAGAGAGAGAGAGAAGAGAGAGAGATAAATCAGTGGAGAATAGCAGTGATCAGCAGGACCTTTCTCCATCAGGAGCATCCTACCATTAACCGAGTGACCTCTTCTATCCAAAAGAAGACAAGAAGGATAAACACCAAGACCTCCCACCCCCAAGTGGTGCTATGTGCCATGATGAAGATAATTTTACCCTGGATCTTCAATCCATTATGTCCAGCTAACTTCAATGCGCATTTTTATTCAGAGATAATTATGTGTTGATCAGAGAAGTCAGCGGCTGTCACCCATATAGCAGGTACACCTGTGGTGTGACATAGGTGGTAACAATGCCATGCTCTTGAGCTGTCATGACACGGACAGGGACTTTATTATGTATATGTCATCATTTCTCTTAAGAAAATTATACTTCCCCACACAATGGCAATAATGAACCTTTGCAACACTTCCATAAACCTCATTTGCAGTTTTATTCTTGACCTTCATTAAATATGGACTAAATATATAGAAACACCTATAAATACACAAGTACTGCTGTGTGTCTAAGGGTTTAAAAATAGCTTTGTTACTACAGGAAAGTATGAATTACAAAATAGGAAATATATAACCTTTACAAAGAAACTTAAAATATCTTACTTGAGCAGAAATTTGGCTTCTTTAGTATTAACTTTTCTACATTTATGACAAGAAAATAAGTATTTATTAAAATAAATATTTCTTGAAACAGTTCTTGAGCTCCTAAAAAGGCTTTACTGGACCAATTTTGGCAAGTTGTCAGATATAGTCTATCATAAAATTTACATAAAACTAGAGAACAGACTATGTAGAAATTAATAACTTCTAACACTTGATTTATATATGTTTTAAACAAATTTCCCAAATAAAATTGGTGTTTAATAACTGAGTTAAAGCCACATGACTTCAAGTACATAGATAGTGAAAAACTTAAGGTTGTAACTTTCTTATTTCAGTTGTAAATTTGTTTGTAATATTTAGAAATAGTATGTCTTTTTAGAGATATTATAATAGGGTCTGAGCTAAACTCTCATTTAGGGTAACCCTTTATATTGAAACATGTAAAGTTATGGACAAGCAATAAATGCAAAAATGTTTTTGTTTTAGCTCCAAATTCTGTTACACTTCCTGACTCTATAGTTTGAGAAGACTATAATGCTGCAAACCAGCCTCTATGATCATGAACTATTTAAAACTGTAGTTTTAATTGGCTATAATGTCTGGCCTGAGGACCCCAGTATATGCATTTCTGGGAAGGTCTTCATTCTTCTTACTAAAAGAGGATTTCTTTTATATAATAAATGTAATCTGTACTGATTTTCATGATGAGCCTGACCTCACTTCTTTCATACGGTATCTTTATAAATGAAAATGATAAAAATGTGGAAAGGTTTCCTAGAAATATTAAAAATAAGTTTCCACTAATGACCATTATTTCATTTATTTACTATCATCCTATGGATTTGTTATTAGTTTAACCCTCATTTGAGGGAAGGTGTTAAGGAACAGAGATATCACGTGACTGTCCCACAATCACAGAACTTTTAGTAGAACAGGATTCAAATCAAGGGAAGAAATGCCTGGTGGTTGTAGTCTAAACCAATGTTCTAATCTGCCACTCAAAAATCTGGTGTTTCTGTCTTATAAAGTGGCAAGCCATTTTGATTTATTTATTTCCAATAGTTAATTTTGAAAGTTTCACCTTGGCATGGAAAAAGCATTATGAACGGTTAACGATTATGTCTTGAGAAGTTTAAATTACACACTACAATTTTCAGTATCTGGAGTTCTTCTATTTAGGTGCTCAGAGAAACAAGAGTCAAATATTTAATTTTCACAGTAGTACCCCCCCTGCCCTTTAGCCAGGATTTCACTTGCCGTGCTTTCAGTTACCTGTGTCCTGAAAATATCATGTGGAAAATTATGGAAATGAGCAATTCCCAATTTGCATGCCATTCTAAACAGGGCAATGAAAACTTGCATTGTCTAGCTTTGTCCAATGACATGAATTGACCCCCTGGCTAGCTTGTCTATGCTTGCTTGCTTTACCACCTATCTATCTACATATCTCCTTTTTCCTTCCTTCCTTCCTTCCTTCCTTCCTTCCTTCCTTCCTTCCATCCTTCCTTCTTTCTCTTTTTGAGACTGAGTCTCACTATGTAGACCAGGCTGGCCAAACCTAGAGCCTTATACATATCCAGTAACTGTTCAACCAACTCAGCCACACCCTGAGTTTCCTAGTTAGTCATTTAGTTGCCATCCAGTTTATCAAATAAACTTACCTGGTTAACTCCATGGAAAATGTTATATCTCAAAGGTCCTGTGTTCAGAATAATCTCTGCTTTACTTCACCATAAACTCAAAGTGGAAGAGGAGTGAGGCTGTCAGTTCAGACCGGTCAGCACAGCCATGAAGAACTTCCTTCAATGGAAACCATGAAAACTCTCCACATAAAACAGAAAAACGCTACACTACTAAGATCCGTAATAAGAATTAATCTTGTGTCCAGGAAATTGAGGGAAAAACAATTAATCAGTATTGCCATCATGCTTCAAAATGTGAATTATGGCCACAGTGTTTGAGAAGTTTTTAGAACAAAAATCTGGTTATAAAAAGGCACAAACATTTGATTTTATTCACCTAGTCAACTATATATTGACTTTAGCTATCTTACAAATGAGATAGTCTGCTAAGAAAAACTAGGATTTACTAGTTTTAAAAGCAACCATTCTCATTAGTGAGCTATCAAACGAATGGATGAGATCTTAGCCCTGTTATGATCCATGGAGCAAGTAGGTAACCATCCACCTAACAGCAGATGGAAAAGGAAATAAGTAGTGAAAATGGACAAGGAATTGCATTTATATAAGATATGCACATACATACACATAGAAAAAAACATAAGATCTTTATGTGCATGAAGTTTGGGGCTCTCCGAGGTTTCAGGCCTCCACTAAGGGACTTAGAACCTATCTCTGTAGAAAGAGGAGGGGGACTACTGTTACTGGAATGGATTCCAGTTCACAAATAAAAATATGTGTCATGTGTTTCCTTTTAAACAACATATATCTAGGCCTGGGCAAATTGCTCAGTGGTAAAATGCCTGCCATGCAAGATTTAGGGACAGAGTTCAGATCAATGCTGGGAAGGTGTGGTGGTCTGCCAATGGCTGGAACATAGAGACACAGTATCCCTAGAGCAAGTTGGTTGACTAGACTGGCTGTATCAGCAAGCCATAGCCTCAACTGAGAGACTCAACCTCACAGAATTCTGTGGTGAATGATCAAGGAAGACTAACACCCAAAGTCAGTCTTGGGCCTCCACATGCACACACACATACATACACACACACACACACAACACACACACACACACACACACAAGTACATAAGAACCCACACACAGGTGTGCCCACATACATGCAAGCATTCATACACCTTCTGTATGCCTACCACAAACATAGATAAATAAATTCTAGTTTATTTTTACCTAGTTATTCTGAATTTGTTATTTGATGAAAGAATGTACTTTCACATGACATAATTCACTACTTATTTTTATTCTAATTGTCAATTTAATCTCAGCGTCCATCTGCCTTTTGGTATCTCCTAAACCTTTCAGAGTGTTTCTAGAGCAGTGGTGTTCACTCTATGTGGGTACCTATTTCTTCCATGTAACAGGGTTAAGATCTCCACTACATCTCATTTGCTAGCTTGTTAATGGGAATCATTGCTTATACAATTAGTAAGTCCTATTTTTTCTTACCAGATCAATTTATTTGTGAGGATAACTAAAATCAATAAATAATTTCATATGTGAATATAAAGGAAATGCTATCATTATTTGGCTAGACTTTTGTTCTCTGGTGAGGGGAAGCTGTTGGTTACTTGAATTGTTTAAGTATATGTTTGGCAACATAAATTTTGAGGTATTATTATAGGATAGTCTTTGGCTTATTAATAACTTAATTAACACTAATTTCAAAATTGTCCTAATTCCCTCTAATGTTCAAGGCTTGTGGGAATAGGAGGGCCGTGAGATGTGTCCTGCCGGAGATTTAATTTTATGAAGGATGATATCACCCCTTGTGTTCTTTCCCTTCTATACCACGAAAGTGAGAGATGAGCCCCAAGCGGCACCTGTGTATTTGCTGTGTAGAATGGTTAGCACTGGAGCAAAGGAAGTGACATGATCTGAAAACAAGGAAACACATCTGGCTGAATCAATGATACACGGAGAACTGGTCTAGGAGTTGGATTCTGCTTGCTTCAAATTTTCTTACTTTGACTTAAATCATTAGAAATGTTTATATTAATGCTATTCTTTTGGGAAAAGCATTTTCTCCTGTATCCTTCAATGTGATTTATTGTCAATCTCTTTTTGTGTGTGTATGTGTTGGGGGGTGTGGGGCTTGAGAGATCTAACCCAGAAACTCACACATGCTAGGCAACTACTATACCACTGAGCTACATTGCCAGTCTGAATGAAATATTTTAATGTCATACTCAGTCATTCAAAAAATACTCTTTACTAAGTGCCATTAAGTATCAGACACTGATTTAAGCCTGGTGAGTACAGGAAGAGATACAAGATACAAACCTGTCTAAAGGGAGTGTATATACAGTATTTGAGCAATAAAGAGACAAATAAGTAGATCACCGTGCATGTGACACAGTGGTAAATGCTATGGAGACATCAGACCTGGGAGAGGCCCCAGGAAGAGTTGGGAGGGTTTCAGCTTTGCTTCTTCTAATCATGTAGTTATTAAAAATTAAAAAATAATGATTAAAAAATAATAATTCTTCAAAGCAGAAAATTTGCTCCTTAATAATTAGTAGATGTGAAAAACATTACCATTGAAATCTACCTGATGACTTTATATCCATGCTCAGATTCCAAGGAGCTCAGAAAGTAACCGACTGTGACTAGTAATAATCAGATATATAGAGATTAGAAATGCATGTGCAAACATCTTAA
Organism: Nannospalax galili; assembly: GCF_000622305.1. Taxonomy (NCBI): domain Eukaryota; kingdom Metazoa; phylum Chordata; class Mammalia; order Rodentia; family Spalacidae; genus Nannospalax; species Nannospalax galili. The sequence goes on from NW_008329362.1 coordinate 3,719,585, forward strand.
TGTCAATTGCATTAAAAATGAATTTTTTTGTATGAAACTGTGTATTTTAATAATGAAATGGAGATCTTTTTTAAAGGCTAAAACCTCATTTAATTTTATGTCTTGTAGGGTTTATACTGAATACGATATTGTATAACTTTAATAATTCAACTGTAACCCTAAAAATTTACAGCCAATTTTGAAAGAGATGCATGCATCTTAACTCAGGAAATTGTTATTGAATATGTCAATGCTGTTACAATAAAATGCTTCTTGTAAGTATGTGGTTATTAAATAAATATTTTTTTTAAAAAGTGGGAAGTGATCAGAGGTTTCACTGAGATGTTGACATTGGAGATGAAGTAACACACAGGTGGATATTCAGGAAGTTAGGGTGCCACAAAGAGAAAATCGCCATGAAGACGAAGGGGAAGGAGCATAAATGGCATGCTTGAGGGACAACAAGGAAACTGATGGAGTTGGGGGTTGAATTACGTGGAGCATAAAGCAAGAAATTAGAAGGCACATCTGCTGTAGTTACACTATTTTTAGAGTCCAGTCTTTGGTTATTCAATGATATTTGTTTTCTATTCTTTTTGAGGGGGATAGGATTTTTGAGACAGGATTTCATGGACCCAAGGTTGGCTTCAACCTCCCTATTTAGTGGAAGGCGATCTTGAACTTCTGATCCTCCTGTCTGTACCCCCTGAGTGTGAGGATTACAGGCATGTACCAGTACACTAGCCTTTCAGTAATCTCTGGGATATACTCATACCATGGCCCTATTATCTCTAATAAGATCTTCACACTGAGAGAAGCAGCAGAAAATTTTACTTGGACTCTAGAAGAATGCCAGTATTGGACAAAATCCAGCCAAAGTTTTCTCTTCTGCAAGCCTAAGTTAGATAAGGACGATGGCATCCACAGATCAGTAATGGTTTATGAATTTATATTTTCCTTCAGAGACTAATTTAGCTGGCAGAGTTAAAGACATTTGAGACTAATTTTGTAT
>NW_008329362.1:3720687-3726591 GCF_000622305.1 Nannospalax galili
TAATAAACATATGAAAGAAACACAGTCAGCCCTACTGTATTAATTAGATTAAAATTGGCTTCTCTGCTCTGTGTGGATAATACTTATAATAAACTAGCTGTTCCAGTACATCTTAAGAATTATAATGTAAGAGTATATAGTGTGTTAACATTGTACTTAATACACAAACACGTGCATTTTGCCCACTGTCTAAATGAGTACTATTATTTTCTCGGTGTTTTATCATAGTTCTCATGTACTGTGTTGGTAAAGTTTAGTGTGTCTGGGGGAGGATATTCTGAGGCTCATGTGTAGAGAGCAATTGGACAACTCGTAGGAGTCAGTTCTAAGCTTTATCATGTGGGTTATGAGGATTAAACTAAGATCATCAAACTTGATGTGAGGTGTGTTTATCTGCTGAGCCATCTGGCTGACCCAAAAGAAGAGTTCTGGTGGAATAACAGCCAGATGCCAGATGAAAATAGCTAAATAATTTGTGTGTGTGTGGGGGTTGGCCGGGTTTTGAACCCAGAGCCTTGTACACACTCTACCATTGAGCTACATCCCCAGCTCTGTGTGGCCATTTTTATACTCCTTTAAATGTTTAAACCTTGTTTCAGTGAATAAATGCTCAGAAACATACAAAATAACGGATTATATAAAATTCTTATGAACATGTGATATAATGGTGCAACTGAGTAATTTATGTGGCTCAGATGCAGAAAAACGGAGTATTTTTAATGCCACTAAGTGCCAGTCAGATTTTGTTCTAATTTGTAAATTAACAGGATGATCATGACATATCAACTAGATGTCCTCTCATTCATTAACTGGAGTAGTCACTTAAAAATGTAACAATTTGCATTCTAAGTATGTGAATAAAATGGTTATAACACAATGATACTCATAATGAAAACAATAGATTCTTAGAATGCATATAGAATGCACTATACTCATAAAATATTTCCTTATCTACATAAAATATTTCCTTTTGCTATTTTTGACACAATAATGTTTTTAAATATTTTATTATTATAATTATTTGTGCATATATGTGTGATGGGGGTCACGTTTGGCACACTGCACGTGTGGAGGTTAGAGAGGAACTTTGTAGAATCAGTTCTTTCCTTCATATGGATCTTAAGGATTGAACTCAGGCTGCCAAGCTTGTGAGGCAAGCTCCTTTACCTGCTCATCCATCTCACTAGCCCCACAAAAAGGTTTATGTAGTTATTAAGGTTGTTGTTATTAATTCACAAATTTACGTCTATAGAGAACTAAATACTTCCAAGCTTAGCTCTATCTTAGTGATGAAAACAATAGGAAACAATCAAAACAGCACATTCTGTCATCTATTTTATCCGCTTCTCTTTGTAACCAAAAAGTTTAAGAAGAAATTTGTTATTCTTTAAACTGTGCTTACTTCTGCTCAGTTAGAGCCAGCCTACCATCCTTCATTTTACATCAGAAATTGAATTATTTTATCTCTCTCTACCAAAAACTTAGACAATTTTAAAAAACATACACCTTAACCAGAAGGATTTGAAAATAATGTTATGGGATAGGCAGGATTGCACAGTGGGTAAGGTTGCTTATCACCAAGCCTGATGACCTCAGTTTCATTCCCAGAACCTACATGGTAGGAAAAGAGAATTGACAATTACAAGTTGGCTGCGACCTCCACATGCAGGCATGCACACTAAATAAATAACCGTAATAGAAAATAATGCCATAATAGCTATAATATTAGGGGCAGGGATAGATCACACTATGATAATCTCTTGCCAGCAGAAATTTCTTAATCTGTCACACTTACACAAGAAAACAAAAAGCACTGTCTGTTTGCAAAATGAATATGAAATTAAAGCTTTGAAACTATTTTAAAATGATAATGAAAGGAAAGCATATCTAGGGTTGGCAAGATAGCCGGTAAATGGGCTTGCCACCAAATCTGATGACTTGACTTGGATCCCAGGGACCCACATGATGGAAGAAGAGAACAGACCCCTGCAACTCGTCCTCTGACCTCCATCTACATCCACACTTGTGCACATGTACATATACACAGAAATAAATAAGTAAGCAGAATAAAAATATTTTTAAAAAGTATAACTAAATCAGGGCAGGGCGTAATGGCACACATTTAATTTCAGCACTTGAGAGGCAGAAGCAGGCAGATCTGTGTGAGATCAACTTGAACTTGGTCTAAATCACAAGTTCCAGGCCAGCTGGGGCTACATGGAGACCCTGTCTGACAAGAAAACAAAACAAAAGTATAACTAAATCAAAACTTGGAAATTAGGATATAAAAATTAAGAAATAAGTTGCACACATAACCAAAAATTAAAAGTGGGGACATAAATCCTGAGAATGTGAACTCATGTTAGAAGAGGAAAGATGGAGGTCCTCAGTGAGGGATAGAAATGGAGACAGGTGAGTGGACATCCTCTCTTCTAACTTCTCATTGTTCCTTCTTCCAAACTGGTTCTTTTTTATTTTTCATATTACTGACAATGAGTGGAAAATAAGTGCTTCTATATGCATTCTTCAGCAGAAAGTTCAGAAACGATGGGCATAGATCGCATACTATTTGAAATGTGCTTACAAATAGAATGTAAAACAAACTGAGTTTGAGAACACGGCTGTTTGTAGTTGTTTGGAACACATTTATACCACCAAATTCTATAATTTTACAAAACTGTCTGTAGTTTTTCTGCATCTATACACAAAACCAGGGACCAAAGAAGCTCATGTGAACATGTTTCATCTGTTTGAATGCTCTTAATTATAATTTATTTTCCCATATTTTAAGTAATAAAATTTGTTACAATAGTATATGTGATGTCACAATGCAAGAAGTGTGAGACTAAGGCGAGGACACAACATTCACCACAACTCATGCCTTTAAATAGGTAGAGTTTGCTGCTAAGATAAACACAAGTATTGCCATACAACAAATCCATTCATAGAATTAAGATACTCTTACTATAAACTATCTTCTGAATGACAGTTTTAAGAACTGCTGCTTAAAATAAAATTTTATAAAAGGATTGAAGTCTATGGCGAACATGAATGCTGTTGTTTGCAGCGAGTTTTAAGTGGCTGGGAGTCAAGCCAAGGCAGCTGATGCCAGAAAATCTGAATGCCAGACTCTTATAGAGAATGATTAGTTAACATCGTTTTAATGATGAATTAATGAGCAGTAAAAGCATTCTAATTCCAATATGTACAAAGCCTCCTGTTTAAAGCCACAAGACCAGGAAGAAGGCATCCTGACCTTTGCAATACTGCCAAAGGTTGGCTCACTGCAGTGAACGCCCAATTCATCTTTCAAGGTTAACTACACATGCCATGCTGGGAAATGAAACAATTACTAACGAATTTTATAGGTATATTCTGTCAAATTGAAAGGCAATCAGAATTCTAAATGAAAATCATGCCCAGGCAAACCCGAAAGGTGTGTGTACTTATGTCGGTGCGTATTTCCTAAAAAGACACCTTTGGAAAAAGACAACCTCTAGTTTTCAAGTAAAACCCAGAAGTGAAAATCCTTGTACCAAAGGAAGGGAACACCCAGCTTCCGGGAGCAGGAGTGTGCTGGGGAAGGACAGCACCTAATCACGTGGGCAACATGAGCACAGCAAGGCGCGGTGATTCATTATGCTGCAATTAACTTTTAATTAACTTTACTCTGCTTTACTTATTTTAGAAAATTAAATAAACTTCATTTTATTGCTCATGCTAAACCAATGAGCAGAAGCTAGAGTTCTGCTCTAATTAAAATCAGCAGTTGAGCAAAAATGTGTGTAAAGCATAATGAAGAACTATTTCTGTCCAATTGATAGATTTCTTATGTTCTGAAACACTTTGATAGGTTTTTCAAGGATTCCATTAGATAGGCACTGAAGACTTCTAAAATATGTGATTTAAGAAATAATATTATAGGGTCAGTCTTAAGTATTGGGCATAATTGATTAAAACGTATTAAGTCATATTTCACATTGGTTGATTAAGAGAAATGTGTGTGAGAGAGACAGAGAAGGAGAGAGCTAGACAGAAATGAGAGGCGGAAGTGGAGTGAAGGAAAGAATTTGAAATTGCACTATTTTGTCAGTCATAGAAATAATAACTGTATATCTCCCTTTTTGGAGGAGCAAAATAAAAAGACAAGTCATAGAGTTAATATAGTAAACATATATGCACATATATGTATGTATATATATTAACCTGCTGAGTCCGTTCAGTGCTGCTAGTATATACATGGGTTCAGGGCTGATCACTTGGGGCTGGATAACATATGAGAAAGCTCATTGTTAGAGAAAACTGAGTCTCCCTCAGCAGCTATTGTTTGCCAGTACCTCTTCATCTAGAGGTGGGACCTTAAGAAATTTCCCACATCCAGGTTGATAAGTCAACTGACCTTGTCATTATGAAGAGGACAATGCTTTCGGATTGTTTATGGAATTCTTGAAGTAAATAATAAAGCACATCTATAGAACTTTAACGATCATTTATTGAAACAGTTTTATTTCAGTTAATTCAGAACTTTTAACTTCCTGGCTGACAACCACTTACCTCTCCCTTGTCCCTGTTAACCGTAATCAAATGGCCACTCCATCCCAGTTTTAGGTTATAAAATCTGTATTTTTGCCCTTCTGAATACATTTTCTATTAGCTCTAGGGTTTACACCTTCTCTGATTTTTTCTTTCTCCTAATCCACTTTTAATTTTTCTTATGTGCTTTTTAAAATATTCTGTTTCCTGAAGATATCCTCCCCTCTCAGACTTTAACACAGTCGACCTTGTCCATTGTAAGCACCAGGATCCTAGAAATCTCGTTCCTACTAAACCCACCAGGAGTCCAGTCTGGACCTATGACAAATCTCCAGGTTTTCCACCTGTGAAACAAGGATCTTAGTCAAGCAGTGCATAGAATGTGGGCAAGTGAAAACAAGCCAAAGCACTCTCCTGGACTGGACCCATCTCGTCATAGCTGGAACTTCCCACATTTCTTCATCTACTGAATATAATTATTGAAACCCAGAGGTGCTTAGGGCTTTTTAATTTTTAAATTTCCTCTTTCATTTGCTTTAGATAAAATTGGCAAAGTGGGATACAGTGAGTTCTCACTACACTCATCTGAAGTTGCCATAGTCTTTTTATTCACTTTAACCACATCTTACGCCCAGAGAGCAACATGACTCTTGTAACACCTGAAATCACTCTGAACACTAAAATCTCCAGAGCCTTTGGAGATGTTTTAAAAACTTTGGGGCCTTTTGATCCAACTCCGAGAGATGTAACTGAGGAAATAAATGGAGGAAGCAAACAAAAATCTAGATTTGAGTTCAGTGGTCTTCAAGTAATAAAAAGTTGTTTTTACTATTTAATTAGAGGGTTAACATTTATTCCTTTACTAGTATTTTTAAGGAAGGAAATATACAATTTATTAATGACTTTTTCATTCTCAGGTAGAAACATTAATATGGAAAAATAGATTTACTTTAGTGAAATTATTATTAATTTCAAAGATGGTCTTTCAGAGTTGTATCATTGAGACAGTTGCAAAAGAGCTTCCTATGTGAGAATCTTTCTTTTGGACTCAAGAGATGTTGCTCAGTTGTAAACTCTAGTATTTTCTTTTTATCAAATGTAAGTACACAGCTGATTATTGGGGATGAATTAATGTTTCTACCTAGAGAATGAAAGTTAGTCATGGTATTGACCGAATTTTGTGATTTATTAGATGTAATCTTCGTGGTGCTGAAAATCTAAGCAGGGATCTGACATGCTAACCAAGTGTTCTATCACTGAACTAAACCTCTCAGCATGGATGTAGTCACTCATTTCAACTGTTTTCCAAGTTCTGACCTGAATATTTAGAATGCGAATTCCTGGAGAACTTTACATAAGAGAAGAATGACG
>NW_008329362.1:3727152-3730628 GCF_000622305.1 Nannospalax galili
AAATTATTAAGATATATTTCTTAAGTGCAACATTTTACCATTTGTAGAAATAATAATGGGGATTTTAGTCTCTATGTACATTTTAAAGGTCTTTTCCTAAACTTCAGTACTAACAAGGTATGTATGTTTTTTATAATATGTAGTTACATTTTTGAATATACATGTGTATACATACATATATATCTTAAAAAGAAGTTATAAATTACTGAAGTCTCAATGTATTTTAGAATAAAAATTTTGAAGAATTCAGTAGGGAAATTTATTTGCCCCACTGGTAAACCCAAATCAAATACAATATAGTGAAATAGATATTTAACTGGAAATATTTTTATTAAGCTTATTCCTTGTCTTGAATGCTTTGGGGGAAGAAGCAAGCATTGAATATATGATATTCTGAGCTTAATTAAGGACTTTGAGTACAGGCAGATGTCAATTACCTTTATTACAATATACAATTACAGTATATGATTATATTAAAAAGGTATATGACACTAAAAAATCTTATTGTTATACTAAGCATAGGTTCAGATATTTAGTAAGGTTTTATAATGAAGGCAGTAGAAGCTGCTCTGATCTTATAGGTAAAAGTAGATAGAGTTTCAGGTTCTCGGAAACAGTGTGCTCCTTCAGAAAGCATGCACTGACCAATGATACTGTTGAAATTCTGTCTCTGATCTTCACAGTCCCTCATTTCTAAGACCAGTAGTGAGTTTTTGAGGTTCTTGTCTCAGTTCTCTGTGCTAATGATATTATTTACCATGATCATTCTCAGCTCCAGGGAAATTTTTATGTTTTTTTATGTTTTCTTACCAGCTTACTGACTTTTTATGACTTCATCTGTGCTTGCAAACTTGGAAACAAAATATCATATATTCAATCCCTACTGTCCTATGCCAAGTTACCTAACATCCTTGATACAAACATCCCAACATAGACTAAGATTGAACCAACATGAATAGTCAAATATCTATATAGTTTTACTTTATAAATACCTATACTTTCTGGTCTAACACTCATATAATTCTTACAAAAATAAGTTATTTTTATATGGCATAAATTCTAATGTAAAAAACAAAATCTCAGTTTGTTCAAGTTCTGTCTTAAGAATTAATGGTTATACTTTCTGGTCTAACACTCATATAATTCTTACAAAAAATAAGTTATTTTTATATGGCATAAATTCTAATGTAAAAAACAAAATCTCAGTTTGTTCAAATTCTGTCTTAAGAATTAATGGAAGCTGATTAATCATCATGTCAATATTTATTGAATTAGATATTTATTTTGAGCTATATTTCAACTTTCACTGGCCTCATACTAATAATACATAAAGAAGAGTTTTTCAAGCCATTTTTGGAAAAGGATAAGAGCTATGTTTGATGAGGCCGGGGGAGCAACCATCTGGAACTTGGAGTAAGGTCTTAGCCTGAGATTGCAAAACTTGGAGTGAGGTTTCCTGAGATAGCTTCAAATTAGCAAATTGCTAAGGGGCCACCAAATCAAGGAGGCAATCAAAATGTTGGCTCTCAGGTCTTGACAGCAATTTCTGAAGCCAGAAAGTATAACATCAAAGCAGGGGCCAGGAAACTGATAATGTCTCAGCCTTGCTCAGGTCAAACATTTGGGAATTATGATGTCAATGGAAAGGAGAACAGGATTAGAAAACATACAGAAGTTCACAGCCAGATGTTTCATTTTGCAGAGAACGGTCACAATAATGTACTTTACATTATAGAAGAGGGTTACGTTCTGGATCCTTCCTCTCTAATGGCATTGTACTTGAGCGCATAAACAGGGGTATATAAAAGCTCCCTAATAGGACCTAGCATTGTGGACAAGCAATTATCAGAAAAAGCCTAGGTTATCACTCATTCCAAGGACCAGACAAGGCTTTGGCGAGGAATACAATATGGACATGCAGTACTTCTCTATCAATTTGTAATCTAGGAATCGATATAAGTATCTGTATCCATTGCACTGCATTATAATAAATGCATGCTGTGAAGAAATAACAAGTGCCCTGGTCACATATAAAGAGGCTTCTGACCTAATCTGTAGTCATACAGAAAGCTAACTTGATACTTTGAGCCTATACAGGAGGGAGAGGGAAGATCATTTCAGGAAGAAGACAAACTACCGGCAAAAAACAGACAAAACAACAAGACTATTGAGCACCATTAGAAGCAATGGTATAAAAATAAGTGTATAAAAATCTGTTTGAAACACTCAAGGAAACTTTAAGTAACATTTGAATTGTGTCTGAAAGAATGAAGTGTGCAAGACAGGGAGATTTCAGAGCTTGATAGCTCAAAATGAATTGGCAAGCCCAAGGAAAGGTAACAGGGGACTTTATTATGGGTTATAACTAGAGTTAATAAAGTTGGCGAACATTGTAAAATGAGATTAGGCAGCATTAAAGAGTAAATGGTGAAGGTCACAACTATGATAAGAAATTTTAATTTTCATGCAATTAATAGAGATCAAACAAATGTTATAACAAGGCAATCATTTATCTTTTAAAAATAAGAAAAATTTAAACCTATAGTTGAGGAAAATAACTGTAATATCATAGATGATCTAATTCAAGAAAAATTGGTGGTAATAAGCCTTACTATGTGCTTTCTACATAGTTCAAATTCATGACAAAAGATGACAAGTGTTCAGAGAGGTAGGCAGGAATTGAAGGATATGTTTGGGCTAAAGTAGGTGAAACACTTAGATTGGACAGAAGTAATATGGCTGGAGAAAAATGGGTAGATTCTGAAGGTATGAAGGAGACACACCAAACAAGGTACAGTTGCTTTAGGCAGAAAGTGTCTAGGTTCATCCCCAAGTTCTGAATGAGAATATTAAGGGAGATTTATGCCATGCATTGGGTTAAGCACGATGTCTCGTTTACTTTGGACTTATTCAGCCCAGTATTTCTTCAGATAGGGTGTCTAGGCTAAATACGATATGAATAATGTTTCTCTGCATGAATGTTGAAGGCAGATTACTGTCTCCAATTGCCTCAATTGTCTCCAATTGAGTATATGCAGAGCTCAGGTGATTTCAAGATGGGTGGAGGTAGTGGAAAAGGAGTAGCTACAATGGTATAAGTCAAACAAGCAGTAGGAATTTCAGTGTCAGAGGGACTAAGAAAGTATCAAGAACAATGGAGCAATAAAAGGCTTGAGTGGGATGGAGAGATGAAGAAACTGAGAAGATCCAAATTTAATAGGATGAAAGCCATTACTGACTAAATTAAAGTTATTGTTTGTGCATGTTTATGCTGTGTGTTTGTGGGAGTACCGGTGAGTGTGACCATAGTTCAGGTATAGGAGTCAGAGGACAATCTTGGCTGTTGGTCTTCACCTTTCACATTGTTTGAAACAAAGTCTATTTTTCTTGTTTTTACTCTGGACATCAGGTTCGCTTGGATTCTTATCTCCATCATCCATCCCACAGTAGAAGGATTGGGATCATACTGTTGTACC
>NW_008329362.1:3734626-3736721 GCF_000622305.1 Nannospalax galili
AGAAGTAATACGGCTGGAGAAAAATGGGTATATTCTAAAGATATGAAGGAGACACACCAAACAAGGTACAGTTGCTTTAGGCAGAAAGTGTCTAGGTTCATCCCCAAGTTCTGAATGAGAATATTAAGGGAGATTTATGCCATGCATTGGGTTAAGCATGATGTCTCAGTTACTTTGGACTTATTCAGCCCAGTATTTCTTCAGATACGATGTCTAGGCTAAATACAATATGAGTAATGTTTCTCTGCATGAATGTTGAAGGCAGATTACTGTCTCCACTTGCCTTTGTAAAGACTGTAAGATGAGTATATGCAGAGCTCAGGTGATTTCAAGATAGGTGGAGGTGGTGGAAAAGGAGTAGCTACAATGGTATAAGTCAAACAAGCAGTAGGAATTTCAGTGTCAGAGGGACTAAGAAAGTATCAAGAACAATGGAGCAATAAAAGGCTTGAGTGGGATGGAGAGATGAAGAAACTGAGAAGATCCAAATTTAATAGGATGAAAGCCATTACTGACTAAATTAAAGTTATTGTTTGTGCATGTTTATGCTGTGTGTTTGTGGGAGTACCGGTGAGTGTGACCATAGTTCAGGTATAGGAGTCAGAGGACAATCTTGGCTGTTAGTCTTCACCTTTCACATTGTTTGAAACAAAGTCTATTTTTGTTGTTTTTACTGTGGACATCAGGTTCGCTTGGATTCTTATCTCCATCATCCATCCCACTGTAGAAGGATTGGGATCATACTGTTGTACCCAGTTTTTATGTAGATTCTGAGGATACAAACTCACTTTTGCAGTAAGTGCCTTGCCTACTGGATCCCAGCCCCAAAGTTATTTTCTAAAACCATTTTAGAGAGAAACCCAGATTGGAACATTTTAAGGAGAATTTGGATAGGGAAGTAACAGAGGCAGTGACAGTAGACAGCGTTGTTAACATGCCTCTGAAGGACAGTGGTTGTTAGTGAGAAGTCAGGTTGGGTTAGTTGTTTTTAATCATAGAAAAAAATGATCTATGCTGATGGAGAAGATTTTATAGACTGCAAATATAACCGACTATCCTTGCCTTAGTCGTCATACCGAATGTTCCTCCTAATTTAGGAACGGCTTGTGGTTAAGCAAAAATGTACTGAGTCTTAGAGGACCAAAGGCCACAGAGATTTGAGATCAGAGGTAGCCAAAAAGTAATCCATTGAGGGAAAGGAATTAATTTGTATGCATGAACATGTATGAAAAATAGGAAAATAAATGTATTTGCTCATGTTTTTCATTTGGATTTTTTAAGTAAATGTATGAAATTTTAGCTGTCTCCTCTTCTGTTCTGTAACTCACATATGGATAAAATAGGATCCACTCAGCAGGTTGCAGGCTTCTGCCTCTAAACATATTTAGTTGAGCAAAAAGGCACAAAATGGAACCATATGTATTTTCTTTTAAGCTAATCTGCTGCAGTAGAATTGTCAGCACTTTTGAGAGCCCTCTGCACATGCAGCTTGCCAGACTTTCACAAATACTCAGTGTGGAATCATTTTGATATCATCTATTAAACCCCCTAGCAAATACTTATTCTTTGTTTTATGGGATTTATGAAAATAATAGCTTGTATAATAAGATATATTGTAAGAATGTTACATCATAAACAGTTATAATGAAGGGACTGCATTTCAGACATTCAGGACTGCTTTAGGAAAAGCCATTTCAGACAGTGGGGACATGTATAAAAGTGTTACTGGCAATAAACACAATTGAGTTGGGGTCAGAAATCAGAGTCTTAAAACAATGATCCTTTAGAAAAATCCCTTGTTTCTTGTCCATGAGATGCAGGTCCCAGGACCATTACTAAGACAAACAGAAAGATTTGCCTTTTCTTTTCTTTATAATGACACCTGAAAACAGTAGTCATGGATAGACTGGGCAATATTGACCTTGATTCAACACTTAACATTTGCAAAGCAGTCCTCTGACATATATCTATTAACACTGAGGAATCTATTTATGTTAGATCACAGCACATATATTCAAAATACATTTTCAGTGGCCTTTGACTTTCTAAGTTCTGTATGAACATCTTGCTTGTCACAATCAGTATCATTCCAGAT
>NW_008329362.1:3737702-3751191 GCF_000622305.1 Nannospalax galili
AAAGAGTGTCAGAGAACATAAGCAGTTAAGATTCCTGGAGGCAAAACGTACCCAATTAAGGTGATTTACCACATTCCAAAATGACTTGCCACGTGCATTTAACTCTCTAAAATGATATCTGTTCTTACATCTGTCATGTATTAGAAAATTATGGGAATTCAAGGTATCATCATCACCATCCTCCTCCTCACCATCAAAGGCATTTGTTAAGTATATTCCTATGATGGATCTGCTACTCAAACCTTTTAAATATATAGATGATGCCATCAAAGAAGTCCTAATCTACTGCAGTGATAGTCAAAGCTTATATCGAACATTCACATACATTAGGTAGATGAATTCCAAGATTACATAATATTTTACTGCTTTATTAAGTTCAAGTTCTTTTTATGAGATAAACAAGTTGATGATGACTTAAATCAGGAGATTAGAACTTTTCCTCTGTAAAAGGCAGAAAGTATTTTCATCTCTGTGGATTGTATGGTCACTGTAGCAACTCTTCCATAATGCTTCAGGAGCACAACTCAGTCATGGAAATGCATACATGAACAAACAAGATTGTGTACTTATGAAGCTTCATTTATGAAAAAGAAAGGGTCTTATATTTGACCTGAAGACCACAGTTCTCTGGTTTCAATGATGAAAGAATCTGAAATATTTTAAAAGTTGTGTTTTTCTATAAGAAGCTCAAATAAACAGATTTTTAAGATTTATGAAAAAGAAAGGGTTTTATATTTGACCTGAAGACCACAGTTCTCTGGTTTCAATGATGAAAGAATCTGAAATATTTTAAAAGTTGTGTTTTTCTATAAGAAGTTCAAGTAAACAGATTTTTAAGAATAAGGAGACAATGCTGTGAGGTATCAAGTTAAACTATATTTTTTCAAGAGAAAAAAATAAAATTCTTAAAGGTCAAACTAATGAGATATGGTTAAGTGCAGGAAGTTGCACCAATACTAAAACCTGTGGTTCTTATAGAGTAATTACTAATTACCAGTGACCTAAAAGTTGGCTTTGAATGATCTATAGAAAGAAGTCAAAAGCAAAGACTAGGTAGGGTCTGTGCAAGGTAAGAAGTCAGATTTGATTCTCTATGTAAGACTCTAACTCTGACAGACCATCAAAGGGTTATCGTGAAATTAGAAATAAGGGGCTGGAGGGATAGCTGTTTGTAAACTGCTTGATGCATAAGCATGAGGACCCAAGTTTGATACCCAGAAGCCAGGTAAAAAAGCACACTTGTTCTAATGCTGGGGAGGCTGAGATAGGTAGCTACTTAGGGGTGACTAACCACCTAGCTTAGCTTAATCAGTGAGCTCTAGGTCCCAGTGAGAGATGCTGTCTCAAAAAAAGAAGGTACATGGCTCTGGAAGAAAGGAACCTGAGTTTGATCTCTGGTCTCCACATTGCGCGTACAGACACACACATGACACGCACGCACGCACATGGACCTGTCCACACATGTGCACCTCCCCACAGGAACATGCACCCAAGAGACACATATAAAGGCACATTATAGAGAAAGTAATAGAGAGATATATAAAAGGAAATAGAGAAAAATAAAGATTGATAGATATGTAGATATATAGATTGGCTAATAGGTGTAAGTCACAAGGGACTCTTAAGTAGATACACTGAATATTCATTTCAAAATAAATGTAGTTAGATTTTAATTTAAATTCTTTGCCTATTTGTTTGTTTTGAGACAATGTCTTCCTGTAGCTCCAGCTAGCCTGGAACTTGCTAGGAAAACCAGGCTGGCCTCATTCTCACAGAGATCCACTTGCCTCTGCCTCCTGAGTACTGAGGTTAAAGGTATGTTCCAACATGCCTGACTAATTAGATTCTTTATATCATCCAAAATTTCAAGCTTATAATTGAATTAAAAGTTTGTGTTTGGTAGTTGTATCATCAGATATCTGGAATAAGCAAAAAGTTAAGACACATCAAACTTTCTCAAATACAGTTTTGTAAGGGAAAAATCATAAAACATATACTGAAATAAGCCACTATGAATCATCCTCAGGAGAACTATTGAGGTAATGCTACTAGCAAAGTAAGTACTTTTAAAAACTATCACATATATAATGATATTTTTTAAAAAAGAAATGAGAGGTGAGAAAAATTACTAAACAGCAAAGCTTATTATCACAGCATAGGTTAAAAATGTAGTCATTGCAACTGTAAACTATTTGGAACAATTAAACAGCATATTCTTCACAAGTGAAGAGAAGGAATTAAGAATTAGAAAACAAAACTGAATACATATTCAGAATTTAGCACAAAAAGATTAAAAATGCAAAAAATGCTAAAAGATGTAAAGAACAGAGTTAGAAAGTTAAAATAGGCAATCTGAATTTCATCAGTTGTAGACAATTAAACAGCATATTCTTCACAAGTGAAGAGAAGGAATTAAAGAAATGGAAAACAAAACTGAATACATATTCAGAATTTAGCACAAAAAGATTAAAAATGCAAAAAATGCTAAAAGATGTAAAGAACAGAGTTAGAAAGAAAATAGGCAATCTGAATTTCATCAGTTGTAGATGTAATGAATGAAAGGCAAGAAGGTGATTAATAGCTATGAAATTACCATATTTGTGATAGATTACAGGTAGTATGTAAGTTCCAAATTGTAGAATGGGACTTATAGGCTGTGGGGAGGAAAAAAATTTGTAAGCAAACAAAAAATAAAAATATTGTGTCATTTTTTTTAATCAAGGAAGGAGAAAAATGGCAGTCAGAAAAGGAGAGAAAATTCCAACCTTAAAAAGAAGAAATAATTTCAAATTTATTAATTTTAGTAAACATAAAAGGCTATATTCTAAAATTAAATCAAAAAGACTTTGTAATGAATCAAAATATATATCAACCATTAAATATAACCGAAAGATAGTAGTCTATATTGTTATCCACAAACTAGACTTTAGGGGAACGGGCAATGCTAACCATAAAGGAAGGCAATAAATAATGCTAAAGATTCAATTTACCTGGAGCACACAATGGTTCAATTTTTATTCTATTAAAATATGGCTTCAAAATATAAAATGACAAAAACATGAGCAACTTCAATGAGATACTAGGCATTTAATAGTAGGATAGAAATGTGATATATATGTATGTATATATGTATATATACATATATGTGAATATATGTATACATACTATCTTTAAAGTGGGATTTAGAAATTCTTCAATGAAGTTTAGAAATGGATAAAAATCAGCCATAATGGACTTAAAAATAAAACCTGATAACCTGCTGTAGAATTTTAAACAACTTACCTTTGTAAAAGGAAAGGTAGTAAAACCAGTGGTCTTTAATAGTAAAGAAACCATGGCCCCAGTACTTCAGTACATCACTAAAAGTCAGATGAGGAGTATTGATGAAAGTATTTAGAAGTAAATTAACTAACTTCAAGGCCAGAATTATTTTGCATTCATCTGTTTCAATTTGCTTGTGCATACCTTTGTTCTCAATTGCATGTCTCATCATGCAAATTTCTGATTTTATTATTTAAGTTTCCTGTGCTTACTCCTGGACCTTCCCTTTATTGTATTTGCTGAGTAAAGCATTTCTGTGCTTAGACAAAAACAGGAAAAGGTAGAGCAGAGGATATGTAGTATTTCAAATAAGAAGAAATGAAGAAGTTGCCAATTGCAACAGCACTGGAAAGAAAATACAGAATTTGAATTCTGTCATAAGCCCTTCACCACACCTAGTTAAAATTAGTAAATACCTATAGCAGTGACTGGAGAGATGGTTCATTAGTTAAGAGCCTTGCTGGTCTTGGACAGAACTTGAGTTCAGTTTCCAGCACCCACACGGGGGCTGACACCTATAACTTCAGTTCTAGGGGATCCAACCCCCTCTTCTGGTCTCTGCAGGCATTTCATACACATGATGCACTTATATACATGCCAGAAACATACACACAAAAAATAAATAAATTATTTTAAAAAAAGAAATGCATCAAATCCTAGGAATAAGTACTGTGTTAGGAATCACTTCAAACTTTAAAGACTCTGAACTTTATGAAAGCCTAGAGAATCCCATGCTCTCCATTGCTATTCACTTTATCCTGTGATCATATTCATAGGACTGATGGGGAAGAAACATAGTGACTGTAATGTAAGTAATGCTCCATGAACTGACACATGAACAAACAAATGCCTTTCGCTAGTCATATTCTCCCAAAATTCTTATACCATCAAATTTGTAACCCCCAAACCTAATTTTTTCACAATCTTTTGTCATTATATCACTCTCTATTCACTGTATTAACTCAATCGCATCATTCGCTTAACTTCATAATGATTTTCCAATTTTTTTTTATTGTCAAAGTTCATAGTCATCTTCTGAATCTTTCTTCTGATTACTTACTGGCAATCACTGTAAAGGTCATCTAATTGTCAGTCATAATATCTTCCAAAGCAGCAATCAGAATTACAGTGATGTGCAGTCATCTGTCTTTAGGGCTGTTATACCTGGGCTTCTGCAGAAGCCACAGATGAGCACCAGTACAAGATTCCCAACTCCATCTACATCAAGAATCTTCTTATCTCTTTAAAGATAGTCAGTCTTCTACTCTATATAGGAATTACCTCAAACATGTCACTGTCCTTAACTTCATTGCTGTACCTGTATTGCTTCGTCACCACGTTATATCAAACATCTACACCTCATAGAAATAAAATAATGAAAGTTTCAACTTCTCATCACCCCCATATTGATTTTTTAGTGTTTAAGATACAACCGTGAGTACCTACCTTGAGCCATCCCTTCCTTTGTTTTCTTTGCACTGTCCTCAAACAGGAAAAACTCTTCTGCTCTTGGTTCTTTGCCTACAAACACACAGATTTTTTAAGAGTAGCTTATGAAGTAGTCCAGTTTTCTCTTTATTTTGAATATTCCCTCCATTTTTCCTTTTATTATACACACACTTCTACATCTCTTCGATCCTAATCACTTACTTCCTTAAGGTCTAAATACCTCTGATTCAGTTACTATCCTTCTGGTACTGAATTGTTCACAGAATCTTGGAAAAGCCATTCGTGCCCTATTTTAAACTTCTATTCATTACTCCTCATTATTATTAGAGCCTCTGTACTCCAGCATCCTTTTAATCATTCCTCAGAATATGTGATGGAAACTAATTACAAAAATAATGCTCAGTCTCAAGAAATCTGACAAAATTTTTGTTCTATCTGGCTTGAGCTTCAGCCTTTTAGGTATATGCCCTTCTCTCTGTCTCTTTCTCCCTGTCTCTTTTTGTCTATCTCTGTTTTACTCTCTGTAATACTGAAGATTTAAGCCAAGGTCTCACTACTCCCTCTATCACTGAACTACATCCTGAGCCTTGCTTTCTTCTTCTTAAAGATGTCTTTTCCTTTGAAAAGGACAAAAAAGATCCCATGTTAGTATTGTTTTCAGTTTTGTTTTTGTTTTGTTTTTTTCCAATAAAAGTCAGTGTTCAAAATTTTTATGCTGCTTCCCAGGGCTATGCAACCCGCCAGCCTCTTTCCTGGGTAGTCAAGTAGTGCCCATCGGGTCTTGACTCCCCCAGCCTCATTCACCCTCCAAGCTCCCCCATCCCATCTCTCCTCCTAGCCTGGGTACTGGCCCATTTCTTGTGTTGGCACCCCAGACACCAAGGCTGATCTCTCCGCTGGGAGCCACCACTGCTTCCTAATCCTTTGCATCCAGGCCAACCCAGTGCATCCCTGCAGTCCCCAGGAGCCCTCCGGGCCTCTTCCTGCTCCTAGCTCCCTTTGCATCCCTGGGTGGCACCACCACCAGCTACCCAAGACCAGCAGCTTTCCAGGCCCTGTTCCCAGGCCAGTCCAACTCCCAAATTCCTGAGGACAACATCTTTCTTGGAGGGACCCAGACCTTAGGAGAAAGCCTGAGAGCATCTTACCCTTATCTGACTTGGGCCTCTGTGGGAACTCCTGAAGACAAAAACAATCTGGCCACTCCAATATAAAATCAAAAGAGAGAACTGGAAGCCTAGACCAACCAGTTTTTCATGCCCAATGAGTAAACCACAAAGGCACATAAAGTTTACAAAAAGAAGTAGACCTAAACTTGAAGACTTGAGTCTCACACAAGAATCAGAGACTGCAAAAGAAATTTATATGTCAAAGTCACAGAGAAAAAATAATAACATGAAAAACCAAATAACATATCCCCATCTATCAACTCTTCCTTTTAAAGGTAAACATGCTATGAATTTTAGCTCATGGGGATTGAAATGGATTACTGCCATGTGTCCATTTCACAATGCCATCCTGCCTTAAATATATACCAGCCTCCCACTACCCTCCTTCTAGTCATTTTTTTCTCTTCAGTATTTTCTCCAAAATGTGATATCATATATATTTTATCTCTGTGAGTTCAAGGCCAGCCTGGTCTACATAGTGAGTTCCAGGACAGCTGGGGCTACAGGGAGACCCTGTCTCAAAAAGACATATATATGCATATGTATATAAAACCATTATACTCTGACTCAAAAATATTAGTTAGGTCCTTTGTTCTTACAAAGATTTTTTTAAAGTACAGCACATGAAACTTCAGTCTGGTCCCAACAATGTTATTTAATTTCTCTCCATGATTCTATCCCACATATGTTATACCTGAACAATACAGAGCTACTTTCTACTGATCCCCAAGAATGTTGTTTTCTTTTACATGTCCATATATTTGGTACTTCTTTTTCCATACATAAAAAGCTTTTATTTTTTTTAAAGTGGAAATTTCTAACTGGTGGACTGTTGCTCATCCTTCAAGGACTGGTTGACCGTGGTTTCCTCAGTACAGTCTTCCCTGGTTCCTTTCAGCATTCTCTTCCTTAATGTTGTGAAGACAGTTTACTTCTCTCTGTTACAGACTTTCCATGTTCCATTAAGACACTTCACTTAACTGCTTTTCCCCCAGCGGACTGTGGAGACGAGCAATCAAAGTGAAGTGCAGTGTCTGGAACATAGTGAGTACTGGGTGATTGGCTGAATAAACGGCTCCACAAATAGCTGATTCTCTGAATGTGTTGATGATGCCTTCAGCCTTCCAGAGCTGAAGTTCAAGTGATGTCAGCTGAAGTGGGTGTGTCTGTAAGGAAACAGCAAGTATTCAAATTTTCCTTAAACATAAAGCAAAATATAGCAAACCAACCTCTTTGATACTTTCGATTTTTCTATTACCATAATGTTTGTCATCCATGCATAATCTGCCTCTTCTTTTGAATTCTAATCCATTCCATCACTAGCAATTGAGCTCTTGTTAAAAAAAATTCACCTCCTCACATATGCTCTATTTTTGCTATTCATATCTGAGCTTGGATATACCCTACATTATTATCATAGCTTCCTAACTACAGGAATTTTGAATTTCATTTCTGTCTGCTACAACCCCTTGTAAATGTTGCATTTCTAGATTACAGGTTGACTATGCTAGAGGCATCAGATTTGGGATTATTTTAGATTTGGAAAATTTAGAAATATATGAACATACTGATATACATATATTGGGAATGGACCCAAGTTTAAACTTAAATTTCATTTGTGTTTCCTACACACTATATGCTCATAAACTGAAGGCAATTTTATATAATCTCTTAGATTATTTCATATAAAAATGTTTCACAATACAAAATTTTCTGTATCATAACATCATGTTGGGATTCAAAATATTTTTTAATTTTGGATCACTTTGGATGTTGGGATTAGGGATACTCAACCTTCAATATACCTAAGTGGTACCTAGGCCCAACCATCACAAAGCTGATACTATCAAACATCAAAGACCCTCCAATAGTACTGAAAGCTGTACCTAGTACTCAGTTCTCTGGCACTCTGGCAGGAGATGCTCTCTTTGGTCCTCATTTTCACCATGCTCTCATGTTGATCTTTATTTGCAGCTACACCATTAGTACCCATGTCTCCTTTAGTCAGTGATGAAATTATCATCACCACATAGTACATATCCAGGATGCAGGAGGTGCTTAAATTCTGTTCAATAAGCAAAAAAGAATGCAACTTTTGAAGTTGCTTCTTGAAATAATTCTGCTTTGGGAATGAGTGAGTGGGAAGCGAAGACATAAAGTGTTAAGTGGATGAATGAGAGAAATGCCCAAACCCTCGTGTCACTGGGCTTTAGCATCTCCTTCTACCTTAGTCACAGCAAAAGGCATGATGCTACAGGTATTGTATTTGTATTTGAGAGTGGCATCAGTTTCCAACTAAGAAAGGTGGGTTTTGAATCAAACTGCTGATTGTTTCACTACTGAAAGCTATGTGAACTTTGGAAAGAGATAGACCGTTTTTAAGCTTTCTGAAATCCAGTCTTCTCTTTCATTTGTAGAGTTGCTATGGGGATTAAGTGTGATAAGATATGGAAAAGGCCTGGCTCAGAATAAGAAAGTGTCTTTCTGGGCACTAACCTAGTACAGGGATAAACTAGGATGAGGCATGTGAGTGTAAGCATGCAAGGGTGAAGGGAGTCTTCTGTCTCAGAGTCCCGTTCCAAATCCCAACCTATTGATCAGCTTAGACTTTAAACCTTTTTCAAATGCACTGTTTACTCTCTTCATCAAGAATACTATTATCTGGTCTGGAAATAAGGCTCAGTGATTTAGAGGACTGGTGCTCTTGCAGAAGACCAGGGTCAGTTCTCAGCTGCTCACATGGTGCCTAACAATGGTTTGTAATTCCAGCTCCAGGGGAGTCCGAAAACCTCTTCTGTCCTTGGATATTGCACAACCAGGGTGCACTTATACATATTCTGGCAATGCACTCATATACATAAAATAAAAATAATAGAATATTTTATAAAAGAATACTTATTTCTTCAATGAAATCTAAGAAAAGTGACCTAGAAAATAATTTTCTGAATGAATATTTTTTCAGTCACCCAATTAGAATGTGTATTTTCACTCTGTCCTCGCCTCTGAATTCCAGTGATTCTTTATTTCATACTTTTCAGACCTCACTCACTCTTCTAATGTTATAGTCTACTGCTCGGCCCATCTTGACTCATGCCTGTCTAGTTCATTTATCTGCCTAAGTCAAGTTTTCTGAGACAGTCTAATTCATTTGACTATATTAGTCAACTTGCCAGTACTGCATCAAATTACCCAAGGCATCCATTTTAATAAGAAAAGAGATTTATTCAGATCATAGTTTTATAACCTCCAGAGCATGATATCTGCATTGGGCTCATTTCTGTGGGTACCTCATGGAAGATGTTGGTGATAGAGTGTGTATTGGGGAATTTTGTCACATCTCTGATAGGAAGCAGAGCTAGCTGGATGGGCCAAAACTAATGTTTTCATAGTAACTCTATACGTGCTAATGACCACAAGTTCTAAGAGAATTATCTTGTGAGGGCACACTCCCAATGTGGACCTCCCATTAGGCATGACCTCTTTAAAGTTCATACCATGTTCTAATACTATCACTGTGTAGAGCCAGATGTCTACACATGAACCTTTGCGGGGAGGGGGGGACTAACCACAACAATGTTCCACATTATTGTAACATGGAATGTGATTATATGTACACAATAATGTTCCCACAAAACAATTAGGAATTAGAAGGATTTTATTTTTATTTCAAGAAAAAAACCTCAGTTGTATTATGCTGATTCAGGAAAGCTTGTTATTTTGGCACATGAATTGTACCTATTTTTAAACATTCCTTGAATTGTTTCAGGTTCAATTTTTTAAAATTCCTTAACATGAACTCTTATCATTTTAACAATTGTTTACTTAAGTAGCATCAGAAAGCATAGTTCTCTTTCTACATTAGTGGAACACTGACTCTCTTTAGACTCAGGCATCTTTCTCAATCTCCTGACCTTCCTTCTTCTTATTTTCCCCACAGCCTCCTCTAATAACTTTACCTTACACAGTCCTGGGTCTTGGTTTTATCTCCCTGACAATGGCCACCCGTAACCTGACATATATTTTGTTTTGTTCAAATGAAGCTGAGAGTTCTGCCTTCTCTCCCCCAAGCTGTGTTAGACCCTATAAATTAAAATGCTCCTCCCATTGCTCAGCCCTGGGATTTGGTGCTAGGCAGCCCCTGATGCTTACGGTAATTAACGGATCCTTGGGGCCTACACCTGTTTCTGTGCATGATCCAATTCAAGGCAGGTCTTTCATAGCCAATGGAAACACCAGTTCTGCAAGTGAAAGCTGCCTTCAGATGAGTTTTTGGCACAGGGAACATACCGGGATCGAATGGCACTGCCTACCCTCACTTTTCTAGAATTGTGCTGATGCTTATTAATGGCCAGAAGTTGTAGATCAGTTAAATCAAAAAAGTAAGATCAGGCGCATCTTACATGGAGCATCTTTCCATATCTGTTCCTTTTCTTGCCATAGACTCGCCCACTCACAGTAATGAGTGCCATATTTACTGTCAAGTTCAAAACATATGCCTTCTGGTAAGAGAGAGAGAATTTTTTCTTACTTTCAAGTTTGATTTTCAAAACAATATTTTTTAACTGAGCAAATGATACAAAGAAGATCATAGGTGCTTAACCCATGACAACAAGTGAATTGGCAAACAGACAAGCACAATCATTCCATTTTTTTCCCAGAGTAAAATGATTTGTCACTGGTGTCTGGCTACTCTACCTGTGTGTCCTGGCTAATTTTAACTGTATACATGTTAGTGTACTGTAATTAGTCAAATGACAATATTTAGAAAGGGTCACTTATTGCACATTTTGTGGATAAGTACTGATAGCTAATCCACTGTGATTTTGCTTCAACCCACTCTGCCAACTGGATATGGAATTAACTGGGAAAATGAATTCCTTACTGAGCATTTCAACTTAAACTGGGGTTCCAAGCAGATTAAACATATGACGTTGTAACACGGTTATCAGGCTGACAGGAAATGCATAGAGACACCAAGCTTCCTTCCTTAAACATGGAGGAGCCTCCGCCAGCAAATTGCCACTTATTAGCTTGTCGCACCTATAAAAGAGCCATAGAGGAGCAGTGCAAAGAACTGAAGTGATTTACTGATGGCAACAGGGGGTGCTCTCACTAGACTGAAGGACAGATACGTTCTCAGAGCAGTGGGAAGGAATAACATATCGTCTCACTAGGACTCTATATGAGACTTTAGAAGTGCCTAATACCTGCCTGGAGCAAAAGAATTAATATGCTCTATTCCACCACTCTGCCATCTTCAACTTTGATAAATACTTAAAAATGTATTTTTTAAAAGTCATTAGCTTCTGGAACGGGATTTAGCCATCATCCTTAGAATGTGCAAAACTGCAGTGCAATTTGTAACAGTATGCATACCACATTTTAAATCAAGGAATTGTGTTCCTTAAAGCTAAAAGATCTGTAGTGAATCAGGGCATTTGGCTCAGCCAAACATGCAGATTCCGAAATGATCCAAAGGAAATCTATAGAATCTTATTATAAACTTAACAAAAAGGCTAACTGTGGGTCCTGGCCATAAACTGAAGTAATACAGATGAACTGGACACATATGTTGCACAATAGGTGATACAGAGCAATATAGCCTATGCTGTTTTATGATATGGAAAGCAATCAAATCTTATTTGCAAAAAATTCAGATCAATTGAATTTTAATGAGAAGCAGGTGCTGGAGTGTAGCATCCACAAAGAATTCTGGGAATGTTTAAAATTAGTCCCATATTTGCCAGGAGACAGTTGGGTACATAAACTTTTTTATTTCTTGATTCATGGGTCTGTTCGGACTGTAGATTGCTCTGCCATTCTGAGTTCGGCAATTTGAATAAATTTATGCTGAAAATCACTTAGTGGTTCATTTTGTGTGAAATTATATTTTCGCTGGAAAGGTTAATTTTGAAGGGACCTTGAATGGCTGGAAATTGTGCAGCTGGGGAGTCTGCATGTTCAGAAGGCAGCAGTTATTAAAAGCGATTGCATTTCCTCCTAGATTTCTCCTGAGACCAGAATCAGTGGAGATGTTAAACCTTGCTTGACACCCCAGTTGGATAATTGTGGGTGTGGGAGCTAATCAGCAGAAGATGTCTCCTCAATTTAAATCTTGTCAGTTAGTCAAGATTAGGGCTTCCTGTACCGAGCACCATTAGGTTGGTTGCATATCAATGTGCTTAGGATGATGTCCACAAAGCCCCAATGTACCAGGAAGGAAGGAGTTGGTGGACATCAAAGACTGAGAAATTAAGCCACACCATTCCATAGACACAAATCGGAGGGTAAATCGGCAAAGACAAAGGAGCAAGAAAAGAGGCCATGGGTACTTATGAAAACAAAAGTGTATCTGCCTCAGAAGAAGAGTGTCTTTTCTAATCTTAGAAGTTCGTGCAGCAGGTACCATAGGAGTTTGAGCCAAAGCCACAAACCAGATCACTTGTTGGCTCTCCCTTGCTAGGAAGCAAGAAGCCAGAGAAGGCCGAGGAAATGGAAAACGACGCTTTGGTTCAAAGGCAAAACTAAATTTTTCTTTTAAAAAGGGGGAAAGGGGCATCTCCTTCTAAGCCAAGCAGTCTGATTGAAGTCGTACAGTTTAAGTCTAGCGGAAATCTCAGTAAAATAATTCCCTATTCGTGTTTTCTTTTTTTCTTTTTCCGAATGGCAGAGTCACCTTTTCAAACATTAGCGTGCCTTTCTCCATCATCAGATGAGCAGTGGTTGTTAAGGGATGCAGGCTTTCATCCAGATATTTAAAAGTAAATATTTTATCTGGGGAAAAGTATGGAATTTATAATTTGATGGCACAAAAGGCCAATAATATGTGGCAGCATGATCTCATTAGAAAAAGGAATTTTAGCCCAGTGTGATCTGAGTGACTAGTTCCAAAATGTGCAGTGAATTTTATAGTTAGTCTGGCTGGCACTTCTCCATGCTCCTGCATTCCCCAGTGGTAAATATTTGTAACAGATTTCAGGTCCTAACACAAGAACTTCTTTCACAGAGCAGGTCATATAATGCTTCAGAAAAAAAAAAATCAAGGCCAGGGCAAATAAACAAAAAGTCATACCAAGTTCACCCCTCCCAAAGACACTGAGGCAGGCTCTGCATACAAACATCGCTCTCTACTCATCAACATCAGCAATTTATGGCCAGATGGTTAGAAATTTACATTCTATAAAATTTTAGAGGATGTTTTTTCCACTCAGTTTGTTAATTAACTTTCAGTCTTTTTATTTCCTCAAACAGTTCGTTTTTTTCAAACTTAATGATACAGTATCATATTCTTTCCTGCCTCTTAGTACACCTACTGAACAAGAACTACAACTCATGAAAAACAAATCTAAAAAAAATCCTTTGCAGCCATTAATACTGTGAAAGTTCCCCCACCCAATACTCTTTTACACGTCTACTACAAACTATGTAGTGCAGGAGATCATTAAAATATACTGATAAAATTAGTACTGAGTTTAGCTTTTTACATCATTGTTTTAAAATCTTCTTAAAATTTGTACATATGTATATATATATATATATGTATATATTCA
>NW_008329362.1:3751388-3760074 GCF_000622305.1 Nannospalax galili
TCCGGCAAGCATTTAAACCCTGACCATCTTTTAAAGTACTTTTTAAATTCTATTTTTGTTTCACACAGTTCTAGTGTTTATTTGTATCATATACAACTGAGTAAAATACATTTTTCATGCAATATATGAAAACTCTGTAATAACAGATAGACCACCTTAGCTTTATTTCCTGTCTTGTCCCAGTTTCAGCTCAAAGTCGAGTGGTAAGCAGGAGTGGAGATGGTTTGTGTGGAGCTGAATAGTTTTCATCAATAGCTTAGTTTCTAATGACACTTTTCTCAGAATGTGTGTGCAGAGCAAATGATTAAATATTTGCAATCATAGAGGGGAATATATTGCTGAGGTCACGAGAGCCTAAAGAGCATGGTTGTGTGTGTTTCTCTCAACACTCACTTTTTACAGAGATATCAGGCTGAGAGTTCAAATCAACGGTCCTCTCCATGTGAATGAGGGCCAGTATGGATCTACTCCAAATGTTAGCAAAAACTAAATGTGCTTGTTTCCCAAAGGTTAGAGACTACAAAGAAGCTGTGCTTTGTAACTTTGGCCTACATACTGCAAAATAAGCAGTGACTTCCTACTTCCTGTGTTCTTCCCTGTAAATTCATTTCAGTAGCTCTTAAACACCCTTGAGGTTAGACAAGCTGTAGAGAAGAAAGAACAGACTAAAGGAAGTGAAACAAAACTTGTTTCCTCAATATTGCTTTTCCTTCAATAAAGCAATTAGCTACAGAATCCTTTAAACCAGCCCCCTCCCCTCTCATGGTACATTTTGGGGCTTTGTTCTCCTTATGAAATTGAGGCCAGAAATTCCGGATAATTGCCTCCTATTTCTTACTCCCCCTTTTTCTGGTGTAGACACAGACAGTACATCTTTCAAAAAAGAGATTGTGACAAATGAAACCAAAATCCAAATAATCGCATTGTTTCTTTTTGGAAAAAGGAAGAGAAGACAGAGAACCAAAGTACAGACCATTGTAAGTCAGGTCATTAGGGAAAAGCAAGAGGATATAAACGCCTGACGGGTCTCTGGCAAGCTTCTGTCCCTAACTTATTAGCACAGAGTCCATTGTGAGCTGCCGCAGTCCCGTGCAGTCAGAAGATGGCTCCAGCGCGTTAATTTTGCTCCTGTGCCTCGCACGAGATTCAAGGGGCAAGATGCACTTCGGTGCTGCTTTTTCCTTTCTGATTTTGCTGTCGTGTCATTTGGTTTAAATCATCAAACTGAAGCATGCACGGAGTTTTAAGGGGTCCATTAATATAGATGGTAAGACTTTTCAAAGAATTTACCTGGTCCCTCTTCTGAACAAGCGTTCTTGAATACCTTGCATGCTTTTGCAAAGAGGAAAGGGCCACAATTGTAGTTGTACGTCATTGCTCACATTTCTACCCGTGGAAGGCAATCTGGCCTAGTCACATTGTGTTAACACCGGCAAATCAGTATTCCCAGGACTTAACTCTCATCTTAGAAATAGTGTGTTCTTGACCAAGTAGGGTCTGTGGAAATAACAGTGAGCTAAACAGTGGCATAATGCTAGCAGGCAGGCTAACAAAGTCCACAGTCCTGTAAATCTCTCAAAATCCACTGTCTTTTGGAGATGTCTGAATAATTCTCTCCCTCCTCGAATGCCTACCAAATCCTAAATTTACGTTCTAAACAAATATTGATTGGTTGGAAAACAAAAGTGGGTATTTGATCCAGTTAAGAAGTCACAGCTTGAAATACTTTATTAAAAAAGAATGACACATAAAATTTATTGCCTAAGGAGAGACTTTAGAGGTCACACCTCTGCTAGCTCAGTGCGTAAAAATTATAGGAAATTGTCTGATTAGCTGTGAAAGTGACATGATATAATATGGGCTTTATTAGGGTTAACATTTAAAGATAGACAGTAACTGAACTTACTTTGCGAAGTGCATGATTTCTCGAGAGACTATTTAAAACACGTATTTGTTTAATGCCATAGAAATGATTTCATCTTTAATGTTTTCTACCTCTACCACCATATAGATATAAATCAAATACTTTTAGAGTGTTAAAGTGTTTTGTAGATTATTTTTGCATTTCTTTTAAAAAGCAGTGATCACTAAAGCAGTGATCACTTCGCATTTCGATAAAAGCAAAACAAGATAAATTATGTTTATCGATGCTATTTTGCAAGTATCCTCCTCACAAACTCACGGACTTCTACTCCTGTCTCCATTTTAACTAATATTAAGGAAGATTTCTAGCCAGGGCCAGTCACCGTACCACAGAAAATATTCTTTGTTTATATGAGGGGGAAAAAAATCTCAACAGTTTTATCAGTAAAGATGGATTTAATTTTCTTTGATTTATTCCACTAGGACTCTCTTAACTATATGGTCGAACTTATACTTAACTGTATTTATGCATACACCTCCCCCTCACACACACACTCACTCACTCACTCACATATAATTTTGCTTTTTTCTCCTCCCGTACTTAGTGTGAACAAATTCCTTTTAAAAATATCGATAAAGCAGTCAGAGACTCTATTTAACCCAAATGCGAACTTGTTGCTTTTGGAAGGATAGAAAATTAGCACCATTTTGTAGTACAGAGGAGTTAAATGAAGGAGGGTGATTTTTTTTTCTTCCTGCTCTATAGAATGATGTACGCTAATCAGCAGGCAATGCCCTGTCAGTGAGCTAATTCCTCTCTCTGCTAAAAGAAGTGTAGATTAATGGATAAAGGAGGTCTGTGGTAGGGTCATACTGATATGGATTCAACGTGTAGCGCAGCTTGTCAGATACCTGCTTGGATTAAATCTAACCTTTATTGTTGAAGGTTGCCATTTACCCTATTCTTTAGTGCCTCAATTTATTTTCTTCTCAGAATTTCCACATTAAAAAATTATCACCTATTTGCTTTTGAGAACAAATTTAGAGAGCTGATTTTATTATCGCCAAGAAACCTGGAGGCACTAAATACTGAAAAACACAGGGAATATTTAAGGGACATTTTAACTGATTTATTCCAATTCTCAATGAGAAGGAAACCTAATTTTATAAAGAAAAGGCCAGAATAGTTATGTAAAATTATTTCAATTTAAGGAAACTTTGAACAAAGGGTATACTTCTTTGAGCAAAAGAAACCAGTTTTTTAAAGATTTTTTTTTCTAAAAAATTAATAATGTAGAACATGAGATTCTGAAAATTTGACTTATCAGGAAAATTACTTCCTGCTGTCATTTAAATTATGGCTGCCCTCTATAAAGGTGTCTTTAGGTGTATTAATTGAATTCCACACTATTTTCCAGTAATAATCTGTAAAGTTCATCTGTCCATTCGTCACAGGATACCCATTGTATATGGGAGAAGAACGTATCTATTTCAGTAGCTTAATTTATTTTCATGATTCACTGATAATGACTGTCATGCAGGTTGTACATCAGAATTAACCTTCATTTCACTGAGGTATATTACGATGATAGCCCACGACACATTTCACCTACACAAAGGGCATTTTCTTCCCTTTTTATAATCATCCTCAGTGGCTGAAGATTGTTTGATAGCTGATTATAAGTGACTTCAGTGATAATTATGTTTTTTTTTTTTTAATTGTATCCAGCAAACTTAGAATCTTCCATTCCTGCCTGTGATTTCATGCCCAAACATCATTTTTTTTTATATAAAAATACAGAGACTTAAACAGAAAAACCGAGATGTGAAAGTATTTAATTTTGCAACAAGCCACTAAGTGACAGATATAAATTCACCCATTTGCTATGGTTTCAGTCAGATGATTTCATAGAAGGACTGGCAGCATTTTGAGGTTGAAATCATTCTTGTCACATTTTTCTAATTTCAAACAGAACCTAGAAGATAGAGCACTCTACTGCCCACATCACCTTTTGATTGAAAGAAGCAAAACAGGTTCTACAATAAGCAAATGCAATTACATTCCATTGTTACAAATTGCTGTTTGTTGACATTGTCTTTTCGTAGTAAATGTGTACTTTGAGATCAGTATCATTGTGGAGTAAAATTATAGATTTTAACAGAGGACTGTAATGAACAGAAGAATTTACCTGAAGAAATCCTCCTTCACGAAGTGGTTGGAATCCCAGTCCTTCATGGTTTCATATTCGTTTGATTAGTATGGAACTGAAATACTTTCCCATAGCAGGATGGAAACAGAAAAAGTATGCACTTTCTGCTTCCTGACTGACATTCGAACTTTGTTCAACCTTTCCTTCACCTAACTAATTTACAGAAATATTAGTGCACAAAGAATTTACTTGGCAAACAATATAAACAATGTGGCATCTCATAGACCATGTTACACTTTCGCTGAAAATGATACGTTTATCAAGCAACATTTTACCATTCTTTGGTGTAAAATTTTTTTCCTACCTTACCCAATTGATTCTTTTTATTGATAGAAACAATATTGGGTAGCTCTGAAGTGGCACTTGATTCTGGAGTTCCCGTAGTAAATGTCCATTTGCTATTTATTGGGATAGTAAACAATCACACAAAATTCATAAAAGTGATCAGATACCAGTAGAGTTTATCTAGGAAATTTAACAGTATTTCACAATCTTGTGTATGTGTGTGTGTTGTTTGTATGTATACATATGCGTTGTGTGTCCTTGTGTTCATATGGAGGCAAGAGGATGATGTCAGGTGGCTTCCTCCATCACTCTCCTCCATATTTTTTTTTGAGACATGGTCTCTCACTGAACTGGGAGCTCAATAATTTGCTAGGCTGGATGAACAAGGAGCTTCCGAGATCTGATTGTCTCTGTTTCACCAGTGCTAGGTTTACAGGAACATGCTGCCATACTTGACTTTTACCTGGATACTGGTGCTCTGAATTCAAACCCTTATGCTTGCATGGTAATCACTTTAACAGCTGAACCATTTCCTTGGCCTCTTACCCTCTTTTTACACTATTATTTTTTCTTTTACCAGAAATCTATCGAACTATAGTGCTTAGGCTCTAGTTTGGTCCTATCTATGCACTTTAACTCTTCTTTTTTTAAAAAAATCCACTTGATAAAATTAAGAATTAGCAGTTTGCCAGGCATGAATCTTTAATCCTAGCACTTGAGAGGCAGAGACAGGCAGATCTCTGTAAGATCAAGGCCAGCCTGGTCTGCATTACAAGTTCCAGGCCAGCTGTGACTACAAGAAACCCTGTCTAACAACAGCAACAAATGAGAAATTTGTTTATGCTGTATGAGAAGGAGTATAGGTACTTGAAGATGGAAGACGCACTATTATTCACATTCAGTATTCAAGTGTGGCTGACATGTGAACATATTTTTACAAAGACATTGTTAGAGAAGCATAAAATAAAATGAAAATAAATTCTAAAACATCTTTCTTATTTTTTGGAGACTTGGCATTTAAATATTTAATTATTACAGGACTCCTTTAATGCTTCAAACTGTTGTTTATCTTATGACTGGCTTAGTAGAAATTTTACTTCCAGTTACCAGAGACTATCTCTCCTATTATTTTGGTCCATCCTTTACTATTTTATTATGATAACAATAAAATTAAAAATGTATCATATTGACATCTGAAATCACAAACTATCTGAAGCTCTGATCCATTACTCTCCTTTTCGATATTTTCAACATTAAAATTCAATAGAGTATTGTTTGCAGTTTTTCTAAAGAAAACTATTTATTCATAATGAAAACAAAGTACTCTGGAACAAAACACAAATCATTAGAATATGGCTTAAATTACACTTACAAATTTTCTGTCACTTGTTGAAGTAAAAGAAGTGAACGATGAGATCATTAACAGTCAAGCATCATACTCTACCAAGGGTTTCTGGTCATAGTTGAGAACTTGCTGCTTCACAAGTTGTTTTATTTCCTTTTCAAAAGTTTCTGTGTAATGTCTGAACATAAATATTGATTCACTGCCTTGTAGATGGCCTTTAAAAGATATAACAAAGCAGAGTTAAGTGACAGATAGCAGTGTGAGGACGGTGAGGGGGATGCTGACTCTAAAAGGTGTTTATAAGAGAATGACTGAGGTGAAACTCAACAGTGCTCCCAGAGTGCTCCACTGAGATTTGAGACATGGACTGTGATTGAACACAGTATAGTTCAAAATTGAGTGGAGACAGGTTATACTCTGGAGCTGATTGACAAGGAAAGAGGGAAGGATGAGAAAAGTGAAGGAGGGAGGGGACAAAGAAAGGGAGGGAGGAAGGGAGGGAGGGAGGGAGGGAAAATGCTGCTAGAAATTTTCATGTAGAGGAGGAAAATGGGAAACATGAAATTACCAGGACACAATGGGTATTTTAATCCATATCTTCATTCTAACTGCAGGCCCAAGGCTGATGAGCTATTTATGATGGCACACCAGTGTCCATGATAAAATACAGCCCAGTTTTAACTTGCCCAATCTCCAGAAAAGATTTCTGTGGCATTGAGGTATCAGGCTTGGGGATTTGGGCAAGCTTTTCTTGCCAAAGATCAAACAAGACACCCTTTTAAAGCAAAAGGTAATTTCTCCTTCCCCTCTGTCTTTCTCCGTTTTCACTTATTTTTTCTCTCATTGAATGATCATAGTGACCACTATAGGTTGTAGAATAGACTGTATTTGTTTAGATTTCCATGTGTAATTTTACCCCTGTACAACAGAAATTGTGTAATTATTAATCACTTGTAGCATGATAGTTAAGCAGCTTGAAAATTTAAAACCTGTTACACATTGATCACATATTGCACAGCAGTCATTTAAAGCTACTCTTTGCTAGTGACATCCACTTTCTTTGCTCAGAAATTCAAATATCTTAGATATACATACATGTTCAAGTAATTGTTTCATATTTTTAGGCTTCTAATATAAATCCAGTGTCAAATAACACAAATTTAGAATCGTACTAAATGATCCCTTTCCTTGCTTTGTAGATACCTATAAATCAACTGATCCTTCCATCTATCCATTAATCTACTTATTCATGTACCTATCCATGTATCAATCACCTAATACACAAAATTTCTTGACAGAATTTATCAGCAATCCTGACTTACTGAAAACTCAGGGCTGCAAAAATGGCCCAGCAGTAAGAGCTCTTACAGAGGACCTGGGTTCAGTTCCCAGCATCCACACACCAGTTACAACCATCAATAACTCCAGTTCCAAGGGAACTGATGCCCTCCTGACCTTCATGGGCACTGCACAAGATGGGTGCACGCACATACACTCATACATATAAAATAAAAATAGATAAATAAAAATTCTTTAAACTCAGTTTTTTTTTCCTCATGAGCACAATTATTTAACTCAATGTGAATAAACATTGTAGGTTATTATGAATTGTTTTCCATGTTTATAATATACCAGGATATTAATGTAACTTATATGCTTCAAGTATACATTATGGTTCTTTGGTTACAAAGAAAAAATAAATACATTAGACTGGAGAGATGACTCAGTGGTTAAGAGCATCAGCTGCTCTTGCAGAGGATGCGGGTTGGATTCCCAGCACCCACAAGGTGGCTATAGGTTGTCTATAATTCCAGTCCCATGGGATTTGGCACCCTCTTGACATGAATGCACTTGCATACATGCAGGCCACAGACTCATACACATAAAATAATAAAACATTTTTAAAAATGGGTACATCAATCTAAAATCTACTTCTGATTCAGAATTCTGTGTTCACAAAGAGCACGTAGTTTTACCTAATTTTAAATTGATTAAAATGTTTTTAAAACTTTCACAGTGTTTCTAGATGGCATTTTGTAGTGAATAAACAAAAAACTGAACAAAAAGTTGAAAAACAAGTATTATGTCATAATGTTAATTTTTCCCCTAAAATCTTTTAAGATATGAAGTTGAGCTTCAGTTAGTCAAATACTGCTTACTGGAAAATATTTTATGAGTTTTATCTGACCATATCCAATTGAAAAACTGCCAAGCAGTCTTGTTTTTCATGAATCACTAAAATAGTAAAGTTTGTATTTAGTACCAAGAAGAGTATAATTAATTACTAATCCCCCAGTGATGACTTTCAGAATAATACTTCCTTCCATCTGGAAATCCAATGCTATATGATTAAATCTTTGTCAACAAAGACAAGAGCAAGCATTCTTTCATCATGTTCAACTTAATGATAATCATTTCTATTATAAATAGATGTAATTCATATAATGTGTGGCACATTAATAAATCATATTACATTTCAATGTCAAAAAATGATTATATCACCTATATAAGATAATGATATCAGAAAATAAGAGAAAGAAAGAGCATTTAAACATAGATTCAGCACTGATGTTAAAGAGCACGTGAAAGCCTAACTTGTAGTTATCAACACTACCACATATTTTATGACACATATCTTAAGGTTAAGCATGTGATTTGATTTATGCTATATAGCTCGATCCATATAAGACTGATTTATTTCATATGTGTTTTTACCCTTTGCATGCCTACACACTGTCATTTAAATTCTTCAATGAAAGATAAGCATGAAGGATTTTAGTACAGTTTCAATCACATCTTTCATGGCTATTCATGTAAAGTAATTATAGCCAATATTTCCTTGAACTATTTGTTTTCCCTTGCTATTTTACCTGCAGTTTATCCGATGCCCATTGAGTTGCTAAATTCTATTTTGAAAGAAATCTTTCTGGAAGATATTAGAAAAGTTAATGAAAAAGTGCGGGCAAGAAGAATGTTTAGGAGC
>NW_008329362.1:3760928-3761598 GCF_000622305.1 Nannospalax galili
ACAGATTGCAGGGTTTTTTTTATTCTGTTCATTGAAATCAGAAAAATGTTGCTTTCAGTATGATATTTTATCCAGAGTTTTGAAAAAATTGATCTTTCTTCCATAGTCTTCTGTATAGAATCGGATTATTCAAAGTCCTCTCATGAGCTGTCCAAACATGTATGTAATGGTTACATAACTGACAAAAGCTTGAAAAAGTGATAAGAATATCCTTAAGATTGTCTCCTTCTTGACTATAAATAATTTTTCATTGTTTTTGAGGAGAAGAAAATACTGACAAGAGTTGATGAGTTTGGGCTCTAATTCCTGGAGCACAATTATGTTGAAGTTGTTGAAAGGCAGCCTCCAGTTATGAACATGCATTGAACTGTGAAGGAGCTGTCTAGAGTAAACTGAAAGTTACACTTTTCAAAATGTTTCTGAATAGCAAAATGTGAACTTGGGAAAGATGAGGAATATGGCTCCAAAGACAACATGAAACTTAAATTTAAATGTTTT
Organism: Nannospalax galili; assembly: GCF_000622305.1. Classification (NCBI taxonomy): domain Eukaryota; kingdom Metazoa; phylum Chordata; class Mammalia; order Rodentia; family Spalacidae; genus Nannospalax; species Nannospalax galili. The sequence goes on from NW_008329362.1 coordinate 3,761,427, forward strand.
ACATTATGTTATTTATATTTGCTAACGTTAAATTTCAGTGGTATATGTACACAGTAAACATAGCAAAAAATTTTAAGTAACTTAATTATTTTTGCCCATGTTTACTGTGCTGTTTTGAACACACTGAATGGGCTATAATTTCTCTATTTATTGTTAATATCAATAAGTAAAA
>NW_008329362.1:3761668-3767555 GCF_000622305.1 Nannospalax galili
TTTGCTATAAATAAAATTCTTCATATTTTGGGATTGTAGTCTCAGAGAAAGGGAATGAAAACCAAATCTAATAATAAGTTAAAATAAAGATATATTCTACTGGATGGATTCCTAAATAAATTATTCATTTCAGTTCATACTTATGCATTTCATTTTATAATGTTTATCTAACCTTCAATTATGATATCATTAGAAAACTGTCTTGATCGTATGTGATTATATACTCATGTATATACACGTGTATATGTGTATAATATAAATTATGGCCATGGAATTTAAATTAAAAAGCCTTTGAAAGTACTTCGGTTTTTGGAGAAAAGGTGGATTTTTTTAATTTAGAAATTATGAAGAGGAAAATAGAGAGGTACATATTTATGCCACATTGAATAAAGAATGATATTATTATTTTCTCTTTTTTTCATGTTTTTCTATCAGGACAAAAAGCACTCCCACAACAAATCCTGCTCTGTGGATCTCAGTCACTGTAGAGTGTGTCCTGTCTGAGGTTACTTAGAGCATGAGCTGAGATTTCAAGTCTGGATGCTATTTGGTAGCTGTGGGACTCTGGGTGGTTTCTTAGCCATGCTCTGAGATGAGAATTGTAATAGATCACTCACAGCTTTGTGGTTTAAAACCAAATATAATAACACAAAAAGTACCAGACACTGGGTTATATCTGTAACTCATAATTTTCACTTGCCTATGATTCTTAAGAACAAAATTTGAGTTGAAAGAAATTCTACCAGTTCAAGGCACAGTGTCAGCTTAACATTTAAATGGGATGTATTCTTTCCTCAAATGATCTGAGCGTGTTTTAAGCATGCACATATGTCCTTTCCAGTATCCTTTTTGTTCCACTAATATATACTGACTCTACATTATTTCCCTAATGTTTTACACACTTAAAGTAATTCTAATTTTGTATAGTATATAAAATAAATACATAGACAACTGACCTTCTCCATGCACATGCATTCTACCAGTAATGATAACTGGAGAAAGAAGACTGAAGGAAAGCAGAAATAATACCATGTTACTGCATGGTTACTGTGTAGAACTGTGAAAAGAAGAGGAAATTTTGTCATGGCTGAAGTCACTAGCACTTAACACCCAGAAATCTTTTTATTTCAGATTCATATACCTGTGCACACACTTAAACTCATTTGAGGTGAAAAACTATGTGAGTTCTGATAGGTGTCTTCACAAATCAGAATTCTTCTCTGAAGCGAAGCATACTTTAAAAGCATGGCTGTTTCCATTCCATGAAGTTCAGAAATGCAAATACCTCTATTCAAAATATATCTTAAATGAAATAAGAAAGTATTCAAGCCAAACTACAACCTATAAGAAATCGTCCCCTTAAACATGTAACTAACAAAGTAAAGACATGTGCAAATGGACAGTTAGTCAGGGCGTTGAGAGAATGCACTGCTGGTTTGTGAGGACACTCACGAAAAAGAAACATGTTAAGAGAAACTGAGACATTTACCTTTCAAATAATAAAAAGTGTGATTTCTTCTTCTTATTATTATATAACCAGGAACACTATTGCATTTAAATTTGGCCTTAGAGATAAACCAAAAGAAAATAACAAAAACAATGTCTTGCACAGTGTATGACTCTCAGGAATTTAAAGAACTTACCTGAGGGGCTGGAGAGATTGCTCAGTGGTTGAGAGCACTGGCTGCTCTTGCGGGGCACCCAGTTTCAATTCCCAGCACCCATATGGCTAACAACCATCTGTAAATCTGTAACTCCATTTCCAGGGGATCCAACACCCTCTTCTGACTTCCGTGGGCATTGCACTACAGGGGTGCACTTACACACATGCAGGCAATACATTCATACACACAAAATAAAAATAATAAACAAAATATATTTTTTAATTTACCCGAAATAAGTTTGGCTTCCTTCTCAATTTCTGTTGTAACTTTTGGAGCACTGAAAAGGGAATGCAAATAATGAGTTTGACAAATATCCCCCTGAAAACTCCCTGTGCATGAAAAATATATATTTGAAAGAATGTAAGCCAAAATTAAAATTCCTAACAAATGCCAGATTGGCTATATAAGTAATCACAAAATTAGGGGGATTAAGACAATCAGGCTATAATCATTTATTGAAAAACCTGCTGAAGAATTGTAAGAAACAAATACACTTTCAATAGTTTTGATGCATTTGGAAAGCAAAGACTGACATCCGATAAATATTCTTCAAAAGCTGTATTGTTTGTTCATTCTTTTAAAAATGATTGAAAATTACTATAAAATACATTCTGCTTATGAAAATGTACAAACCCAGGAACATTCAAATTAATACTAATGAGATTAACTATATGCCGATTTCACTTCACAATAACTGCACATTTTAAATGGCCCAATTAAAGTTTATTCAGACTAGATAATTGATCCAGTGAGGAGAACGATGTCAGCATTAGATAGTGAATGAAACTTAAAAGATGTTCTGGGAATTTTTTTGAGGAAAAAGAGCTATTCAAGAGCATGTAAATAAGAAAAATATATTTCACCTTTTTCTAAATAGTGTTTTTCTCAATTATGAAATATGATTCATGTATATATTTATATCCTTTCCATTACTGGGCTTTAATAATCATTTATTTTCATTTTTTATGCAGTAATCTATTTAACTTTGTACATAATAATTTAACGTGATTTTCACACCCAAAGTATCAATTTTGCTTAAATAAGATGCATCTCAACCTTTGCAGCTAGAGAACTGAACCTATAGATTCACTGAAAGTTAAACCTATAAAGTAAATACAGAGATAAGTGACAATATATATTTATGAAACATACTACACCCATACATATGCCACATGTGAATTGCCTTCAAAGAATTATAGCTTGGATTGTATAAACAATTTACATTGACATATAAAATCTGAGATTTTTTTGTGCTGTAAATATATGTAAGAAATTTATAATAAAAACATATCTGTGTGAATTTATATCCATAGTATCTGAATATAGCTAAAATACACAATATAGTATACAATATAGACATCATACAATATAATTAAAGAAATAATTTCAAATATACAGACTGATTTATTTTAAAATAATTATTAATTTAATTTTATTAACTGAGAACAAATATTAGAGAAGATAAATCTAGATGTATGTGCATGTGTGATTTCTTTGAAGTTTATTTGTGATTTGTACGTCTTCTTTTCTCTGATAGTCTAGATGCTCCTCAAACCTACCATAAAGAAATAGAATTTGTCACAGTTAGTTCATTTAAAGAGTTAGTAATCTTCTAGCAGTCAAAAGCTCAGTGCCTCTAGATGTCCTAGATAAAGATCCCACTACTTTTCCCTCATCATTCTTCATTTCAATCTGCCCAGGGTTGCTGGTGGATATAGAGCATGTGTCCTTGGGACATTCCCCCACTGATACTGCACAGGCCAGCCACTGCCAATTACCCAACTGTGTCATATTAATGCATCTTTGAACGAGGTCTGTCTCCAAAACGCACGTTTTCTTTCTGGCTGCTCATCAGCACTCTGAGCTTTCTGCTGCCTGGGTGCTAGACTACAGAACTGAGTGAAATTCTTTTGACAACCTCTTTGCCTTGGTAACTGCAAAAAGAAGTTAGAGATGTTTGTCACATTGCTTCATTGAAGAAGAAAAATGAAGAAAATAGGAAAGAGTTTAAGATTAGCTTCTAAAAAAACCACAGGACTCTAAATATCCACTGATGCACTCACAGGAACCTGCTAAATTTCACTCTGATAACAAGTATTTTCCACAGCACTGTTAAACACATACTAAAAATCACTCAGGAGATATTTGCATGCTTAGTAATTACTAACTAAACAGTAGCAAAAAAAAAGACACAATGCGTTTTTCTTTCACAGTTTGAATTTGCAAAGGGAACTCTATGGAAGATATGTCATCCTTTCCAAGTTACAGAAAAAAAATCCTGGTACATGTGGTAGTTACTGTAAAACAATAGCATTTTTTCCCTCTGTTCAGCACCTCAGAGATGAAGCATGCAAAATGTTCACCTAACTACATAGTCTAGGTGAATAAAGAGAACAAATTAAAACAGTAAAAATAGATATTTTGGATCACTTCTAATACAGAAGAATAAAAGTAGAGATTTCAGACACTCTACCTCTACAGGGTTATGATAACATCATCTTTATTATTGTCATTTACCACAATCATAGTATATATTGAATGTACACCAAAATTAATTTTATTGCTTATGTATTTTCAAAGCTTTTATGGTCATACAGAACTTATTTCAATAGAAATCATGGTCTGTTCCACTGCGTGTGTATGTTGTGTGTGTGGTGTGTGTGTGTATGTGTGTGCTGTGTGTGTATGAATATACCTGACTTTACACACATCTAGCTCATTATTCTTGACTGTGAAGGCTTATGACTATTGACGTTGTCAATTTTTATCTCATTACTCATCACTGCTTACTGAGAGTGCTAATAGTATATTGCCATGGAGTTTGTGTGTGGTGTAATGTAAATTCTGACATTGCTAGTGTCAGTCACTAATCTACCTCATTCAGTTCATGTCAAGATGATACATCACGATGCTCAACAACTGTCATCTCGGCTTTAAATAGATTCACATTTTCTCAACTTTACAATTAAATTTTTGTTTAGAATCTAGGGGATTTTTAAAACTATAAGCAGCCAAGTCCTTCTTGATAAATTCAAAGCAATTTCTGATTTAGAATACTCCCTCCAAAAAATTAAGCATAAAGAATAATAGTTCCAGATGAATTACAAATTACTATAAAAACAACACTGATTAAAATTTACTTTTGAAAAATTTAAGAATTAGAGTTTTATAGACCTTTAAAAATCACTTTAAGTGTGTTTTTAAGGAGTAATTTTACAATGTTTAAAGATATGTAAGTCAATCAGGGCATCCCTGCTTCAGGCCCAAGCTTTTCAGTGACACATCGTGGAGGTTGATAGGTGTGACTTCTGTCTACGCATATAGCCTTTGCTACTTTGCCTTTGCTTTATTCTTATGTTACTTCTCTTTTATTGCCCTTATTCTTCATGATCTTTCCTGTACACCGTATAATGCATCCTGTGATTTATATATTCTATTTTCTTGAGTTCAAGTGATGTTAAAAATACATATTTTAACTTAGATTAATTATATCATTTGCCTCCTTCTTTCAACTAAGAAAATGGTCAGTCTCTGCCATAAATGTTTTGAGAAACATGTGAGGATATTTTCTTTTTTCCTTTTCTTTCTATCTTTATAAGTATGTGTATATCTTTATATATTTGAGTCCTCTGACCTATGGAAAGATCCATATTGCTCCTTTTATTTGTATTGATTCAAACATTTTAATAATTCTCTATATCTTCCCATTTTTAAAAGGCACTGAATTTAAATTTTGAAACTAATTCTGAAAAAAAGAGAGAAAGTATTTATGTACTTCCTTAAGATTAAAAGAGACATTTAAATTAGAATGACTAAACTGGCTTGTCTTTATAAATACTAGTAATATTTTCACACCTGAAAATAATGAAATACATTGAAAGCAATTGCTAAAATCTATTGTCATTCACATGATTTTGTATAAGGAAGACCAGCTAACCAATGTGTAAAAGCAGCATGTGTCGCATAATACTGAGCCTATCAGGCCAAGCTGAGGACAATTTCTAAGTCAGTCAGTTTGAGAGGAAGAATGTGTTAATCTTCATGTTTCTGAAAGGAAGTTATGTAATGCTCCTCCAAATTGAGTAAACTAATAATTTACTCAATTTCCAGATCCATAATTTATATATGTAATATATATTATATATAGTACGTATTTTCTTCTTTTATCTCAGCCTTTTCTCTGAACTACCCATTCAGAACCACCACTGCATGTATCTTCTATA
>NW_008329362.1:3767986-3782722 GCF_000622305.1 Nannospalax galili
ACAAACAAAAAGCCTGATTAATCACCAAATCCATCTCTGTGTTTAACGCATTCTTTACATTAAGTACGATTTAGATATGTTTGATACCTGATTGATAAATTAACACTTATAAAATTAGAATTATATGAGGAAATGTAAAATATTTGACTGAAACCCCTTCAGTTTAGAGGCTTCGCCTCTCCAACTGTATCCCTGCAAGTCCCTCTTCAAGAACTCTCTCTAAAGAACATAAGCCAGACCTGTGTCTGTAGTAGATGACTCTCCACCAGAACCTGGGCACAACTCTTTCTAAACATATCTTTCTACAGAAATGACTGGACCAATTATTACATGTCAAATTCTCCACCACCCCCATACTCATCTACTTCTTTTGAATGAGCTAAACAGACCTATAATTTGTGCTCACTTGGAAATGGTCTGGACACCTGTTCTAACCCTGATCATTCTCCAGGATGGTGTGTTCTAGTAAATGTGTAAAGCTGAATATGTTCTACTCATCTCTGACAACAGGTGCTGATTTCTTGACCTTATCATCCAATTAGTCTGGCTCTTTGTGGGATAATATGAACTGTTTGTGAAGATGCTGTTGGGAAAAGGGAAAACAAGGTAGGTTTCTTCTTCTTTTCTTTTTTTTTCTATAGGAGACTAGAAAATAAGATAGAATAATTAAATATTTTTTCTGCTTTTTTAATTTTCAAAACATGATTTCCCTATATAATCCAGATGGCCTGGAACTCACTATGCAGATCAGTTAGTCTAGAATTTGAAGTAATCTTCCTGTCTCTGCCTCTGGAGCATTGGAATTAGAGGCAAGTGCCACCATACCAAACCAGCTCTCTCGCCTCTTTGTCTCTGTCTCTGTCTCCCCCTTCCCCTTCTCCCTCTTCCTCTCTCCCTCCTCCCCTTCTTCCCTCTGTTCCCCCCTCTCTGTGTGTGTCTATTTTTGGGGACAGGGTCTCAGTAGCTAAGGTTGCCCTTAAACTCACAACAATCCTCCTGCCTCAGCCTCCTGAGTACTAGAATTTCATGCATGTGCAGCTATGCCAGACTCACTGCTAGATTATCTGATACTAGCTTATCTCCTGATTCTTACTGCCCTGTATTCATCTGACCAACTCCTCTCTTCTGATTTTGTTATCTTTGATCACCAAATCTGACTCTACTGTTCCCAACTACTATAATTAAAAAAGCTCAAAACAAAGGATGCTTCTGGTATAACGCCTCCTCTTTTTCCTTCCAACAATTTCCCCCCATTAGTACAAGGTTTCTTTCCTTTTTGCATAGAGAAAACTTTATGATATGCTATAACACTATTTTAACACTAACGGAAAACATAACTTTTATATATTTTGCTTGTTTGCTTTTGATCTTTTGAGACGGGGTCTTCCTCTAGCCCCAGCTGGCCTAGAATTTGCTATGTAGACCAGTCTGGCCTTGATCTCACAGAGATCTGCCTGCCTCTGCTTCCTGAGTGCTGGGATTAAAGGCGTGTACCATCATACCTAGCTTATATTGTTATTTTTATTAATTACAAAGAGCCATGTTATCAGTTTATTTAAGTATTTATTTATTTGCGTGAAATCACATTTTAGCTGCAGCAGTTTTATTCCATATAAACTATGTTATTGTGGAGAGAATTACAACAACTTCACCTTGTCATAACTTTACTGAAAATAGCCAAAATTAATTAAACATCTTCCTGTTCACCTAGATTGCTATCTAATATCCATCTAATGGGTTTAGGCAATATTTCCCCCACATAGGTTGTCAGTCATTTCTTTAATATGAAATTCTATGACTACTGACAGGATTCTGTCATCTTTGCTCTACCACCTGTTCTGTAATGTGATCATAACTTCCTATTTTCTTTGCCATGATTTCATGTAACCATTACCAAATAAGGTGTGGAAATTACAGGTATGCCTATCTTCATTTTATGAGTGTGCAAAGTGCCATGTGTATTGAATTGGTTAAACAGCTTTGACAAAAACTTTTGAGGTCGAGAAATAGAAAATAGCATAACCTTAGTGAAAATGCCATTTTATGTCCAGGGGAAATTGGCATTCAAATAGGCACTTTTGCCTCACCAATTCAAATGTGCCGGGCTACACTCAAGGAAACAGCTATGACATGGCTTTCTCTTTTCATATTTTAGGGCAAAAATTATAGCAAAAACTTTCTGTCAAAGGTAATATATAATGCATGAAAATAAATTTTATAAACTAAATTGCCAATGAATTTTTTTGTATAGTTTTATAAATTTTTGTGCATTTCATACAAAGCATCTTAATCATCTTTATCCCCAATCTGCACCTCTTTGTATCCTTGCCCACTGGTTTTTATGCATTTTGTCATATCTGGTAAGGCTTATTGAGTCTAGTTTGTGTACCCACATGTCCCTAAGTGCAAGTTCATCCACTGGAATCTAGTCAGTCTATCTAGAGTCTCTCTCTCTACCTTAGAGAAGATCAAGTTTCCAGATATTGGGGTTTGAGAGATGGACTAGTAGTTAGGAGAGCCGGCTGCTCTTGCAGAGAATCTAAGTTCAGATGCCAGCACCCACATGGCAGCTAACAACTCTCCATAACTCCAGTTCCAGGGGATCTGATGTCCTATTCTTACCTCTGTTGGCATTGTGCTACATTAATGCACTTACATACATGCATCAATATACTCACATATAAAAATGATAATTACTTTTAAAGTTTGATATCACTGAATCCATGTGAGAGATATTTCAATAGCAATATACACTAAAAATAAACTTCCTAGTCTTTGAGTCTAGGTGATAATTATCCTCATTTATTTTCCCATGACTTGTTAAGAGAGAGTTGTAACACTTTTGAAATACTCCAAAATGTTTAATTCGCATATCAGATTTCATGTTATTGATAAATGTTCTCCTAATCAGCTCTGGTTATCAGGCTTAAAAGTATGTGTTGCTGAACAGCCCTTGTGAAACTAAGAGCAGTTCTAAAAATTTTTGACTAGAATAATAAAATAGGTACTTTTGTTTCTCTCTTAAGAAACATTTCTATGATATATTCTATGATTTTTCTGAAGTCTAAGTTTTCCTGCTGACTATGTTATAGACATGGGTCAAGTGATGCTTAATATAGTCAGTTTCAAAAGTATATAAATATTCCGCACCATTAGAGCATACCACTAATGCCACATTTCACCAGTCATTACTAGCCATGGTCAGAGATGACCGCTCATAAGGTGTTTCGATCAAATCCATGCCCACTCCTTCCTTTCCAATACCTTCCATATCTTGACATTATTCTTTTCTGACAACTTCGTCTTCCTTCCTTCCTTCCTTCCTTCCTTCCTTCCTTCCTTCCTTCCTTCCTTCCTTCCTCCCTCCCTCCCTCCCTCTGTCCCTCTCTCTCCATCTCTCCCTCTCTCCCTCCCTTCCTTTCCTTCTCTGTCTCTCTGCTTCTCCCTCTCTCCCCTTTCCCTCTCTCTCTCCCCTCCTTCTCTCCTTCTCCATGCCTTACAGTCATTGGATCTCCTGTTCCTCATTAAATCATGCCGGCACATCAGGAGATCCCACGTTTTCACCTCTCTAGATTCAGGACGCCATCCTAGGAACTTTGGGATACTCTCATTTTCTGGATCCACTCTACAGCATTACGTTGCTAAGAGCCCCAATGACATTTTGTTATATGATTTGGGAATCTTTTGGATGGACCCACTGAGGGGGTACCACAATTTCCTCCCCCTGCATCCCTTTTCAGCATGGAAGAAGCCAGAGCAGTCTGTGATTTGATTCCCTATCGGCAATTTGAGTAGCCTCTTCAGAGGATGGTGTGATAAAAATAGGAGGTGGGAATTGACTAGGCAGTTGGAGTAAAAAAGACCCCAGGCACAATAAAAGAAAATTACAGATTAAAAAAAAAAAGACCCCCAAGAAAAGTAGCCAGTTCTTGGCTAAAATAAATGTTTTGAAAATCTAGTTATGTAGTTCCCTGTCTAGAACTTATAATGCTAATTACTCTTGCCTCTATTTCTCCTTCACATCTCCTATTCACCAGTCAAGGACTTTCTTTTCCCCCTACAGATAAGATATATGCAATTTGGGAGTCTCTTAGATAGACACACAGAAGGGGTTCTCCACCTGGCTCACCCTGCATCCCTGTTTTGCATGGAAGAAGCCAGAGTGGTCTGCATCCCGATTCCCAACTGCAAGTTGAGTAACCTCTTCAGGGGAGGTATGTTAAGAGGAGGTAGGAATTGGCTAGGCCGTTAGTGTAAAGAGCCCCCACAGAAAAGTAGCCAGTTTCTTGGCTAAAAGTCAAAATGTCCTTGGGCCTCTTAGCAACATCCTCCATTCCGAAGACCAAAAATGTTGGAAGTATTTGAGAGCTCTTATCTAATCCTTAAAAGATGTTAGGGTTATCTCTTCAGAGGGGGGAAGGTTAGAGTAGCAAAAAGAAGAAAGAACACATGAAGCTGTTGGAAAAAAGTGATGGGGAGATGTGGGAGGAGTTGGGGAGGGAGGGAGTGGGTATGGATTTGATCAAAACACCTTATATGCTTATATGCCTGTATGAAATTCTCAATAAATTATTTGAAAAATAAATAAATAAACAAAATGTGAAAAAAGTATCTAGTTATGGCTAGCATGCTAATATAGACACAAAAAGGAGATATAGGGATGGGTCCCTAGGGGCATGACCCTGAAAAAAGGTATAGTGCGTTGCTTCTTTCTGCATTGTAGGCACAACTATAGTTAGCTATCACTCTCATATGTAACATACTGGAGGCTTTGTCAAAATGAATCCTGATGTATCCTTGACTTGTACTCAATAAACAACAGCTGCTAAGGAATTTCTGTAATTTTCACATTTTAGAGAATCTAGAAGAAAAAAAATACCAGCAAAATGGTGAAAGCCTTGCATTTAACATATCTTGTAAAAGCTTCCTTTGTAAAAGTGTCTCATGTCCTATGGTTTTTGAGATGCTTCTTGCCAGCCCCATGCTCATAAACAATTTTGTTTTGTTTACTGATGTGCTCCCAGGTTTTAAAAAGTCCCCTGTCCTGGGAAATAAATCTAAGCTGATGACAGTGTTAGGGTTTCAGTGTGGAAGAGATTCTGAAAGGTTTCACAGGCAACTCTAACTAGACTGGGCTGCAAAGACATGCGTTTATCCTTTTTTTAGGATGACAAAATCTTAAACATATCTTTCAGTATGTCTCTCCTTTTCTCACACAGATAGGCTGTATATCAGTAATCTGGACACCAAGTTATTTAAAGCTATTATTTAGTACCATAATAAGTAGTAATTTAAATACAAGGTAAAATCACCACATTGTCTTGTTTACTACTGATGTTAATTTTAAGCTGACGTTCAATGCTCCCCCAAAAAGGCAGCCTATGATTTGTTATCATTAAACTGTCAACTCTGCCTGGAGTTAGAAGTAGATTCACACTACACTTTTTACAGCATATCACTTTATTTTCTATCAGTCAAAAAAAAAAAAAATCCAGAATCGTTTTAATTGTGTCTGTGCTATTTTTCTATTAACTGTTTCATGCATTTTTCCTGGCCTTTTAATTGCAGTTTAATAGTGGTCATTAACACATTAAGGGGTGTTAGAAGAACATTTGAAGTCCTCTTGACTTCTACCAAAGTTGAAACTTCAATGCTAGAGTAATTTCAGCTATTCATTTATTTAATAGTGACCTATGCAAATGTGGAACCTTGTCATTTTACAAATTGACTGTAATAATTAACTAGAAAGGCAGAGTAAAATGAAACAGGTTATAATTAGAATATAACTGCTACAGTATTACATCAGCTAGAATAAAACAATCTCAAATGATTAAATTGGTTTCAATTATTAAGAATCAGTTTAATGTACCCACTGTTCTGATTTTTACATTTCTCTTTTTTTGTGTGCATTAGATGTCACCTCATACAATTTATGTATTTTATTCATCTTGGTAAAACAGGCATTACAGAAGTTTAATTACGTAGTAAAAGACTTCACATTATTCTGCTGAATTCTAAATTACTTGTAGAAACTAGTTGGAGTGCATGCTAGATAGTACTCAGGCTCATTTCAATTAGCTGTGTCTATTAAACCACCAACATTACTCTTACACAGTAAATACATGTAGCATGTCACTAGCCATCAGGGTCTGTATTTTAATCACATAATTATCACAGTTCTCCCTACTGGCTCTTGGATGCATCTTTGCCTATATCACTTTTCTTGCACAATAACTGAGTCAAACTATCTGTGTTGGTGACTCATATTCATTTGGAAATGGCTGGCCTCAGGGTTGTATAACTTTGGCCATAAAACAGAACCCCACACTCAGAAGAGCCTTGAGCTTTGTTTAATGTTCTGGACCTTCTCAGTTGAAATTCGTAAAAATTTGAACAAGGACCACTGCATTTCCATTTTTTGTGGGGCCCTGCTAGCCTACAGTTGATCTCACTTGAAACATTCAACTTGAAGGGTCTGTTTACATTTTTTTTCTTTGTTTGCCTTATTATTAGAGATTGACCCTCCCTAACTTTTTAAAATGATATTTTTATTAATTCTTTAATAATTTCATACAATTTATTTTTATCATATTTAGCCACCCTCCCCTAAGTTCTACTCCTACCTCACTACTCACCCCTAACTTTGGGTCCTTTTTATATTTTTTGAAAGTCCATCCAATTCAGTTAGTGTGCCCCAAATACTCTTGAGTGTGGCTGGATCTCCTGGTGCGTAGTCAACTCACCAAGGTCACAGCCTTAAAGGAAACTAACTCTCCCTCTTACAGCAGCTATTAATTGCCAATAGACTCTCAGCTAGGGATGGAGCTTCTTGCCAACTTCCCTGCTCCATGCTGGGATTCTATCTAGCTTGAGATTTCACAGGTCTTGTGCATGCTGTTGTAACTGTGGTGAGTTCATGTATGTAACTGTACTGCTGTGTCCATAAAACAATGTTTCATTGCAGTTATCCACCACTCCAGTTCTTATAATCTTTCCATCTCCAGTTCCATCACATCCTTGAGCTTTAGACGGGAGGAGTGTTATATAAATGTTCCATTTTGGGCTGAGCCCTCCACAGTCCCTTATTCTCTGCATAGGAAGACTGTGAATAAAGGAAGATATAACCTAGCCAGTTAAATTAGTTTACAATGGTAGCAATGAATGGAGAACAAGTCTTCATGGCAAGACTTTTTCATGCATTGTGCTTTAATCAGCATACTTATGTTCTAGTGTCAATTTTCAATTTTTATTTATAAAGAATCAAGGGCTGGGAACATAGATCCGCTTAGTATGCATGAGGTGTTAGATTTAATATGAAGTATTACATCAGACAAAAGAAGCAAAACATAAAACTATATAACATAAGTGCTAGAATCAAAAGAATATTCCAATATATTCAGATTCAGGTCATATGAGGATATGTGAAAGTTAAGAATCTGGCTTACAGTCAATACATACTTACAAATTCTGTAATATTCTTACCCTATAATGTCTGAAATCAGAGGTGAGTATTTATAAACATACTTATTTAATATAGACAACATTTGGTGACCCCAACCATTGGTTATTTTAATTTCAAAATTCTAGTTTTGTGCATAATGTAAGTATGCTTTTCTATGAAACTATGTCCTTGATATGATGCTTCTCTTTTTTGCCATCATTTATTCTAAGTGGTCCTGACAGCTTTAGCACCTCAATCAGCAATTCTTCAAGTACAGTTAAAGAATTTCATGTATCATTATCAACTAGAATATTAGCTTAAAATACCATCCTCAATGAATCAGGAGCTCAGGTCATATTAATTGTCCCTGTTTTGGATTATTTTTCATTAGCATAGGAGTTTCTTAAGAGTATGGTGTACAGATACATAACCTGGCAGTACTGGGTACCATGGAAAAAAGAAAAAAACCTTTAAACCCCAGACAAGGACTGACCAGAATAAATGAAAAGTCCTCTTTCCTTTTCTGACTTGGGAGTTTCTACATTCATTCCATCCCAGAATTCTAAAAAAAAATTTCCAAAGGTTAACATTTACACTTTGTATAACAATAAGGAAGGAAATATCATATCTGGAAAATAGTAACCCCACCTCTGAATATTAGGTAAGAAAGAAGAATGTTGTAAAACTAACTGAAGAATGGGAAGACTGAATGCAAGCTAGAGCATGCCCTTTAGGAAGTTAGGTTGTCTTTTTAAATATCCCCAAAGATTTCTATCTTTATTTAAAATTGTGAGTTAGGAATCTGGAAGACCTTAAAATTAAACTAATTCTGTAATTATGTGCCTGAAAAGTCAATTAACTTTATGATGTTTAGAAACCAAATCTTGATGCACCATCTTCACTGTTGTTACTGGTCCATTCAAATGAATATATCAACACAATTGTTTTTACAAAAATAATCCTTCCCTGCCTTTGAGGAATCAAGCAAAATTAAGCAATCTGAAATGGTTTTGTAACTAATGGCTCTTCTTCATCTATTAAGGCTGAATGTTAAGAAAAAATGTATTATATTAGGACATTATAAGGTCAAATGAATAAAAGAGAAAATATGCATTTAAAAAAGAATAGCAATAATTTTTTTAAAACTACTTAGAAATTGAAAGAATGCCTTAAGCTTCAAAATCACTTCTATTTTTTCCAAATGAAATTAGAGTTCTTTATTCTAATGTAATTGTAATTAATATTGTGTAGTTGTAATAATGTAATTATTATTAATTACATTTTCCAAATGTAATTAAAATCCATTGCTTGGAACAAAGGCAATCAGTGGATTTCATTATCTGTATTTCTAAAAGAAACAGTTAATATGGCAGGTTTCAGTTACATAGTACCAAAATCCAGATACTCTGTGTCTTTGGACTATTAATTCCTATACCTGGAGCATGGTAAACAGAGGTGATATACACACATTTTATTTTAGAAAGCAGTTTTTTAAAGATCTGTCTTTAATGCATTTATAATTTAGTTGGTGATAAAAAATGCCATTCATGTGATTCATTTCTATATTTATGTATGACATCTTGAATGACACATATTTAACTTTCCTGAAGCATATATATCATAATATATCACAAACAGCATCATTAACATTTCAAATAGGGGTTACTTCTGTATTCATGAGTTAGACTTTAATAGTAGATTAAATATAATTGCAAGTGCATACTTGTAATAATGTTACAGAATTGTCAATTAAATGTTATTAATGGGAGGCTAAATTTTCCATGAGTTCAGAGACAATGTCAAATTTCAAATTCCAAGGTTTATAGTAATATCACCCATACAGTTTATTTTGTTTTTAAAAACTTGGTTTATTCAGCAGTAAAATGGGCTGAAAAATCTACATGGATGAAAAAGGCAGAGACTGTCTTCACTATTAATAGGAAAGTAACAGATTAGAACTTTGAATTGCTGATAGAAGACTACTTTTTCATTTTCATTTCCATTAAAACTGAGGTAATTGAGTCAAACATGAGAAATTATAAAACATAAGAAGAAAAACCACAGAGAAAGATTTTGTTTGTTTGCTTTTTGTTTAATTCCTGGTTGTTTTTTGTTTTCTCAATACTTTCTCTTACACTGCTCCTGTATTTCAATGATCTTCTATTAAGGTGTTGTCTCGTGTGTGTGTGTGTGTGTGTGCGTGTGTGTGTGTGTGTGGTGCATGTGCATAAATGTGCAGGTGTACACACCCATGTGCACACATGTGGAGATCACAACAGGACACTGAGTCTTCTATCACTGGAAGCTGGCCATAGTGCTCTAGGGATCATACCCCAATACTGTGGTCCTCTCCTGCTAGCTGGAGCTCTGGTCCCCTCCCATGAGCCAAAGTTGTGGGCCCCTAACATGAGCTGAAACTGAGGCCCCTCCTGTGAGCCTGGTCTGTGGTTCCCCCACAACTTTGGACCCTTGTGGTGAGCCACAGTTTCACATTCCTTCAGTGGTTGACTGATGGTGGAACAGAGTAGAGCATAGAAAACTTCCTGATGTTACAGCCATTTCAGTCTTCTCTGAGGGACTACATTCCCCACAGCCCCGTCCCCTGAGGTCCCAGATTGTGTGGCAGAAGCTTTGCCTCTTATGCTGGGGAGAAGGGAGGTCTCATTTATTTGCAGATTCTGATCTTGGGAGGACTGATTCTCTGGAACACATTCCCCCTGTCCCCCCAGGCCCAGCTGTGGTTTTCACCCTGTAAGTGATCCTGGGTATCCAGGCCTTGATGTTGGACCTCTCTTATTACCAGGTACCAAGAGGTTTTCCCTTATTCTTCTATTACTCTTCAAGAGGCCCAATATGCCTTCATCTGTGTCCTAATTGAACTTCTAGAGATAAAAATTACTGTCTAGGAAGTTAAAATAAATAAAAATAAATAAAATAATGAAATGAAAAGTATTGTGATAATTAAACTGATATAGTCCTCAAACTAACAATGTATAATTATATCTTATAATGTTAATTTGTAATTCTATAGGTCTAGTATAATTTTTGAATACTGCTTACTGACGAAACTCTATCACCAGGCTGGACGTGGTGGTGCATGCCTTTAATCCCAGCACTTGGGAGGCAGAGGAAGACAGATATTTGTGAGTTTGAGGCCAGTATGGTCTACATAGCAAGTTCCAGGCCAGCTGGGGCTACAAGGAACCCTGTTGCTAAAGGAAAAGGAAAAGCAAAAACAAAGCAAAGCAAAGCAAAACAAAACAAAACAAAACAAAACAAAAAAAACCAACTTGCCGAACACTAAAAAAAAAACCTGTACTACCAAGCTTCAACGATGTGAAATTTGTCACTGTTCTCATGTGAATTTCAAATTCACTACCTGTCCAGATTCTCCAATCTATATAGTCTTTCAATATACTCATGTGACTTCTTAAAGAAAGCAATGTTAACAAAATATTTTTAAATTTAAAAAAAAGAGAAAGAAATCTGCCTAAAATTTGGAGCAGGCTACCTCCCAGACCACTGATTACAATAATCTCACTCTATAAATTCTCTACAATAGCAAAAATACATACAACTGCGCCATTAAAAAAGATATCTATCTAGAACATTTCCTCAAGGCTGAGAACATGTGATTTGCTATATAAATAAGTTTATCTAAGAAACAATTTTCCTGCTGATAGATACATCAC
This sequence comes from Nannospalax galili, assembly GCF_000622305.1. Lineage (NCBI taxonomy): Eukaryota > Metazoa > Chordata > Mammalia > Rodentia > Spalacidae > Nannospalax > Nannospalax galili. The sequence continues at coordinate 3,779,120 of NW_008329362.1, forward strand.
CCATCACTCCACAAACAGTAGACCATTGATATTTCTCATTTTACCATCTTCCACCTGTCCCTCTGCTCATTATCCATAAGTGTTATTAGCTGTTTCTCTCCTGACCCTGGTAGCCAAGCCTGGACATGGAATGTGGATGTGTCCAACATCTTTGCTAAGGTGTTGACCATGTGCTCACTAGGCCTCACACTTTAGCTGGGAATTATGCAATAAGAGCAGATGGCACCTTCACATGCTAGACTGACATGAAATTTTGTGATTAAATAAATAAAAAATGATTTATATTGATAATTTTTATTACCCAAACAAAATAATAATAGAAACATTAAACATCTTAAGGAGAGCTAACAGTCAGCTATAACTGAAATTTTTAATAGCAACTGACTCTGATTTACTGAGCATCATTTCTGAAATGAACAAAAATTCTTGCCTTTCTTTATTGATCAGCTTTGACTTGCATACATTAAACACAACTGTTTTTTGTACCACAATAGAAAAAAAGATTAATTTTTTTTTAGAAAGTCTTAATATGTTTTTAAATACTGACATTGAACTTGCAATCTTCTTGCCTGAACTTCCTGAGTTCTAGAGTTGTTGGTGTGTACCCTGCTCTGCCAGATAAATTCTCTAGAATACTATAAACTTTAAGGAAAAACATAGATAATTACTGTGAGTATTTAGGATGAGGAACACATGTACGTTTTGTATCATAATGATGAATGATAATTGAATGGTTTTTCTGCTCTATAGTTGTCTTCAATAGATTTTGGATAATACTATTTTGCATCTCTATCAGTTCAGCCTGATGAATGCAGAAGCCAAGAGGAAATACAGGGCCATTCAAGGAGATTACTAAGCTCTAGTCTAAGTAGCTTTGACCTATGAGGAGAGTCATATACACATCACTACAATCAAAGTTAGGAACATTTCTTCCAGCCAAAACAGTGCCTAGAACCTTTTCCAAGTCCCCTTTCTCATCTCTAGGTCCAGGCATTCACTAATCTGATATCAGATGCTGTCAATCATTTTTATGATTCTAAGATTTTCTGAACATGAGATTATATTGTACACTTTCATTTGCTATTGGTTACTTTGGCTCAGTGTGATTTCTTTAGATTTCTCCAAATACTTGGGTTAAATAGTAGTTAATTTTTAAATTTTTATCACTATGTAATATCCTTTTACATGGGTTATATAACTATAGAAGAATTTATCTATTACCCTATCTTTTGATAGATTTAGAGGTTGTTACCATAATGAAGATTTGAGAAAATTTGCTATGAACATTTCTTTCTATGATTTGTACCCTTAGGTTCTAGATTTCTGGTATGCCAGTAATCTTGATTTTTTTAACTTGCTTGGTTTAAAAGAACCTAGACTAGTTGAGAACATCTCTGGTGTATCTGTAAGGGAATTTCCAGAAATGATCAGTTGGCAAATTCAGTCATGGTTACTGGCTGCCTTGTGCAGTAGTCTCGGACCCTGATGAACTTAAAAAAGGAAAAGGTAATGGAACAAATACAGGCATCCGCTCTCTACTTACTGGCTGCCATGGGATGTGCCTTTTGCTGGGCAGAACCTTCCCTACCATGATGAACTAAAGCCTCTGAAATCATGAGCTGCAAAAAATAATTCATGCATTTAAGATGTTTCTTCCGGGCCTGGGGAGATGGCCCAGTAGTTAAGAGCACTGGATGTTCTTGCAGAAGGCCTGGGTTTGAGTCCTAGCACCCAGACGGTGGCTAACAACCATCTGTAACTCCAGTTCCAAAGGATCTGTTGCCCTCTTCTGACCTCCTTGGGCATTGCATGACATGGGTACATATATATGCAGGCAATACACTCATACGCATGAAATTAAATAAAAATAATAGAATGTTTTTAAAAATATGTTTCTCTCATCTTGTCACAGTGATGAAAGACTAAGACAGTACATGTTAGAATTTGCTATGGAGACCAGGCTGGCCAAATTCTCAATGAGATCTGCCTGCCTCTGCCTCCTGAGTGTGGGGATTAAAGGCATGCACCATTATGCCTGGCAGAAATTAAATTTCTAATAGTATACAAATGATTAGTTTTCCTTAAGTGGTTGCATGATTTTGTAATATCAGCACCATTATCTGAGCATGCCTATTGCTGCTTAGCCTTACTCAAACTAAGCAGTGTCTGGTAGTTTTAAGGAAGCTACTATAATGATTCAGTAGGGATATTTCTATGTAGCTTCTTTACATTTCTCTGTCTAATGATGATGAGTACCTTTCTGTGAACTGACTAGCTACTTATATATGATTTTTGAAGTGCTTGTTCAAATGTTTTGCTTATTTTAAGATTGTGGGTCTTTTAATTGAGTTGCAAAATGACTAATACATATGCACATATCTCCAACACAAACTCTTTATCAGGTGTATGCACTAAAACTATGCTGGGTGTTTGAGGAGTACTGCACACCTGAAGAAATACCAGATGATGTTACGTTTGTGGAAACTAATGGAGTAAGGCAATGAAATAAAAAGGCAGAGTAGAATGGGAGTCTGAGAGTCTGGGGACAGAGCAGAAATAAATGATTATAGCCAGTGTATATAGAGTTACCCAGAAAGGCAAAACGAGGATTTTGAGATCTATACATGCTATGGATACAATAAACTATTATAAATTTAAAACTTCCATGAGAATAAGATTCAAATACTCTCACAACATAAATATTTGAAATAATGAATGTATCATTTAGCTGATTTAGTGATTCTGCATTGTTATAAATGGGTTGTAGCTCTACATTTTAATCTATAAATACATGTAATTGTCAGTTCATGATTGGCATTCACATCGCCATATGAATATAAATGAATATTCTTCTACTCTATGTTTTCCTTCTCTTAGTTTTTTGGGAAGAACAAACATTTTCTTAATTTTGTGAGACCCAATTTAACAATATTTTCAGGTTTAGTACTTTCAGTCCCAAGATAATCTTTGTTTACATAACTATCAAAGAATATTTAGAAGCCAATATTAGAATGATCAATTTTAATAGTTTCACATTTTAAAAACATTTTATTGAGAATTTCATATACGCATATAAGGTGTTTTGATCAAATCCATGCCCACTCCTTCCCCTCTGACACCTCCCATATCGTCCCATCACTTTTTTCTGACAACTTCATGTACTCTCTTCCTCTCTCTCTTCTCTCTCTCTCTCTCTCTCTCTCTCCCTTCTACCAGACATTTAAAGAGGATCTATATCCAATACTATTTAATTTATTTAAAAATATAGAAGCAGAGGGAGAACTTCCAAATTCCTTCTATGAAGCAAGCATTACTCTAATACCAAAACCAGGTAAAAATACAACAAAAAAAGAAAACTATAGGCCCATCTCCTTAATGAACATAGATGCAAAAATTCTCAACAAAATACATTCAAACCACATATAAACACATATCAAAAAGATCATCCACCATGATCAAGTTGGCTTTATTCAAGGGATGCAGGGATGGTTCAATATACATAAGTCAATAAACGTCATAAATCATATAAATGGCCTCAAGGACAAGAACCACATGGTCATCTCAATAGATGCAGAGAAGGCCTTTGACAAAATTCAACATGTA
>NW_008329362.1:3782913-3792769 GCF_000622305.1 Nannospalax galili
ATAGGGAGAGAGAACAGATTTATCCATCATTTTAGAACAATAGCTGGTTGTCTCCCTTAGCTACAGGTGAGCACTACAGTATTGGAGACCAAAATTTGAAGTCTTACATCTGAGCAGGACTTTCTGCTTAGAAACAAAATCATCAATAAGAAATAATTATCTAAATAACATTTTATATAGACTTAAGCCTAATGTCTGGGAAGTGTAATCCCTTCAACTCTTAAAGAAATATACCGATCACTTCAATCTTTGGTTATACTTTCCTTTTGGGTGTTTAAGACAATATAGTTGGCCCAAATAAGCCAATTTATTTTTACTCTTCAGGTCGTTGGATGATCTGTTCTTTAGGGGTCACATGGGTTTGGGCGGAGCCCTTGGCTCCTTTCTTTTATCAGTTCCATCTATGTGAAGATAAGTCAAATGTCCTGTTTGACCTTGGCTGGCTTTACTTGGAAGCATAGAGGAAATGTTTCCTCTCAGTTGACCCTCCCCTTTATAGACTGGGCACTGGTCAAGTCCATCTGGTGGGGTCTCCATGGCCTCCCTGAACAAAAAGACAGGTGACTCACAACAGTTACAGGACATTTTGAGAGCTGACACATAGTCCCCTGGAACTTAGTCGATCTTGGAGGGCAAGGGGCAAAAACTGTTCTTTAAGTCCCTCTGACCAGATTAATATAGGCCTCAAAGTATGGCTGTTAAACATCCAAGAAGGTTAGTTCCACCAGTCTGGTACTTTTAATTACCATGTGCTAAAAGAGCTAGATAAAGCTTGGGCAAAATAGTTGCACATTTTAAGATATATAATTCATGTCAAATTCATATTTAATTTGGTATTATGGGTTGAGATATTTTTATTTCTATGCAAATATCTTTTGCCTTGTCAGCATTTGCTGAAATCCTCATTGAATTAACTGTTAACTTTTTCAACAATTAGTTATTTAGATAAGTATAGGTTTGTTTTTGAGTTATTTTGAATATATTCTTATGTATTATTAATATACTGTATAGTTAACTATAACTATTCCTTAAGAGCAACATTCTGCTGTTTTGTTATTTGCTTCTAGTAACACATATGAAATAATCTTATCAAATATTATTTTTAGGAGCCTACTTGAATTATATGTAAAATTACATTGAAACTATAGAATACTTTGGGGCTAATCACCAACCTAATTTCATTCAGTCTTTCAGTTTATAAATATGATCCAATCATATACTTGTTCAAATTTATTTTATCTCAGCACTGTTTTCTAGATATCAACTCATGGATCTTAGAACTATTTTGAAAAACTTGTGATTAATCACTTGTGGTAAGATCTATTATATTATAGTTTAAATTTTCATTGCAGTTTTATACATTATTCTTTTTGTGTTCATGGGGCACTGGTAGGTGCACAGATGCCTTGGCCCATGTATGGGAGACAGAGAACAACTTGTAGGAATCAATTCTCTCTTTCCACCACATGGGTCCTGGGGACTGAGTACAGGTCTTCTGACTGGCAGCAGGGACCCTTACATGCTGAGCCATTTCATTGGTTCCTGTAAGTGTTATTTTGAGCTTCAATTTTTACTTGTTTATTCTTACTAAAAATATAATTGACTGGGACTGGAGAGATTGCTCAGCTGTTAAGAGCACTTGCTGTTCCTGCAGAGGACCTAGGTTTGCTTTCCAGCAGGACAGTCAACAACCACCTGTAACTCCAGTTTCAGGGAATTTGGTGCCCTTGTCTAGCCTCTGCAAGCACCTACATGTAAATGATACACATAACATACACTCAGGCAAACACACATACACATAAAACAAGGTAACAAAATAAATCTTTAAAACATACATAATTGACTTTTAGTTTTACATCCTATGACTTTAATAAGTTTACTTTTTGACTATAAGTTTTACCATGGATCCTTTGGTGGTAGAAAGTAAACTTAAGATCATAAATAAAGGTGGATTTGCCTATTGTAGAATTTTTTGTGTCCTATCTAGTTCTTGCTTTATTTCATTGGTAATCCCCTAGATGCTTACCCCAGAAAAGACCAGACCTCCTTATCTTGCTTCTGATCTTAGGGGAGAAATATTATTTGCTTTACAGCAAAGTTTGGAACAGATGTTTGTTCCAGAAAGAAAAACATCTCATATTTTCTCTCATTTGTGGATGTTAGACTTGAATCTTTCAATATATGTGTTTCATTTGAAATACCTATAGAGCTCAGGAAACTAGTCAGGAGTCATGGGTGAGGGTGGCTTTCAAGGGAGGGGGTTATAGAAGGCAGTGGTATAAAGAAAGAAGAGGGATTAAAAAAGAGGAAGAATGGGAGATAGGAAGCCAGGGTAGAAGAGGGAGTACAGTGAGGGATAACTAACACTAAGGGCCTTTTGAACTATTTATATGGAAACCTACTGCCATAGACATTTTCTAAAATGTATATGCATGCACATATATAAAAGGAGTTTAAGTGGATTTTACCTATAGTGGGCTGACAACACCCCAAGTAGGATGCCATAGGTTAACAAATAAAAAGTCCAGTGCAGGAATGGGTTACCTCTTTTGGAGTTGTTGGCCAGGACAGTACCATAGGCCCATAAACATTAAGGGTTAATACTGATGCTTTGGGTTACCTACCAGAACTTGATAATAAGGCCTTACTACTGAAGACACCACATACTTGAGTAAAGTCAAAGAGATTTCAAATACATAAGGAAATCAAATGGGTACAGACTTCAAAGACTCACTCCTCCAGACTAGCTTTTATGGTGCTAGATGGTGCTATGCTTGCTTCCAGAAGAGAAAAATAAGCATCGGTTTTATCCAGCTGTGACCCTGAACACTGCAATAATGACCAGCCTGGCAAGACATGCTCAGTGGTACAATAGAGTCACAAAAGTCATGGGAGTAGCAACACCACTTTTTGATTGGATTTAAGGCTCATTTCACAAGATGAAACCTCTACCTGGTACCATTATCAAGGCCAAAACCTGTGACTAGACAGATAATTCTAGAGGAAAGCTTATGATCATTATTCTAAATAATCATAACATTGAACAGATCCCTAATGTCTTATCATTATATTAGTGGATTTGTGCATCTATCAACCCTCATCAGAGAAGCATTTTTGCAGTAGATGGTGATTAACACAGAGACCCACAACTGGTTGACATGCAGACAATAAGAGACTATGGAATGTCCAGACCTAAATGGACAACTATATCATACCCTTTCCTCCCATGGTTCAAGGATCATTGCTGCATTGCTGAAGGGGGGGTAGAAAGATTGTGAAGCCAGAGGTGCTGGATGACTGCTTTCCAGAAACAAAGGGCAGGTGCTTATGTGAACTAATAGCAGTTATGACAGCATTCACAAGACATACTCAAGCTCAAGCCAGACAAAAACCCAGCATGGCGAGGGGCGGTGGGCACGTTATAACTATAACAACCTTAGTTGAGGAGTTATTTGAAATTGATAGCTGTTAGAAAAGGGAGAGTCAGTTTTCTTTAAGAGTGTATCCCATAAACCAGGTGTACATACCTTTAATCTCAGCACATAGGAGGCAGAGGTAGGCAGATCTCTGTGAGACTGAGGCCAGCCTGTTCTCCATAGCAAGTCCAGGCCAGTTGGGGCTCAGGAAGACTCTGCCTCAAAAAGACAAAAAAAAAAAAGGAGTGTGTCCCCCTCAGGGAGACTACACTCCAGTGGATGGCCATCCCTCCCCCCCAAGAGTATACGGGCAACACAAATTGTAGGGAAGGGAAATTACACATGGGAGGAGTTGGTAGAAGGGGTGAATATGATCAAAACACATTGTATGAAAAATCTCAAAAATCTAGTAAAAATTTTTATAAAGAAATTGATAGCCTATCACTTTGAGTCTATCAATGTGGTGAGCTTCACTAATACATTTTTGAAGATTAAACAGCATGCTTGGAAGTATCATTTATCATAATGCATAATTTTTTCACCACAATGTTGGATTACATTAGCTAATATTTAGTTAATGATATTGGCATCTATAAATATGGCAATTATTTATTTTTATTAACTTACGCATTTGTATTCATTTTTATTTGTATGTTTTTACTTTAGTCTAATTTACTATCACAGTCATAGATTAAACAGCATGCTTGGAAGTATCATTTATCATAATGCATAATTTTTTCACCACAATGTTGGATTACATTAGCTAATATTTAGTTAATGATATTGGCATCTATAAATATGGCAATTATTTATTTTTATTAACTTACGCATTTGTATTCATTTTTATTTGTATGTTTTTACTTTAGTCTAATTTACTATCACAGTCATACTGGCTTCATAAACTGAATTGAAGAATACTCTCTCTACTTTTGTGAAAGAGAGGTAGAAATTCATTTACAGTAAGGACAGGAAAGCTTTCTGAGCTTGGTATTTTTTTTACAGGCAAGGAATATGTTCCTTTTATTCAAGGGAACATAGCAAAGCGACTCTGCTGTGCATGGATACAGACATCAACAAACACAAGCAGAGCACGTGGATTTATATGAGGACTCTGCTGATCTCAGCTGTAGGAATTTACTCGGTGTCACGGCTTCACTTGTCAGACTTCAGTGTCCTTGGAGTACTGGAGGGTCTCCTTCCTGAGGCTGCTTTCTCAGAATGAGCAGGCATGTTATTTTTTGGCACAGCAGGTTGACTCTGCAAATAGTCTCTGTAGTGATCAGTTGATAAGGCCTGATAAAATGCCCAGCCTCCAATTTGGGCCATTTGGCTATGGAGGAATTTATGAAAGGAAGCCTATGACTATCCTGCAGTTTACACATCCTATCATTCCAAACCCTGGGGACATATAGAAAAAAAAGGGTAAGGGGTAGGGTGGGAACAGGGACTTTGGATTTCTCTTTTTGAGGCTTGGAGAGGATGGTACTCCTCGGTCAGGAATACTAGGTCAGAGTAGAAGAGGTGAGGGCCAGTATTCTTTGCTGTAACAGAGTAGAATAACTTTTAATATGTAGGGCCCCAAAATAAGGTCCAGGATGACCATGAAAAGGGGCACTTAAGTCCTCAGGAGGTGGTAAATATCAGATCCGATAGAAAAAGGGCAACAAAGTAATTGAGAGCTAGGAGCCAGGAATTACAGAACTTTGCTTTGCAGGGAAGGAAGAAAATACAGGTACAATGAGAATGACTGTATCAAGTCTGGGGTATAGGACATAAGGTTCCTTGAAGCCATAGTTTTTTGTTGTTGTTGTTGTTGTTTTTGTTGTTTTGTTTTTTTGTTCTCCCATTTCCTGATCAATTTCCCTAGTATATTTGCAGTTACTTTTGTTATTTTACTAGTTATACAAGCAAGTTTAGATATATCCTTTTGCATTCCAGTTACCAAGCCAGGTATCAATTAGAGGTTACCTTGAAGATCTTTCAGAGGATTAGGTCATCAAAGATGGCAGAGCTACTTGGTGGGGGAAACAGTGAGAGCTATGAAATCTTGGCTGGGCTGTCCTTGACCTCCTGGGGTTGTAGAACAAAGAAGCTGTTTTTAGTTTTTGTGGCTAGCTGGTGATCAGGGTGCAAGGAAAACAGAGAGGCATCCTGGAAAGGGGTGTGGGCTGTTTAGCTTTCTGCAGTTGTGACATTTTACCAGGCCCAAGATAGGGTGTACCTATAAAAATGGGGCTGGGGCGAGACATTTGTCTCTGGGAGGTTTTGACTGAGGAGTTCTCAGGTGGCATGGAGCAGAAATACAGTCTTAATTTGGGCTCAAATTCAGTCAAGAGATTTTCTAAGAATTTTTGGAGAGAATAGTTAATTAAGCATAGTGCAAGGAGGGGATGAGGAAGGTGTTTAGGTGCATCTAGGTTCTGGTCATGTCCTCAGTGTGTCTTTCAGGAATAGGACATTACTGAAGAAAAGAGGGAAAAAAAGGTAGGCAGGTAGCTTTTAGTCATAGTGGAACTAAGGACATTTTTGGATAGAGAGTTTTGATATTTTTTTTCTTCTTACATAGAGACAAGTTTTCTCTCAGACCCAAGGGAATTTCCAGCATTTAGTTGGAAAGAAACTGATCATTATTCTTTTGGGGTCTTTACCCTAAATTGCCTAGTGATTTTTTACCTCTTATTTTATTGCTCCTCTCTCTGAAGAGGTAACCCTAACTGCCAATACAGAATTTGGATGTCAAGTCAATCTGGCTTCTTCCATGCTGAATAGGGGTGAAGAGTATAGGAGCTGGCGGTACCCCTTCACTGGATGTATCTAAAAGACCCCAAAAGTGTTAACTATAGAGGGAAAAGAGTCCTTGAAAGGTGTCTGGGAGGAGATATGAAAGAGAAGTAAAGGCAAGAGTAGGTAGGCACACAGTTTAGGCAGGGAACCAGGAGAGAAGAGGTAATGCCAATACAGAATTTGGATGTCAAGTCAATCTGGCTTCTTCCATGCTGAATAGGGGTGAAGAGTATAGGAGCTGGCGGTACCCCTTCACTGGATGTATCTAAAAGACCCCAAAAGTGTTAAGTGTTAAGGGAAAAGAGTCCTTGACAGGTGTCTGGGAGGAGATATGAAGTAAAGGCAAGAGCAGGTAGGCACACAGTTTAGGCAGGGAACCAGGAGAAATAAATGGCCAAATTAAAGTTTATAAGAGTTTCTTGATGGGGGCTTCCAAGAACATCCATCCACTAGGCCATTTTCTTTTTCTAGGTGTCATGGCTGGACTCAGAATTTGTTTTTCAGGCACTTTGATAGCTGTTGAAATGGCTGGAATCACAGTGAGTTTCCTCTCAAATGACTTCTAGACAGGGAGAGAGAAGAAATTTAGTTATCATTTAATTTTGGTAAGAACAATAGTGGACTTGTCCTTTTTGGTCTGTAGGTGGTACAAAATTTTATATGAAACAATATTTTATGTGAACTTTTAAGACTCTCCTCCTGGTAGACTGGACTTGGTATTTTTAATTTTTAACTGTCCATTAAATTTACATAATAAACAAATTTATCGTTATGGCTTCAATATGAAATGTCACTTACTCTCATTTGTAGGATGCTTAGACCCCAACTGGTGGGGCTATTTTGAAAAGCAGGAGGAACTTGGGGCATGCTTTTGAAGACTGTCCTATTCTCTGTTTACTTCCTAGTGACCATGTGAACATCTCTGTTTCACCATGTTCTTCCACCTTGGTGGATTGAAACCTCCAAAACAGTAAGCCAAAATAATTTCCCCCCTCCAATTTGTTTTGTCCAGGTATTCTGTCATAGCCACAAAAGTGTAACAAAGTTCATCTGATTTTTAAAAAGGTATTTGACTTTATGTGTGATCTGTAGCTATTTCCTTCAAGCTATAACATTTTCTCTTTGAGGCTGCCTTGCTATGATTCAGAAAGTAAACAAAAGTACCAGATTCACGAGGTGTGAAAGCAGTGATCTATTTACCATTGCTAGAGAGATACACTCCCAAAGGCCACTCAGAATGCAGCTTGAGCTGGGCGTTCCAAGGATGCAGCTTTCTTGAGTCATCCCTAATTCCGGGGTTGGCTTTTCAGCTACCTTTGATTCATGGATGCTTCTGTAAGCACTTCCCTCATAGTTCACTGGTTCAACAATTAGACTTTGGTAGAATCATTTTTTTCTGGTCTGTCATTGGGGTCCTATCTGGGGTATAGATGTTTGTTCATGCTGCTGCAGGAAAAGTCGACAACAGTGCTTTAGAAAAGAATTTGTGTATTTTGTTATGGAATTTCTTCATATGAAATTTTATGCTTCCTTTTTGTATAGTTTCTGCAGCATCTGTAGTGAAATCATCTACCATCTTGTATTCATAAAATATATTTATATTTTGTCTTAGGTGGTCTACATGTCAATTTTATGGAACATTTTAAGACAAAGTTTAGTTTAATTACTGTGTTCCCTGATATTTTCTGCTACTTTATTTTTTCTTTCTTTCTCTTTCTTTCTTTCTTCCTTCTATCCTTTCTCTCTCCTCTCTGTCTTCTATCTCTCTTTCTCACATGTTGGCCTCAAATTTCCTCCAAGTTCCAGGCAATTCATTTCACTTCCACCCGTTTATAACATAAAGTCTGAGTACATGCAGTAGTCTGTAACATGAGATGAAAAATTCTGTAGTCCCTTCCTCTTCTCTTCTTACTGTATCAAGAATTTTATTTATTTATGCATTATTATCAAATAAATATCTTTCAAAGTAATTTAATGTGGCAAGAAAATATCATTTTTATTTCCCATATTTCTAACAGTCTCTAGTCCCCTTGCATGGATCCACACTTCATGTCAAACATTGTCCTTCAGCTTGAAGAATTTCATTTATCTTCATAGTGCTGTTAATTTGGGGATATCTGCTGAAAATGATTTCAACAATGATGGGCTGGCATGTGTCATAATTTTACTTTTACTTTTGGATGTTATATATTTATTAGTTACAGAGTTCCAGGTTGATGAGGTCTTTTCCCCATTGTATTATTTTCTAACTTGAATATCAGACATCTATTTGTAGTTATCTTTCTCCTCTTTGGAACTCATCTTTCATCTCATGCTTTTAAGATAATCTCTTCATTCTTGATTTTTAGCATTTTTATAACACATCATCCTATAGGTGTTTTATGATTTTTCTGTTTGGAATTTGTTTAGTTTTTCCTGTATCTGTGAGTGCAGTTTATCAAGTTTATTAATTTTTTGGATGTTATTTATCCAATTGTCACATTTAGTATTATCTCAAGGCTATGCATACTACTCATTTTAAAGGTTTTTCTGGTTACACTATTCAATTTGAATTCTATGGCAATTCCTTCATGCCCCACGCTCTAGGATGTGAGTAGTATGCTGCATGTCTCATGAACATTTTATTTAGTTATTTAGTGTTACATTTGTTTTCTACTCTGTTATTCTTTGTTCTCCATTCCTCTCATTAATATTCTAATTTTCATTTAAATTTTTAAATATATTTTCATGGCTGTCGTAAAGTCCTTGTCTGTTCTGCCTTATTCTGATTCGAGTCCCAGCACCCACAAACCAGCTAACAGCTCTATGTAACTCCAGTTATAGGGAATCTTGACACCCTCTTCAGATCTCTATGGACATTGCACAGCAAAGGTGCACTTACATACATGCAGGCAATAAACTCATGTGCATAAAAAAAATAAAAATAATAACAAATACAGTATTTAAAAAAATATTTTATCATGTGTGGGTGGCTCACACCTTTAATCCTAGTATTTGGGAGGCAAAAACAGGCTGATGTCTATGAAACTGAAACCAGACTAGTCTGTACAGCTAGTTCTAGGCCAGCTAGGAATACAGGGAGACCCTGTCTGAAAAACAAAAATATTTGCCCTATAGTTGATCACATATTCTTAACATGTCTAGTAATTTTTTATTGGATGCTAGACATTATAAATACAATATTGTTTAGCTTGTGGATTTTTGCTTCTCTTTTAATATACTGAATATTTTATTAAGAGTGTTTTTGTTGGTGTATTTATCACCTTAGTCTGTCTAATGTTTACTAAAAAAAAATTGTATGGCCGATGTTCTGTGGCTTTTACTTGCTTCTGAAGTGAAGTTAGCCTTAATGACTTTATGGTCCACCTGAAGTCACTATGAATATCACAAATGTTCTTCTAGATTTCTCCACTTTGGCTGGTTAAAACTTAAAATATGTCCCAACCCTGTGTGAACTATTGGAAATATTCACTTCACATGCTTTAATAATGTTCTTTTCTAAAACTTACCTTCTTAGTCTCAAGGCATCTCATAATAACAAGAAAAACACCATCAAATTTAGCAAAACATGTAGAACTTCTCAGGAGCTCTATGGAGTCATTTCTTTGTATGAATTCCTGTTCTCTAATATGTATGTAATCCAGAGTCCAGAAAAT
>NW_008329362.1:3793177-3799510 GCF_000622305.1 Nannospalax galili
TGTAATGACATAAGTATGTGACATTATTCTTAGTGAATATAAATCACTACAATCAAATTACCCTCTGATATTTTCCCATATTTTCAGCCAACAAAAAAAGTAGAAGCGTTTCTTTAAGAACTCACTAACCTTAGATTTGTTTGTTCATTTGGTCTAATAACTCCTGATATATGTATTATGGCAAATTCAATAAAAAAAAGAAGGCAAGACCAAAGTGAAGAGAATAGGAAGAGGAGACATTATCACTCTGAATTAGTTCATACAAATGATAAAATACAGAGAGGAGATGTATCCAAAAAAGGAGAACGTTTGAAGAAGAAAAAGAAAAAAATTAGGAAACACTCTAACCAAGATATTCAGAAGTGAATTACTGAACTACAAAATTCCATCCATTCAACTTGTGAAACACCCACGTGGTGTGACCTGAAGCTCCCTGTAGAGAGAGGTGAGATAAGGCAGCAGGTTCATGGAAAGGAAGGGAGGTCAGACTTAGCAAAAAGAATACATGTAAAGCTTAAAAGTAATGAAGTTCCAGGCAAGTTCTGGAAATGAAAACAAAACCAGTTTGGTATGAGGAGGAGTACTATAAAATAAGACTGGAAAATATGAAATAAATTGGGGCCAGATTGCATAGGCTTTTGAATTCCCGGCTGAGGGTTTGCTGCTCTTTTTGGTTAAAAAATGGGGAGTCACTGAAGGTTTTTGACTAGGGGAGTGAACTGACCTTTGGGTCAATTACTCTGGCTACAATGTGTAAAGTGGATTGGAAGAGGGAGAGAATAAAAGTGAGGAGACACCCTGGGAGGCTATTGAATTAGATCAGGTGACAAGTAATGAAAACCTGAACTAGGAGAGCGGCAGTGGTACTGGGAAGAAAAGGATGAATTCAAGGTATGCTTCATGGGTCATATCTGTTGGGTTCAGTAACTAATGAGATCTGAGAGACCTGTTAAAAAAGATTTCTGAGATTTTTAAGCCTGAGTTTCTGAGGAAATGATGAAGTAAGGGCATTGAATGAAAAGCAGTTTGAGTGGTTGTAGGCATATCTATGTGGGGTATTGATTTTTTTTTATGATGATGGAACTATGTGAGGAGTAGGTACAGTGATGGGTATTGATACACTGTTCTTGTAAGTAATGAAAGGTAGCAATCTTCAGGAAAAATGAGATAATTAAATTCTAGATTTAGAAAGACTACAGTTAGCTCATAGTTGGTTCTCAATAAACACTGACTGAACAAATTCTAATAAATTCCAATGGACATTTTCAAAAATCTGTTTAACAAACACTTATGAAGTGCTAGATGCCAGGAACTGGTCTAGGTATTGGGGCACTTTTTTTTTTTTTTCCCAATAGAAAGAACATCTCCTCATAGCAAACCTACACTAGTGGGAAAGAGTCATTAAAGGAGCTTTAATGATAAACAATAACATGTTGCTTTGGTTAAATTACTGGTTGATATAGAAGAAGATAATAGGGATCCTTCTGGTGTTGAATGTTGAAAGAAGAGTTCTCAAATGATTGTTTGATATAGCTGGGAGAAAAAAAAAAGAATGAGAATGAGCCCGATGGAAAGACATGGAAGGGATTTTAGGAAGAGGGAATCTCAGCTGCATTAGATGATACAGTTTACTCTTTATGAAATAAAAGAAGTTCATTATGGGCAAATCAAGGAGTATGAATAAAAAAATAAATAATGGATTAACTTGTGAAATACATGCATTTAAATAAGTTTGGACTCTGCCTTAAAAGCAGTGAGAAGCTACTGAAGGGTTGCAAGGAGAAAAGATGTCCAATTGGATTTGCAGGTTTAAAACGTTATTATCTACTTTGAGCACAACTACCTATTTGGTCCTTAGGAGTTCACACATAAGCAAATAGGGGCAGTACAATAAATTAAATCTACAATAATTTAAAATCCTATTTATTGAAGCTTCTATTCATTAGACAAATACAAGACGCTGCAGGAATACATATAAGAGGGCAATTAATATTTTCCGTATGAAAGAATTTTTTCTTTTAAAGACCCAAGAGCTGGATGTGCTGACTTTAATTCCAGGACTTTGGAGGCAGAGGTAAATGGATTTCTGTGAGTTTGAGGCCACTCTGGTCTACACAGAGAATTTCAGGATGGTTAGGACAACATAGTGATATCTTCTTTAAATTTAAAAAAAAAAAGAAAAGAAAAAGGAAAAAAAACACTTAAAAAATGATCTTTTGAGCTGGGCTTGTAGCATTAAATGATCTCTTCTAACAAGTAGTTTAAACAAATTTACCGCTTTCAAGATTTCTCATCTGTGTCCAATTACCGTTTTTTTTTCTGTCATGGGTTCTTTCTCATAGTGTTCATTTTTATTTATCTCTAAAGTTGATATAAAGTCTTTTGATATACATATATGTGTATGTGTGTGTGTGTGTGTGTGTGTGTGAGAGAGAGAGAGAGAGAGAGAGAGAGAGAGAGAGAGAGAGAGAGAGGTTGCTAGGATTCATTCCTCTACCCTTTTCTATCACCTTTAAAATTACACTGCCCAAATGACTTGTTTTAAGGAAATAACTCAACAGCATATCCTACTTCCAGACATGGCCCCAACAGGGCTTATAAAAATGTTTACACTTTTTCATTCTTCACTCCTTGTTTGCTGATTGTAGGTGATTCAAACATGGATCCTAGGAAAAGATGGGACCACAAAACAGAGGTAGTTTGGGTGGTAGCTGAATCACTGTGAGAGCCATTCTACCTGTATCAGACTATAAGCAAAGAGAGAAATTAGTTAATTTATATTACATTCAAGCTACTGAAACTTAACTATTGTTATTACAATTAGTGCTCAGTATTTTGACTAAAATAGTCCTGTATGACTTTACTTGGGATCTAATTTTACTGCTAAGAGCCTGAGGGCTGTTTTGTGAGTTTAATCCTTGTGGGTTTTTTAAAATTTTGATTTATTCATTTGTGTGTGTGTGTGTAGTGTGTTGCCTGCATGTGTATAAGTGCACCAATGTCATGCAATGCCTGCGGAGTCCAGGAGGGGGAACTGGATCCTCCAAAACTGGAATTTGGGTGTTGTTGGTTACCCTATGGGTGCTAGGAACTGAACCTATATCCTCTGCAAGAGCAGCCAGTGTTCTTAACCACTGAGCAATTTCTCCAGCCCTAACTTTCATCCTTTGTATGACATTATTGTCAGAACTTCCTGAGCTTATTCCTATTAAAGATGTGATTACATCTTGAACACACGAATGAGTATAATGTCAGTGCTGATTCTCAGGCACACTAGTGAAATGACTGAGATAAACTGTTAGTGTCATTTATTAATTATTCTGCTAATATTAATTGAGTAGATATTGAGTTAGGTGCTGGTTAGCTTTTGCCTTCATATGTCAATAGGATTCGCGTTCTTTTGTTTTTATAGACTGTTACTTTAGGGATTCATCCAAGAAATACCTCTTGCAACAAATCAGGCTAATTCTTATATAAAACACGGCACTAATTTTTGTGGTCTTGGAATATTTTCTGATGAAAACACTTGTTAAGAGAAAACCTTATTAAGTTCTTGCACTGTCACTTGGTTATAAACATACAGGATTGGGATTTATATTAACTATCTCTTAGTTTACCAAAGTAGGAATTTTTTCTGAAAATATAAAAAAAATTGTTTAAACGTGTAAGAAATTCTTTCTAGGTAAAGATTCTAAAAAAATGGATCGTATTTTGTGTTTGGAGCTAATAAGAAGACATCAAAGTCTTTATCATTTTCTCCCATTCAGCATCCTGTATGGTTGACTCAAGCAGGCTCAGATTGGAAACTCTATTTGATGCACACTGACTCTTTGACAGACCCTGGGAAATTTACATAGCCTCTTCCAGCCTCATGAAATAACAGTACCTTCTACTTCTGTGCTTGCTCCCCCGTCATCCTTTTCTCAACAAAGCAGCCAGACTGATGTGTTTAAAATGTTCAAGTCAGATCATTTTTAACTTTGTTCAATACTTACCAATGGTTTTTTTTTTTAATCTCACTCAGAACAATCATCAGTGTTTCTAATGGTCTACAAGGCTCCATGAGATTGCAAAGCTGTCTGACCTCATTTTCTATTCTTTTTCTTCTCACTCTTCTCATCCACTAGCCTTCCTGCTAGTTTTCAAAATTTCACAATAAAAGAGCAGATTTTGAAAATATACCTGCTTTCTACCAGCACCACTAGTACTTCTGATTCATCCATAAATTAGGTAAGATTTTCCATAATCTGAAAAAATTCATAATCATGCTAGTTAGCTTTTTATTATTCATATCTTGTGTTAATATGATATCATTCACTCCTCATAGCAACCTCTAAGAGGCAATAATAGTGGTTTTGGAGTGAGCTTTGGAATCACACAGTGCAGGTTCAAATCCCCTTTCTGTTACTTATTGACCAGGACATTAAGCAAGTCATCAATCTATGTCTAAGTTTCCTTGTTTATAAAGATGATATTAAAAGAATAAAATCATGAATATGTAAAGATGTGTTGTGAGTTAATTTTTACTTCAAGGAGGGTACAGCATACAACAAATAATAAAAGTTTGCTAAATATTTAACTAATATCTTGGGCCCTTTATATCTCAGTTTCATTATCAATCTGTATAAGTCTGGTTCTCTAAAGAAACAGAAACAATAAAAAATACACATATATATATTATGGATTGTATATGGATTTATTAGATTAATTTACAGAATACAGTCAAAGTAGTCCAATAATGGCTTTGCCACTCTGGAGAGGCTAAGAATCTGATAGTTGCTCAGTCCAGGGGGCAGATGTCTCAGCAGTCCCGATATGACACTGAAGGCCTGAAGGTTTCCTGGAGGTCTCCTACTCTTCAGTCTACATTGGGCCAACATTTAGGGTGGGTCTTCCAGCTTCAAGTAACCCAGTCAAGAAAGTGTCTCTCATTTCAGTTAATTACAGATCCAGTCAAGATGACAACAAAGATTAGGCATCACACCTATGAAACAGAAATAATAGCACAAAACTTATTTGTGGGAGTTTTGTGAGAATTAGACGACAGCACAGATTATAAAAAGTGGCACTTGGTAAGATCTCAAGAGTTAGCTACTAGTGTTTTTAGTATTATAAAGACATCGATGCATAGACAGGCTAACTGAAATATCCAGTATTAGACAAGTTGTAAGCAGCTGAATTGGATCTTTGTACAAAACTAACTTGTTGAAAATGGCTTCCTTAATCACAAATTTAAAAAATTTTAAATGTAGTTTTTGTTTGTGAGTCTCTATCATGCTGATGAAGCATAGATGCCTTTATTTTCCTTTCCTTTAATAGAGAATAATACAGGCTTCTATGTGTGGTCAGTTTTTAAATCCATTTGTGTTGTTATTTTCTCCTCTTCTCAGTGCATTGGTGGAGATCTACTTCCAAGCTAAATTCTAGCTATTCATGCTAGGAGAAATGTGAACTCACTGGAGAGTAGTACCTACCCCTTGGAATCTCTCCTGGGTAGACCTTTCTTTCCTAAACTAAATCTTCCTTTTCCTCTGCCAAACTGCATCGCAAAGCATGAGAGCTGCTGATGGAGAAGCCTGAAGTCCAAATACAACTTCAAAGGCCCCGTCTGCCAACACTGATTCTATGTGGCTAAAATGTTCACTCTGATTAGAACCATGTCACCCTCAGCCTTTCTTCTATGTATTTGTTTGTTTTGAATTTCTGGCATTTATCTGTCATAGAAATTGGGGATAAAAGAAAAACTATTAGAGATCATTGTATTATCAACATAATCTAGATTATTTCTTAATCATTATCCCACATTCCTCACACTTTATTTTCTCATCTCAATAGAACAACAATAAACTATATTAAAGCAAACCAATCAACCCCCCCCAAAAAAAGAGGAAACAAAAACAAAACCCAGTGACTGCAAAATATTTTTAGGTAAACAAAGGCAGCTCAGTATGTTTTAGAATGTTTTTTCCAAGGGGCTTCTGCCAACTGTTGGTAGATTGAGAACAGCATTGGTGTTTACATAGCAACTGGATAGTTTATTTTCTCTTCTACTAGTGAGGACACACCCATACAACATAGTTTATAATACATGTGTATTTTGGTTTCAGTTTCATTGAACAGAGCAACACATAGTCACAGAGACCAGCTGCCAATCAACATTCCATTTTTTAGCTACTTTACAAAATCTATCATCAGTCACAAAAATGTATTTGTTTTCACAAACACAGATTCTTAACATTTTCTTTCTGTGGCATGGAGTGTTCATCCAG
Organism: Nannospalax galili; assembly: GCF_000622305.1. Lineage (NCBI taxonomy): Eukaryota > Metazoa > Chordata > Mammalia > Rodentia > Spalacidae > Nannospalax > Nannospalax galili. The sequence goes on from NW_008329362.1 coordinate 3,799,447, forward strand.
AAAAGTGACACATTTTGAATATCCCAAACAATAATCATCTGAGTGGAATGGTGTCTCTATTTTC
>NW_008329362.1:3802002-3803206 GCF_000622305.1 Nannospalax galili
ACACCACCCAACAACCCACACAAAAAAAAAAAAAAAAAAAAGAAAAAAAAAAAAAGGGCCCTTTTTTCAAAAAAAAAAAAAAAAAAAAAAAAAGATTTTTCCCAGATAGACATCTGGACTTTGCTTACAGCTTCTGGCAGCAGTGACAGTGCTTTTGTTTGGGAGGGGACTGAATACATATAACATTCCCAGAGTGAGAGATAGACATATCAGAAAGACAAAACTTATATTTAAAGTGGGGCTTGGATTGTATAATATCAGTTGACTGAGTTCAACCATTTGGGCCTCTAAACAGTCACCACAGTATTGCAATAAATCTTTATAGTTTCTGAACACCAATGTTTGAGTGTATTTCCTTTGTTAGCTGTCTTCCTAATACCTAGACAATGAGGGGTGACAGACACTGAGGACAAAAGAAACCTTGTGTTTCAGGCCCTATTGGACTCTCTCCTGTGTATATCTTCCTTTGGCTGATTTAAAAAAAAAATTTTATTTATTATTTTTTATTTTATATGTATGAGTGCATTGCCTGGTTGTGTTTGAGTGCACTCGTGTCATGCAATGCCTGTGGAGGTCAGAAGAGGACATTGATTCCCCTGGAACTGGAGTTAAAGATGGTTGTTAGCCACCATGTGGATGGAAGGAATTGAACCCCAGTCCTCTGCAAGAGTGACCAAAGCTCTTAACTGCTGTGCCATCTCTCCATCTCCGGCTGATTTCTAAAAATTCATTCATTGGCCTTGAAAACTCAATGAATATGCTGTTGATTAGAGAGGAATACAGTTGGGGGCACTGAGCCCTTAAAACTCACAGTTTGGTTAATTGTGTACATGCATATTCCTTAATTTTACTTGGTAGAGATATATAGTGCCCCTCATGATAGAAAACCACAGGTAGGAGAAACACAATAGTTACATTGTGCCCCAGATTGAGTCAGGAAATCAGTGATATCTTCATTCAGTCATGAAGGATAAGAGTCATTCAGCTAAAGTTGCAAAGTTTTGCATTTTAGAGTATTAATGCAACATATGATCAGAGAGTTTACACAGAATTTTATATTCTAAAATTAACCAATGAGAAGTGGCAGTTCTGGGGTCAGGTTTATATAGTTTTCTGTGGTCATAAGGAGCCAGGAGCTTAAGCAGGACTGATGAGGAGGAAGACACTTAGACTGGGAGATCAAAAGTCAGTATGTGTGAGGTCT
>NW_008329364.1:0-305 GCF_000622305.1 Nannospalax galili
CCTCTGGCTGACTAGATTTACCAGAAGGGCACATAGGGGGGAATGGATGGGCTGCTAACAGCACAGTGGACAGTGGCAGGGATAGCAGAGAATGGAGGCTCTAGTGGGAGAGGAAGGCTGTCTACCTGATGAGTTTGTATTCATGCTCAGACGCCGAGGAGCTCAGAAGGTGGGGGACTGTGACCAGTAATAGTCATGTATATAGAGATTAGAAATGCATGTGGCAACGTCTCAATGTCAATAGGCTTGGAATAAATTTTTCTGTATGAAGCTGTGTGTTTTGACAACGAAGTGGAGATCTTTTT
>NW_008329365.1:0-20202 GCF_000622305.1 Nannospalax galili
GCCAGACCTCACCTCATCATGCTGGTTATGTTATTCATCAAGGCCCCCATAGTATGAGAGGATTGCATTCATAGGAAACACCACCCTAGTGCTGGACTAAGGCAGCTGTAGATGGGCTCAGCAGAAAGGAATCAGGCTTACGCTACAAGATGTTTCAGGATGAGGGCTACGTATAGGCAAGCCCCCTCATGAGTACACTGCCCTATGCAACCAGACTCTGCCAGCACTGGCCAATAACTCATACTTGATGGTGGGCATGTACTTCAGGATTAACCCCATGTGTCCATTCTAAAGTTCTTAATCATCAGATTTTTGTGTTCTAGTACAACTAATCCCTAGAATTATTTATCACTCAGACCAGGATATAAATAGGGCCCTGACCAGGCAAGGACCCCTTCACCAGAATCGCCAGGAAAGAGAAGTTGTTACTGCCATCACCCTATCCGTTGTTCTGGGATTGGGACTGGCAGGAGCAGGTATAGAAATTTCAGCCTTAGCCTTACAAAGCCAAAACTACCATAGCCTTGGAGCCTCAATAGACATGGACATCCAGAACTTAAAAAAGTCTATTTCCCATCTACAAGAATCCCTAACCTCCTTGGCAGAAATGGTTCCACAGAATAGGAGAGGCCTAGACCTGTTGTTCTTGCAGCAGGGAGGCGTCTGTACTGCCCTTAAGGAAGAGTGCATTTTTTTTTTATGTAGATCACTCTGGGGTCCTCAAAGAATCCCTGGCCAAGGTTAGAGGAAGTCTGGCTCAAAGAGAGAATGAATATAGGGCTAAACAAGGATGGTTTGAATCCTGGTTCAATAGCTCCCCTTGGTTGATCACTTTGATTTTAACCTTACTCGGACCCCTCCTCATTCTGATTATGCTCTTGACTTTTGGGCCTTGCGTTTTAAATAAATTGGTAGCTTTTATAAAAGAGCGGCTAAAAGCTATACAGCTAATGGTAATGTGAACCTGCTACCAGTCCCTCCAGAGTCTGGGTGATAAAAAACATGAGATGAGAGAGTGCCCATGATTGGGCCCCCAAGGTACTAGTCAGATGGGGGAATGAGAGACCTGAGTGACTCCATCTTGGATAAAACCTCCATAGGACTGACCCAGTCCTGGGCCCTGTTCCAAGAAAAACCACATACTTGGAACGGATAGAGAACAACTCCCCCGCCAATGGTCAATTAACCAGGGACAGGAAAGTACTAAAAGTCCAGATATCTTTTCAGATTTCCTGAAGCCAGCAGTTTATGGTTTGGCACTGAGCTGCAACCAATCAGATGCTTGCCAGGCTGAAGACCCCCCCTACTCCCTACTTGCTGAACTTGCTGAAATAAACCTATAAAAACCTCTGTCTCCCAAAGCAAGGGGTCTCACATCTGAGATCCGCTGAGTCGGTGACAGAGTGGACCCAAGCTTAAGCTTGTAACAATAAAAGAACCCTTGTGTATTTGCATCGGTCGGCTCCTTGGTGGTCTTTGGGGTCTCTCGAACTGGGCACAACATTAGATGCATCAGGAATACAGAGTATCTGCTGAGGAATACCTCAGGCCAGGAGTGGAGCCAGGTCAAGAAATAAGCCATGTGGGTTGAATACAACAAGGGCAGGATTCCTCAAGTCTAATAGAATTTACACCATGACCCCACATGCCTCAGGTGATCAATGTGGAGCTGCGGGATTTAATGTTTGCTGGGCTGGGTTTCAGCCTTGCCCTAGTCTGATCTTCCCTTGCTTTCCATTCTTCCACTTTGGAACATGAATGTTTACTTTGTGCCATTACATCTTGGAAGGAAGTAACATACTTTTTTTTTATTTTTTACAAGGATTCATAGCTAACAGCTACTGTGAGTCTCAGGAGGTAATTTGAACTTGGGATTTTGAACAGTTTTGGAACTGTTAAGGTTATGGGGGCTGGGAGATGGTTCAGTGGTTAAAGCACTTCATATGTAAATGTGAGGGCTGGAGTTTGGAGTCCCAGTAAGTCCAGCTGGCACTGCAGCCCTCTTGTAATCCCAGTGCAAAAGAGGCAGAGACAGGGGCTCCCCAGGGCCAGTTGGCTAGCTAGACAGCTGAATTGGCAAGCTCCAAGTTCAGCAAGAGATCTTCAGTAAATAAAGGGGAGAGCAACTGAGGAACATGCCTGACGTCAACCTCTGGCTTCCACTCAAACACACACATGTATGTACATATGCATACATTTGAACAGGCATACATACATGCACACCACATATGCAAGCGAAAGGACTATGGGAACTCATGGAGATGGACTGTGTATTAGTTACTTTTCTGTTGCTGTGATAAAACACCTATAGAGGGAAGAATTTATTTGGTTTATGGTTCCAGAGGGATGAGTCCTTCACGGCGGAAGGCATGGCAGTAGAGGCAGCTGGAACAGGAAGCTGAGTCCTCACATCTTGAAGCACACAAGTTATTTATGTCAGGCATTCTGTCATAGCTGTGGGCAAGTTAACTGATAAACCTCTAAAGGAAATCTTATTTCTACTTTCCAATTTTTCATTTTCTACCAAAATTTTCCTCTATCCACCTCCCTTTTCATCTCATGCATTCTTAAATTTTTTTTATTGGGGCTGGAAAGATGGCTCAGCAGTTAAGAGTACTGGTTGTTCTTGCAGAGGACCCAGGTTTGATTCCCAGCATCCACATGGCAGCTAACAATCCTCTGTAACTCCAGTTCTAGGAGATTCAACACCCTCTTCTGATCTTTGAGGACATTGCATGATGTGGGTGCACCTACTTACATGCAGGCAACACACACACATAAAATAAAAATAATAAAATATTTAAAAATTTTTTAATTTATCTGTTTATCTTTTGGTCAACACAAGTTAGGAAGTAAAGAATACATGTTATGTGAATCTATGTGACACGCACAGAACACACACACACACACACACACACACACACACACACACAACATAAAACACAAGAGCTGGGGTTTTACTCAGTGGAAGAGGACTTGAATGACATACACAAATCCAAGCAATAAAATAGGAAAAAGGAGCTATGAGTGCTTATTACAAGAATATTTTGCCTTTAAGTCAATGCTAAATATCACTTGCAAAAAGTTGACTTAGCACTTACAGTTCTTGTTGAACAAAGAGAAGTATCAAGCAGGTAACAGAGAGGAAGTTGGTGGTAACTACTCAAGGATGTAGCCATCCAGCTTAGGAAAGATCTGAGGGGAGAGGCTTGGGGAAACTCTGAAGAAAGAAGTCAGATGCAAGTTGCCTGATTTAAGCAATGCAGAAAATACTCCTGGCCCTGAAATCCTCCAGGAGTCATTTTTTCAACCTCTTTGGCAGTGAGGATGGGAAAGAAGATGCAGAACACTGATAACTGTCTTTGGCCAAAATAAATTAATCAATTGGTAAATAAACAATCAAACTACCTAGTCAGTATCCAACCTGCATAGGAACCTCCTTTTTAGTCCTCACCTCTCCTGCTGTGGCCAACCGGTTCCTGGTTCCTGGTTCACTGATCAGGGGCAGCTCCTCCTTTGTGTGTTCAATTAATGAGACACCTAGGCTGGAATGACAACGGAGGGCTGCATACCTACAGGCCTGGCAAAGACAGCACACGCTGGTATAAGCAGTTAAGACGAGCTCCACTGGCATACTCTGGATTTCTCTGGAACCTTCATTCTATCTTCACTTCTGCAACAAGTTAGACTCACTGTTTTGATGCCTATAAATGAAATGGTAGGTTTAATTGACAACACAGCCTACACAGAGGAGAAAGAATAGAACAGGCAAGAAGCTCAATGGTAGATATTGTGGGACCCTGACTCGTCTAACCACTTCTTTCTGCTTCTGTAATTTGCTTGGCTTAAGGCAGCACTAACTCCATTTTGACTAGCTGTTTGCCCAGGCATGATGTAATCCAGTTACCAACCCCATCCCGGAAAGCTATAGATCAAGCAAGCCCGGGCCTTATAAGGTTAAAAAAAAAGAAACTTCTGGTCCCACAGATAACAGTCAGTGCATTCCAATGCCCTAAAGACGGCCCCTACCAACAAGAATCCTCCCCATACTCAGGGCATAGGACCATCCAATCATTTTAAAGGATGCTTGGCACCCGTGCGGGCTTCTGTGAAACTTCCCTATAAAAACCTACCCCACCCTAGATCAGGGCTCTCTATACGGATCTGCTGCATTGGTGAAATCTGAGGGCTCAAGCTTAAGCCCGAATAAAGGCTCTTTGCTGTTGCATACACTCCAGATTCCTTGGTGGTCATTGGGGGTCACTAGATCTGGGCGTAACAATATCAATGAACTTGAGAGTAGTTAGATATTAGTCTGAAATAGTGCCCTACGCACTTTTATTTGAAAAACATTCTTGGGCTGGCAGGACGGCTCAGCAGGTAAAGGCACTTGCTACACAGACCTGATGGCCTGAGTTCAATCCCCAGAACCCATGTGACGGTGGAAAGAGAAAACTCTACAAAGTTATCCTCTGACTTTCACATATGGGCTGTGGCATTCTCTCTCTCTCTCTCTCTCTCTCTCTCTCTCTCTCTCTCTCTCTCGCCCTCTTCTTTTCCCTCCCCCCTCTTTTTCAAACAGACACATTAATAACAAATACATTTTTAAAATAAGTAAAAACATTCTTATTTAATCTAGTACACTTTCACTATGTAGACCAGGCTGGCCTTGAACTCACAGAGATCTGCCTGCCTCTGCCTCCCAAGTGCTGGGATTAAAGGCGTGCGCCACCACACCCATCTTTAATCTAGTACACGTTTTATCACAACAGTCATTCCAAGAGCTTATTGCTCAAAGGAGAAGAAAACAAAAAACACTGGAAAGCCAGAGTATAATTTCGAAGGTCTTATGTATACAGAGACAACTGTCTTCAAAAGTCACTAAACAGAAAGATCTTTGAATCTAAGAGAAAAAAAAAATTTTTTTTTTTTTCGGTCTTTTTGAGACAGGGTCTCCCTGTAGCCCCAGCTGGCCTGGAATCACTATGTAGACCAGGCTTCCCTTAAACTCACAGAGATCCGCCTGCCTCTCCCTCCCGAGTGCTGGGATTAAAGGCGTGCGCCACCACACCCAGCAAAAAATTATTTTTTTATATACTCAGAGCTGGGGCTAGATTGATGACTTAGTGCTTAAGAGCACTGGCTGCTCTTGCAGAGGACCTGGGTTCGATTCCTACTTACCCACATGAAGGCTAACAGCTATCTCCAGTTCCAGGGGAATCCTATGCCCTCTTCTGACCTCTATCAGCATTGCACAACACGGGTACGCTTACATGCAGTCAATACACTCATACACATAAAAAATAATAATAAATAAAAAATTAAAAAGGAAATACTCAAAGTTTAATTTATAAAGTAGAAATACATAAACTGAAATAAAAGCCATGGAGTACGTTAACGAATAAATTGGACTACAAATGTATACTAAGGGATTAGTTCTTATTCATGGCAGTAAAAAAAATAATCTGAAGTACTGGTAAGAGAAAGGCAGGTAAAGGGCTCAGCTCCATCCAAGGGTGGAGTCGCTTTCCTGATGAGTGGATCAGGGTGTGGAGGTATTTAGTAAGCAAATGCAGGACCGGTTTAGAATCTCCAGAACACTGAGACAAACTGCGCCGACCTCCCATGAACTTGCAAGCCTTGTGAAGCAGCCATGTTTCCCACATGGCCCTGGAGCTGTAGCACAGCTGTGTGGGGGATGGACCCCATGTGGACACACTGATGCACACTAGGTGGGAATATCATTAAGTCCCTACTGCCACAGAGCTCAGAGGGAGTCTGAGGATAAGTCTAAGGCCCCAGTGGCACCTAAGTCAGATACAGAGATCTCCAGAGGTGTGCCACAGACGATGTTCTTGTTTCTATACTGAGAGGTGACATCCCAGCTAGAGACTGTATTTCCCAGTCTCATTAGCATCAGGTACTGACAGTGAAGGTGTGCTTTCCTCCTGTCTTTTGCCTGTTCTATGAAAAGAAAAGACTCCTAGGCCATTGGGTTATATTCTTCCATACAGTTTGACAATCAGTCAATTTGCAGAGGGAATCTTAAGAGCTATTAAATATTGATGGGGAACAGTAATAGCAGCATCTTGGGGATACATTTCTCAGGGGATGGGGATGGAGAGATGGCTCAAAATTAAAAGCACTGGTTGCTCATGCAGAAGACCCTGTTTCAATTCTCAACACCCACATGGCAACTAACAACTGTCTGTAACTCCAGTTCCAGGGGATCCAGCACCCTTTTCTGGCCTCTTCGGGCATTGCACAATACATGTGCACTTACAAACATGCAAGCAATACACTCGTACACATAAAAATAAATTTAAAAAAGATAGTCTTTAAAAAAAATTTTCTCAGGGCTGAGCATGGTGGTACACGCATGCCTTTAATCCCAGCACTTGGGAGACAGAGGCAGGTGGATCTCTGTAAGTTTGAGGCCAGCCTGGTCTACGTAGTGAGTTCCAGGCCAGCTGGAGCTACAGGGAGAACCTGTCTCAAAAAGACCAAAAAAAAAAACTCAGGGAAACAGTTGGGCACAGAGCAAATATTAACTTGACCTTCACTACTTAACAACAACAAAACTGTTGGGGGAGAGGAGTGGTTGGCTTCAGTGGTTAGCACTTGCTGCTCTTCCAGAGGACCAGAGTTCGGTTCCCAGCACCCACAATGGGCAACTCACAAACACCTGTAACTCCAGCTCCAGGGGATCTAATGGCTTCTTCTGGCCTTTATGGGCATCTATACACATTTGCACATATACATACAGACATGCAGAGATCTACAAAAATAAAATGAAATCTTTGAAAAACAACTGTTGAGTATTTATTTTGGTTTGAAGCCCTGAGACTCTAAGGCCATCTATAAAGCAAGAATGTTTGGGAACCTCTGCCTAGAGAGATGGTAGAGCCAAAAGATGAAAGGATGCCAGGTCCCTAAATTTCTACATCGAGGAAAGCCACTTACTAATCAAGAACTCCCACATTGAATTGGTATAATAATAAACTTTTGTTGTATTAACCCTATAGAGCTTGTCATCCTAAATAACACAGCGTTGCCCTAATTGATGCTCTGAGGATGTGGGAACTGTATCCTGAGGTCCTATAGAGCTACAGATATCAACAGCAGATAACACACCATAAACCTGACAGTCAAATAAGCCAAACCACCTCCCAGTAGAGGCCGTTAAACCAAGATCAGGACTCACTGAACAAATATCCCTTACCCAATACTATGTCAATAACAACATAGTCCCCTTTGCCCCCTAAACTAAGATCCACATCAAGGAAGAAGGGAAGAATATGGAAGAGAAAAAGGAGGCAAAAGTTTTGGCCCTGTGCTAGTTCCCTTTTCTGTCTATGTGCTCAGACATTCCGATCAAAAGTAACTTGGGGAGGAAAGGTTATTATTATTTTTAATTCTATTATTTTTATTTTATTTGTATGTATTTATTGCCTGCATGTAGGTAAGTACACCTGTGTCATGCAATGCCCGTGGAGGTCAGAAAAGCCTGCCAGATCCCCTGGGACTGGAGTTACAGACAGTTGTTAGCTGCCATGTAGGTGCTGGGATTCAAACCTGGGTCTTCTACAAGAACAACCAGTGTCCTTAACTGCTGAGCCATCTCTCCAGTCCTGGGGAGGAAAGATTTTATTTGGCTTACACTTCTCAGTCACAATCCATCATTGAGGGAAGTCAGGGCAGGAATCTTGGAGGAACACTGTGCTCTGGCTCACACTCAGCTAGCTTCTTTATACAGCCCAGGCCCACCTACCCAAGGAACGGTACCACCCACAGTGAGCTGGGACCTCCTATATCAATGAGCAATCAATACAGTCCCTTACAGGCATGCCCGCAGACCAACCTGATAAAGACAATTACTCAATTGAGACTTTTTTTTCAGGTGATTCTAGGCTGCATCAATCTGACAGTTAACCTAACTAGGACAGATTCAAATGAGATTAAGTGATCATAAGTTAAAAATCATTATTTCGTTTTCATCAATGGATAAGTTGTGTGGGTGTTTTCATTTGTTTTCAAAACAGTATCTCACTGTGTAAACCAGGCTGGCCTACAATTCATGATCCTCCTACCTCAGCCTCCTGAGTACTGAGATTATACCTCCTTCCCACATTGCTCTGCTTTGCATAATCATCTCAGCTGGCTGAAGTTCTCTACCCACTGGGTAAGGAGACTGAGTCCCTGGTGGTACTGCCATGGTGGTTATAGCCATTTCTTTAGGGTTAAAGTTGTTACCAGGGACACTGAGATTCCCTTTTGGGTTCTTACTGGGGTAGAAAGGTGACTCAGCAGGTAAGGGTTCCTGCTGCCAAGCCTGATGACCTGCATTCGATCCCTGGGTCCCACATTATGGAAGAAAAAAACCAACTTTCTCTGGTTTGTCCTTTGACTTCCACATGGGCACTTGTCATATGCACTCCCCTCCCACAATAAAATAAGTATAATAAGAATCCCATGTGTGCTGTTCCTTTGAGGATGTAATTGTGAAAGCTGGGCTTTCTTCTTCATCCCATTGACCATTAGCTCAACAGGACACAGACATGACTATTATTTTCAAAAGCATTTGGAATGTTTTTCCCCATTAAGAAAAGATGCAAGGGGGTTAGAGAGATGGCTCAGAGGTAAAGAACAATGGTTGTTCTTGCAGAAGACCTGGGTTCGAATCCCAGCACCCACATGACAGCTAAAAACTGTCTGTAACTTCAGTCCCAGGAGGTCTGACAGCCTCTTCTGACCTCCGCAGGCATTGCACAATGCACTTACCTACATGCAGGCAATACATGCATACACATAAAATAAAAACAATATATTAAAAAATAAAAATAATAAGACATTTTAAAAAATGATGTAAGGTTGACAAGACAGAGAGATCTAACCTGATCTCAAGCATGAATGCAGTTTTATGTAATTAGTTAAGTTAATATTTTAATACAAAACTTTAAAACTTTTTTAAAAAGAAAAAAGAATGCAGGGCTGGAGAAATGGCTCAGCAGCTAAGAGCACTGGTTGCTCTTGCAGAGGACCCAGGTTCAGTTCCCAGCACCCACATGGTGGCTAATAACCATCAGCAACTCCTGTTCCAGGGGATTCAACACCCTCTTCTGGCCTCTGCAGGCATTGCATACATGTGGTGCACTCTGATGTAGGCAAAACACTCATGCACATACAATAAAAATAAGATTTTAAAAATTAAAAATAAAAATAAGAAGGTATACTTTCTAGGGAAATCTGTCTTAGAGTTAAAAAGAAAAAAATAAGATAAAAGGATTTAAAAACTCACTCAGAGGAAGCACCTTTTTTTTTTTTTTCTTTATTTTTAGAATTTGGAAGAAAAACAGATTTGTAGGCAAGCTGTAAATCTCAGTGGCTCCTGGTCGGAGGGAGATGGAGAGAGTCTGCCTTTTTTAATTAGGGTCCAAGAAATTCAGCATATTTTGAAGTGCGGGTTGGCAAGGAGCTGCACTGGGGGTAGGGTGGGCAGAGAAAGCTTTAAAGAAAGAGTGTGGAAAGCCCTGCGTGTCAGGGAAAGCATAAGTCAGAACCCAAAAGGAAAAAAGACAGAGGAAAGAAAAGGAAAGGTTATGCTTTTAGAGCTGAAACTCAGAAACAGGAAAACTTAGCAGTCCTGCATGGTGGAAACTCTGTGAGTGCTGCTTCAGGGGAGAGGATTCTGGGAAGTCTATGTGAAGGGATAATTATTTTTCCAATCTCCTTAGCATGTCTTCAGGTGAGTCAGCTTTCCGAAGGGGCAGTCTCCTGGACAGGTGGATTGACAGGCCCAGCTGGATTAACTCTTACTGAAGGAGACAGCAGTATATACTGTTCTAATCTTTGAAGCAGATCTGATTAGCATGTCTCCTCCTGGGGCAAGAGGTAGAACTGAGATTCCACTCTTTTGACCAGAAAGAAGCAGCTTTTCTTTAATGGGCCTCAATAAAGCCCTGAAACCTGTACCTTTTCATATGGTATGTAGACCAGGCTGGCCTCCAACTCAGAGATCCACCTGCCTCTGCCTCCAGATTGCTAAGGCTAAAAGAACACACTGCCAGGCTTGACCTTCATATATTTTAAATCCTAAGGGGGGAATGGGGGGGGAGGATAAGTTGTGATGTTTACCTTTCTACTGTTACAGGGAAGTGGGAGCTAGGGTCCAAAGCATGAGGGAAGAGTCCATCCTCAGTGCCTATGACTCCAAGGCCCTCTGTTCTTTCCACGGCTCCAGCTCCTGTTAAGAAGCATTGCTATTTGTTCATACTGCTGCTGCTAGGTGAGGAACCCATTCTTCACCCAGGCCAGGTGAGTGCCCCACCACCGAGCCGCATCCACACAAAGTAGTATTTCTTTCTAATATTCAACTTGAATTGCTCTAACCGACACTGCAATCCTAGTCTCCTTTATTTCAGGGAAGCCTTAAAAAGACCAAGTAGAGCTTTCAAATTTCAGTAAAACTAGTCATAGTCAGCTAGCCTTGAACCATCAGACTATTGAAACAGTAGTCCCTAAGGAAATGGCATTTCCCCAGGAATGCCACGCTGGGAAAAGAAAAGGCATGGTATGGCCAGAAGGGGAACTTATCTCCAAGAGCTGTCACACCAACTTACCAGACACTTTGCTATCACACTGCTGTGTCAATGGTGAGCAGGACCCCACCTTGATGAGGACTGCTTAGCTATGAATATTTTGTCCCCTATTTAAACCTAAACCTCACATCAGGACCCTAGAGATGCACTTGGGGATCAATGGGCCCCTTTATTACCCCTTTGTTCCTTTTCCCAAGGTAGCCACACCGAATAAATTTCCTCTCTCTGCTTTTCACTGTTCTCCCTTTAATTGGCCTATTGAGGATGGGTGACAGAGCTTAGCTTGGTAGGGCTATCAGAGCCCCCATCTTGTACCCTAAAAACTCAAGTAGAAAAACTGCTATATCGAATTACCTGGTAGAAAAATACCTCCAACACTTTCCCCTAAAACCTCTAACCCATGAAAACCCAGTAGCAGGAAAAATAGGTGGTGACTAGTCCAGACCTCAGTATATGCTCTAGAAAGATAGAGAACATTCTGAAGCAGGCACTTAGAAGCTGTTTTTTAAAAAGTGTCGCCTCCTCACCAGGGATGACAGGTAGCTAAAAGCAAGATGAAAGCCTCATATCTATCGCATTGTGTCCCTCCTTTCCATGTCAACTGCTTACCTCTGCATGTCGGCATGTGAATCACTGGAGGAGAGTCTGTCTAACCTGCCATACGCCTCCTCAAGGCTGAAGGTAGATATGACTTTGCCCTGAATCTTCAGTCACCCTGTGTTTCCAGAACAGGGAAACCTCAGCATGCCAAATAGCTTTCCCAGCCCCCATTCAAAATGAAGGCAATGATCCCCAAGGCTGAAGTTGTATCCCAGAGCAGAAATGATCATCTAGTAGAAACCAGTTTGGGTCCTCTCAAGAGATGACAGTGATAAGAACCTCTTCAGACCACCTGGGGAACGGGATAATGAGCAACCAGATTCCACTTTGACCAGGACTATTTCATTACGCAGACCTCGTCCTTTTGCCCAGTTCTTCCTCTGTTTAAAGTTCAAGGGGGCTGGAGAGATGGTTCAGCGATTAAGAGCACTGGCTGCTCTTGCAGAGGACCTGGGTTCAGTTCCCAGCACCAACCTGACAGCTAACAACCATCCATAACTCCAGTTCCAAGGGATTCAACGCCCTCTTCTGACCTCCACAGGCATTGTATGACACGGGTGCACTTACATATGTAGCAATACATGCATACACATAAAATAAAACTAAAGCTCATGCCAGTGCCTTGAAGATAGGTCACCACACCCCTTTAGCTGTTCCTCTTCCCAATAATACAATAAATCCTCATTCTCTCTCTCTCTCTCTCTCTCTCTCTCTCTCTCTCTCTCTCCTCTCGACAGCAACCCCTTTGTCTCTGAGCCTAGCATGTTGGGGCTGCCAAAGCCTCTGCTTTTGTCCTAAAAATTCCAGTTACAATTTCACCGCCAATGTCTTCGGTCCTTCTCACCTCAGCTGAATGTGAGTTTGGGTGTGCCTTCCTCTACTACACATTTAAAACCGCCACAATTTAAAGATGTCAAAGTGTATCAACATCTGCATCAGTTGTGCTCAGCTAGAGACAGTGTTGTATAGGAGAATATCTGGCAATGCCTGGTAGATGAGCTACTGATATCCAGTGGTTCAAGGCCCCAGAGTACACAGGATGCACACACACACACACACACACACACACACACACACACACACACACACTAAATACCTGGTCTCAAATTTCAACAGTGCTGAAGTGGAGAAAGTCCAATCCAGTTTCTTTGTTAATATGAATAATTTGCTCCCTTGAATGTGAGTTCTGTGAGGTCAGGGACAGTGTTATGTTCGGGGCTCTGTCCTGGAACACCTTAATCAATAAATATGCCACTAGCAAATGGGTGAGTATCCCATTGCTCCTGTTGGGTTCATTCATGTTCATCGTCTTCTCAGAACACGTGGTTCTGTGGACCAGAAAGATTAGTAAAACCACAGAGGCTGGAATATGGTCGCATGCCTGATATATTTGGGGTGGCACAACTTTCCCCAAGGTGCTAATGTTCTTCTCTTCCTACAGGACACGCCTGAATAGTCATGATTTTCCTTCCTGTTCATTTTCTAGCTTGAAGGAGCATGTGTAATCCTTATAGGGTCAAATCCTCATTCAATGGATGTTACCAGGCAAAATCATGATGTATGTATGTTATAATTCTTGAATGTGGGTTGGTCTTTTTGATACAGGGTCTCATTTAATTATAAATAAATAAATAACCTTATTTATTTATTTGTTTGTTTTGAGACAGGGTCAGTCTCCCTATAGCCCCCAATGGCCTGGGACTCACTATGTAGACCAGGCTGGCCTGGATCTCTCAGAAATCTGCCTGCCTCTGCCTCTGGAGTGCCGGGATTAAAGGCATGCACCACTACGCCTGGCTCCACACGAGTTATTTCTAACAATTACAAATATATTTCCTCTTCTAGGAAAGGCGTTTCTTCCTATTATTTTAGTATTTATTCTGTTTTCAGAGACAAGGACTCCGCCTGTATCCCATGTTGACCTCAAACTCCGCAATCCTCCTTCATCAGCCTGCGCAGTGCTGGGATCACAGGCGTGAGCCACCGGGTCCGTGCGTCACAGTTACCGGTAGCAAAAGATGCGTTCAGCCGGTGTTTGATGAATGAATGTCTGCTGCCTACTTCATAATGTTTTCTGGGGCGCCCTTGGCCAACTTCACAATGTTCACTAGAGACATAATTTTGCCTACTTCAAAATGTCACTTTCAACAGACCCTGCCCAGAAATAGGGACACCACTGGCACTCGAGGGTAAATCTGATCCAGCCCTGTAGGAATCAGCTCCATCCAATGAAGACAAGGAGCCAAGGGCCAGAAGTGTCCAGCTGGGGCAAATGGACTGAGGTTAGACCACCTGGGACGCAGGACCCTGGTTCCTTACGCATGAGGGACCTGAAGACGTCCACAGGAACGGCACCGAATCCCATCTGCGTGTAGGTAGAGGCATGCGACCCTCCGCTGCCCTGGGCGCCTCTTCTGCTTGCCAGAGGGACCAACGCCGCTGACGTCCCGGTGCTCTAAGCCCTGGGCACCGACCTGCAGGTGCAGGAGAGAACGCGCACAACCTCCACCCTTCCCAAAAGTGCGCCGGAGAACTTCCCCAGGCCGGCCCACAGGTTGCTGGAGGGTCAGACAAGACAGAAAGGACCCGCCTATCCCAGCCTGGGGCCCAGTAGGGCGAAGGTTGGTTCCCAAGGCCACGTGAAGCGCGCAAACAGGCGAGACTAATGCAAGACGAAAGTTAAGAACTCCCGGACCTCTGCGACGCAGCTGCCACCCGCCGGGGCCTCAACAGCTGTCAACGACCGCCCCAGCCGTGCCTAATCCAGCGGAGCTGAGGTCACCGCGGAGGAGCGATGTCTCGCTGCAGCCCCGGCGGGAGCCTCGGGCAGCCATCACGGCTGCTGCTGCTGCTGCCATTGCTGCTGTCGGCCTTGGCCGCAGCCGGCGAGCAGAACCCAGCAGGTGAGCCGCGGGGTTGGGACGCCCGGCTGTACCCCCTGCCACAGCCGCTGTCCAGCCAAGTTTGCATCCAGGGGTTCCTGGGGGGACGCCGAGGGCCGCGCCTCTGCCGGGAGCCTGGTGGGCTCTGCTCCAGCCCCGTGGTACTTGAAAAGGAGGTGAGGGGTCTGCCGACTTTAAAAGATTTGGCCTGAATTCTTGGCACAGACAGATCGGATAGTTCCTGCCCCAACTCTCGGCCCACACAACCTGGGCTGGTCCAAAAACTCCAGCCAAAAGACATCTAAATATATTTATCCAGATCAGACGGAGGTAATGTTTTGGGCTGACGTTTGTTTTGTTTTTAAAAGCTGACAAGTGACTGGCTTCAGAAAAAGATCGCTAAGTGGTGATATGAGCCTGATGAGGGACAGGCGGGTTGGGTGCTACAGGAGGTCTGCGCTTTACTAATAACCCTACGATTATGATCGTCTCTCTACAGACCAGAAAACAGGGACTTTGCATAAAGATAAGGCAGCGAGGGAAGACAGTGGGCTGGCAAAGGGCACTGGTGGAACTCTTCTTGTCAGTAAAACAAGTTTTAACAGGTGCCCATTCCAATCTAACCCTTGTATCTGTCCCTGGCATTTGCAAGAAAACCAAAATTGTGGACTGTAGGGATCGGAGAGACTTCAAAAGTCAGAGTAAGAGTGGATTGATTTTATTTTGTAATCTCCTCCGTGCTGACTTTATGTAAGAATAGGGTGGGGCTGCAGGAGCATCCCCTTCCCAAACTCATTCTGCCTCTTGTTACATACCTTCCTGTTAGCAAGTACCTGCAGCCATCGGATTTCAAGGTGTTGGCTTTTGAAATCTGCTCCAGTCTTCTATCTCAAACCTTTCCAGTTGCTCATGCCTCCAGGATCAGAATCCTGGAGGCTGGGGGCTGGGACTGAGCCACACGTTCTGTGGCCTTCCCAGTTCCTTTTAGCCCAGGGAGCTTGCTGAATGCCTCTCACTGGGCCCCTCACCATGCCTAGCATGGACCCAAAGGTTAAAGCTAATGACCCTCCCCATCCTGAAGGGCTCCCACATATGGGTTTGAGGATGAGCCCACTGGGCTGTTTGAAATAGATGTGAGCTCTTGCTTCCTTTGATGAAAGTGTCTGTCGGTTACCCTATCTTGGAACTTGCTCTTAACCTTCTGATAGACTTCCTAAAATCTGAGACTCAAACAGGGCCTTGCTATAGATGTTTTCTGAAGTACCTGGCTCAGTACCCTCAACTTAGTAGACTTCATGTTAACTTTCCCTGGGGTGATAGAACATCTATTCACCCCAGATAGGGCACCATTGATAGACTTATCTACCTGTTCTACCCAAGCAGGGCTTGGTGAACAAATGAGTCTATCGTTGGCCTTAAAGTAAGCAAGGGCTTCCTTACAAAGAATATGGTTGACCCTAAAACAGTTGTGTCACCAAAAAGCTTGACACCAGCATGGATGATGACCTCCCCAAAACTGCTTAGATGGAGCATCCCCCTCTTCAGTTAACCTTCCACCCTGTGTGTACTCTAGAACCATCCAACAGCATGCACAGCTAGGGCAGAATTACCAAGAGCAGAGAGGGAGAAGCAGGAGAATAGCTGGACCCAAAGGTTAAAACCTAATGACCCTCCCTATACCTTCTTCTAAGAGGGAATGTCAACATGCCCTGTCTCATCCAAGGTCTTCTCCTATAGGTATTCAACCTTCTCTAATTACCATGGTAATGGCTGCTGTGCTCCCAGGATAGCCCTCCTGAGTGCTGGGATGAAGGGTGCAAACCCCCACACCCAGCCAAGTTCTTTTTTAAATATTTTATTTTATATGTATGAGTGCATTGCCTGCATGTATGTAAGTGCACCCATGTCGTGCAATGCCCGTGGAGGTCAGAAGAGGGCATCAGATCCCCTGGAACTGGAATTACAATGCTTGTTAGCTATCACGTGGATGCTGGGAATCAAACCCAGCAGCCAGTGCTCAAAATCACTGAGCCATCTCTCCGGCCCCCCAAATCTCCATTCTTATAAGCATGCTGTTAGAGAGATGTAGCAGGGAAGAGAAACAGACAACTTCTTGGAACCTTACCACCTGCCTCTGAATCTCAATTCTTGCACTGTGATCTTGGCTCAGTTATTTAATCTGAGTCTCAGTTTCCCCAGTCTACGAGGTGGGTATGATAGTGTGATGTATCTCCTGGGGTTACTGTAGGGACAGCGCCTGGCATTCCTTATGTGTTCTATATTGTGGGACTCTGTCTGTATGACTCCTGTTCATACCCATGCTCACGAGCTTTGGGAGGAGGACTATGAGTCAGATTAGAGATCTGATAAACACCAAAGGGGTTGCGATTTTGGCTTCTTGGAATGAAGCTTATATTCTTTAAAACTTTTTATATTTATCCAAAAATAGCTTCTTTAATTTTTTCTACTAGTAAAGTTTTGAAAATATTTTATCCAGAGCTATTATAAATTAATCTGTAACAACCAGCACTCTTATTACATTTACTTAATTATTGTATATGTGTCTGTCTGTCCATCTGTATGTGTGTGAGGGCACATGTGCCACCTCACACACCTGGAAGTCAGAGGACAACCTGCAGAGTCAGTTCTCTTCTCTACAGGTGGATCCTGGAGATCAAACTCAAGTTTTCGGGCCTAGTAGCAAGTTCCATTACCCATTAAACCATCTCACCAGTTCATTTCTTCAATTTTTGAAGCTTTATAGTTTCTTTTTATTCTAGAAGTTAGAAAATAATTGTACAGTCATCTTCTCTATGCTTCTCAAATTATCAAAGACTACGCACACATCAGAGTGTGACTTTCATCTTTGCAGACTGAAAAGCCCATGTGTTTTTAAAAATATTTTGTTATTATGTTTTTATGTGGATAACTGTATTGTCTGTATGATATAAGTGCATGTGTGCATGCAGTGCCTGCAGAGGTCAGAAGAGGGTATCAGATCCCCTGGAACTGGAGCCACATACAGTTGTTAGCTGCCATGTGGTGTTGGGAATGGAACCCAGGTCCTCTGCAAGAGGAACCAGTGCTCTTAACCGCTGAGCCATCTTCTCCAGCCCCAGCCACCTATGTTTTTTGAATAAATTTGCATAGTTTTATTGTGTGTGTGTTCAGTGCTGGGAATTGAACCCAAAGCCCCATGCATGCTAAATGTACCTTTTTACCACTGAGCCACACCTCCAGCCCGCCATGAAAGATCCTTTTAAATACTATGTACAGTCAAACCAGGTGATCAGTTGGGAAGGAGATGAGCCGACTGCTCTGAGACTGAAAATCTTAGTGACTTGGTAAGACTGGTTCTGATCTGGCTGTGAGTCTAGCAAGGTTAGACTGCAGATCTGATCATATCTGAGAGAGCCAGTTCACCCCATACACACCCAAGTCTGTTCCCAGACTCATTATTAATTATTCATTAGAAATATAACTGTCGGGCAGATTGAGTGTTCTGTAACCTACTCCAGGCATATTCTTGCTGTAACCATGCCACACAAGTAGATAATACCGAGTCCTCTGAGGTGGAGGGCCTCATTCATCTGTCCCCAGTAGGAACTGGACACTGAAACCAGCCAATGGAAGCACCCCACTGGGCAGCGCTTGCCAGTCACTCTAGGGGCTCATTCTTCTTATGAAAGTTCTTCATTCTTTTTGTTTGCTTGTTAGTTTGTGGGGTTGTTTGTTTTGTTCTTTGTTGTGGTGTTTTTGAAATAGGGTTTCTATAGCCTCCCCACTGACCTGGAACTCTATATAAACCAAGCTGGCCTCCATCTCACAGGGATCTGCCTGCCTCTGCTTCCCAAGTGCTGGGATTAAAGGCCTATGCCACCACACCCAGCTTGTTTGGTTTTTGAGATAGGGTTTCACTATATAGTCCTAGCTGACCTGGAACTTACTGTGTAGATCAGGCTAGTCTCACACTCTTAAAGATCCACCTACCTCTCCTTCTTGAGTGCTTGGATTAAAGGCATGCACCACCATGCCCATCCAAGTTCCTCATTCTTACAAACATCTTGTTAGAGAGATGGTTCAGGGAATTTGAGAAATAGACAATTTCTTGGAACCTTACCTAACCTGCCTTTGAATCCCAGTTCTCACACTAATTCTATAACCTTGGCTTAGTTATTTTATTTATGTCTCTGTTTCCCTAGCCTACAAGATGGGTATAATAGTGTGATGTATCTCTTGGGGTTACTGCTGGGGGAGCGAGGGAGGAACACGACACAGGGCCTGTGTCAGTGCTACTGGAATTACTTTACTATCAGCAGGGTAACAGATGATGATGTGTGTGCTTCGAAGTAATAGCTCAATTAAAAAGCCAAGTGCTATCAGATACAGCAGGGCACATCTGTCCATCCTAGCACTCAGGAGCTGAGGGAGGAGGAAGCCTGAGCTATGTAATGGCATCCTGTCTCAAAACAATAACAAGAAATAGAAGAAACCATGACCTAACTTCTCAGGTATTTGGGGTACCAGCATATTCAACAGGTTTTCAGAAATGGAGCAGCGTTCTGGGCCACTTTCCTCAGCTATGGCTGACTGAAATCAATTCATTATTTTTTTCCTAAATGCACTTTAAGAGTACCTCTTTCAGAATTTTCTGGCTCTTTCAGTGTGGCTCTACTGAGTCTGGGTGTTTCAGACCCAAAGAAATCGGAGCCTGCTGTAAATATGAATACTCCTGTACTCACCGTGGTGGCAGCTGTGCTGCACTAACGAGAACCTTCACCGTTGGAGTAGTTTAACCAAGGTGGGCCTGATCTTGCTCTGAGGTGCTCCGACTCCTCTCAGGGCTGTTCTCTCGGAACTGAACTCCATTCTGCTCTGTTCTAATTTACTGCTCTGCTTCTCCTTCACACGGGGTTCTTATTTATTGTACAGCGTTATCAAGCACGATATGACAAAGACAGAAACAATCTTTGATAACAGTTTTACAAAGGAAGAAGTCGTTTTTCTCACTCCACTGACTTAGAACAGCACACAAAGCCACAGACAGATGTTCTCAACCTGCGCCCCCGTGTTACTTATAACTTCTTGGGGGGAAGATGTTGTTTGTAACATCATTATTGTTTTTGGTGTTATCACTGCCACATCTACATACATTTATTGTTCTGAGTCGGGGCATAGCTGAGTCACAAATAGGGAACATAGTAACATCGTATAAGATTAAAGGGACTGGAGAGATGGCTCAGAGGTTAAGAGCACCCGCTGCTCTTGCAGAGGACCCGGGTTCAATTCCCAGCACATACATGGCAGCTAACAACCATCCATAACTCTGGTTCCAGGGGAATCTGATGTTCTCTTCTCACCTCTGAGAACACTGCACAGCACTGGTGCCTATATATATATGCAGGCGATACACACACACACACACACACACACACACACACACACACACACACACAGATTCAAGCTATATATGTTCAGCTTAGCTTGTAAGAGTTACACTGGGATTCCAAATCATTGTAGGGATGATTACACTGTTTTTCTTAGAAGGTATATAGGTTCTAAATGTTCTCAAACTATGATAAGATTAACTTGGTTTACCAGGTTATGTAAAATTGGAATTTGTAAAGGCTTGTTATAAAAAGTTTCCCATTAAAGTCATTCCACTGCCCTCTGCCAACTTGCTTATAAAAATGTACATAAGATAAATTCAGGAGTAATTCCTGGTAGAAATATCTGTTGTTCTTTATTATTACACTTTGTTTTCTGATTCTTCTGGGAACATAAATCAAGCATCAAAAATCAAAATAGTCTTTAAAAGAAAATTAAAAAGATTCCTTTTAACCAGGTCATTTTTTCTTTCATTCATTTATTCCTTTAGTGTGTGTGTGTGTGTGTGTGTGTGTGTGTGTGTGTGTGTACATGCACACACACATGTAAGTCAGAAGACAACTTGCAGAAGTTGGTTCTTGCATTCCACCATGTGGATTCTAGGGATCAAACTCATATTATCAGACTTGGCAACAAGTGCTTTTACCCATTGATCTATCTTGCCAGTCCAATTAAGCTTTGTGTTTTTTGTTCTGTGTTTGAGACAGTGTCTCACCATGTAGTCAAACCTGCCC
>NW_008329365.1:20279-56901 GCF_000622305.1 Nannospalax galili
ACAGGAAGTTACTAGAGTTTTGAAAAAAAAGTGAAATAGAGGTAGTGAAATTATGAAGAAATGTTTGTCTAAAACTTGAAACTCTGTGTCCATGTAGACAGTAGATGTCATGTGACATCTTCCTGGGGGAATCTGTGGAAGTCTTTTGATTGAGAGGTTGAAAATAGAATGTGCCAACGCCTGATGCTGGGAGTGAGGCAGATGATAATGCTGAGTTCCTTAAGCATTGTTCTCTTTGCGATCCTTGTAAACTTAAGTTATCAAAGTTTCAATTCCTAATTCAAAACCAAGAACTGATATACAGGGCCAGCAAGGTGGCTCTGGGGAAAGGTGCCTGCTGTGCAAGCCTGACAACCTGAGTTTGAGCCTCCTACACGTCAAAATGAGAGAACTGACTCTACACGGTTGTCCTCCGACTTCCACACATGCACCATCGCACACACCCCCATCAAATACACACACAATAAGAACACTTAAAAAAAAACAAAAAAAACAATATACTTTGAGTTTGATGTGAGTCTGTCCCAATGTGTGACCTTCCCAGTCTGTGTGACAGTTCTAGATTTAGGGGGCTACGTAATTAAGAAAGCATTGTGCTAGGCCCCAGTGAGTGGATAACAGTAACAGATGGGATCTGTCTGGCCTGCCAATCTCAAGGAGCTTGTGATCAAGTTCATTGAACCAAATGTACACAAAATATGTCTCATGAGTGAGTGGTCTAGATGAGAGCTAAGTACTGGACTGCCAAGCAAGCATGGGGTGCACATCTCTAATCCCAGCACTTGGGAGGCAGAAGTGGGGCTGCATAGTGAAACCCTGTCTCAGTGAAACAGAAGAGAGCTGCAGGGAGGGAGGAAGGGAGGAAGAGAAAGGAGAAAGGGGGGAGGGAGAGGGAGGAGAGAGAGAGCTGAGGGAGGAAGAGAGAGGCAAGAGGGAGGGAGGGGGGAGAGGGAGAAAGCGGGAAAGGGGAAGGGGGGAAAGGAGGAGGGGGGAAGGGAGGGGGGACGAAGAGGGAGTGGGGAGGGAGAGAAGAACCAAATCAGATTGAGGCAGAGTAGACATGCTATTGACAGGCTTTGGGCAGGAACTGTGACTCCATGGGCTTTGAAATATAGGTATGTATCAGGGGGTAGAGACGGATCCTTCCAGATAGCTAAGCAAATCTCAAGTTGTTTTTTGCATTCATGTTTTGTTGCTTTGAAACTATTTTTTTTTAACTTTTATAAAAACTTTATTGAGAATTTCATACATGTATACAAGGCATTTTGATCAAATCCATAAATCCATGCCCACTCCCTCCCCTCCAACATTCCCCCCTCTGAAGAGGTAACCCTAAAATCTTTTAAGGATTGTATACAAGCTCTCAAATATTTTTGACATTTTTTGGCCTTGGAACAGACTATGTTGCTAACAGGCCCAAGGACATTTTGATGTTTAGCCAAGAAACTGGCTACTTTGAGGGGGATCTTTTTACCCTAACTGCCTAGTCATCTCCTACTTCCTATTCTTATCACACCATCCTCTGAAGGGGTTATCCAAATTGCCAATAGGGAATAGAGACACAGGCCACTCTTCTTCCATGCTGAACAGGGACACAGGGTGAGGCAACTGGAGTTCCCCTTCAGTGGATCTATCTAAAAGACTCCCAAATTGCATAACTCTTATCTGTAGGGGGAAAACAAAGTCCCTGAATCATGAATAGGAGATGTGAAGGAGAAGTCTAAAGGCTCTTTGTCCTGGACGTATACAGGTGTGGCCAGTGGTGCCTTACCCCTACTGCACAACACAGTGTCTTGATTTCCACCCCAACATCTCTGAAGTCCTTGTTGCTTAGCACTGGAGCCCTGGCTAACCCGAGAGTGAGTGGGGGCTTTAACACTCTGTGGAGCGAGCTTCAGACTCTACAGGGAGGGACCAGGCAGAGAAATGCAACCTCTTGCACCCATGCTGGGTTTGGTTTTGTGGCACTGTCTCACTATGTAGCCCAGGCTGGCCTCAAACTCGTAGGATCTCCCTACCTCTGCCTCCCAAGTGCTGGGATTACAGGTGTGGGACACCATGTCTTCTGCTCCTCTTCCATCCTTGGGATAGAGCCTATGAAAGGCTCTTCCTCAGAGGGCTCCAGGGAGATCAGCCCCAAGTCCACAGTAGGGACCCTCAGATCCACTGTCTCTGTTTCTCTCATCTACTCCCCGAGCCCTTCCTGCCTATTCCCTGGGAGCCCTTGCCAAAATAACCCTCTCAGTCAGAGTCCTAGGCTTTGAACTCTTGGACAGAGCCACGCCCAACCCCTGCTTATCATTTTGTGCTCGACCACGGTTTAATCCACAAAGCAGTTATTTCCTCAGTGACTTTCATGAAGAGTCAAAGCAAGTCTAAAACCCAGAGAGCAGTTTCCCAAGAGCCCTTGCAGAAGGAGCAGTTCAGTGCACAGAAAGGCGGGGATGTGAATTCAGGGCACATAAAAGAGGAAGCTAGTAAAGACAGAATTGGTGAATTGTGAACTCAACCCAATACGAGCAGATTAAATCTCAATTATATTACTATTATCTCTCATCTGTCCCACCTGATCACTCTTGCTTCTTTCTTTTTATCTCCCTCTAAATGAATGAATATATTAGGTTAGCACTTAGGGTTAAAAGCCATTTACTCTTTTATAAAATGAGATCCTAGGAGAACTAGGCTCTGAATATGAAAGAGCCATTTGGATATGGTAGATCACACCTGTAACTCCAGCACTCAGGAAGCTGAAGCAGGAGGGTTGTCATGAGTTAAAGGCCAGCAGGCTACACAGTGAGTTCCAGGCAAACCTGGGCTACAGAGTGAGACCTACATTTTAAAAATTGGAGAGAATATAATCTACAAATTCTAAGGGTTAAGCTTTTTCAGTTGAAGAAACTAAACTCAGAGGATACTAAAGTGCGTAAGAAACTTAATCAGGGCATTTGAGCGTTTACATAAAGACAAATATAAAAATCATTGAGAGCCCCCCCCGGCTTTATTTAGAGAAGAAAATACTCTTTTTAAGATTTATTTTTATTGCTTTTTAATTGTGTGTGTATATGGGGGGGGTGGAGTATGTGCACATGAGTACAGGATCCACAGAGGCCAGAAGGAATGTCAGGCCCCCTGGATCTGCAATAACAGGCAGTTGTGAGCTGCCAGGTGTGGGTGCTGGGAATAGAACTCGGATCCTCTGCAAGAGCAGTACAAGCTCTTAAACACTGAGCCATCTCTCCAGCCTCAAATGCTCTCTTTCTAAAGTAACTGTTTTGTATGGTCCAGAGGATGATCTACAAGCAGCCATTTTTTTGTTTTGAATGGATTCTTTTTTAAGTAATAGGGAGGGAAGGAGAGAGAGAGAAAAAGCAAAACATAATCAAATTGGGCATTCAGATCATCTCAGAAACTGAATAAGGAAGCCCCTGAAGGCAGCCTGTGGAGTTCCCCACAGAGCGTTCTGGGCACAGCAGCGTCCCTTCGGGTGAGGCTTCCAAGGATCAATAGCAACAGACGGAGATGGCATCCCCAAACCCAGTGCTCACAAGGTCCAGCAGAAGCGGACAGGGGATCCTGAGGCAGCCTGCTGGAGCTCCCGGTTGAGCTCTCTTCCCATGACTGAACTTCCAGCTTCTCATTCCCACTGCGGACACACTTATATCATGGAATAAACAGCAGTAACCTCTGTTGGAAATGCTTTACCTCCTAGCTGTTCTCAGGGACACAGCGTCTTCACTCTTGGACTGTTTCGCTCTTCTCTTCCTTCCCTGTCACAGTTAGGAGTGGCCACCCATCCCAGACCTTGGAGGACACTTTGGGTCTGAAATGGGGGTGGGGGCACACCTGCTTCCAGAACCAGTTCCTCAGTGACATCAAATGACATGTGACACTTTACCAATATAATGTACGATACAGCACGTTCACCCAGATATTCATTTTGGATGTTGCTGTCAAACATGTTTATATCGGATCTTTCATTTCTACAATTCTAAGGAGAATATCAACACAGCTCTTTAAATTTTTTTTATTTTATGTGTATGAGTGTATTGCCTGCATGCATGTAAGTGTACCCATGTTGTGCAATGCCCATAGGGGGGTCTGATCCCCTGGAACTGGAGTTACAGACAGTTGTTAGCTGCCACGTAGGTGTTACAAACCAAATTTGGGTCCTCTACAAGAGCAGCCCATGGATGCTCTTAGCTACTGAGCCGTCTCTCCAGCCCCAACAGGTAATTGCCCCATTGAGCTGGACAGATGTAATTGGAATGGCTAGGCTACCCCATAAGCCTCTTACCCGACCCATGTAGGCATAATTACATGAGTGATTGCACACCAACTTCTATGAATGAATGAATGAATGAATGAATGAATGAATGAATGCTCTGATAAGCTTTCCTCTCATTAGAAAATGTACACAAAGTCTAGGACATGGAGGCTGGAGGATCAGGAGTTCAACGTCTTCCTTGGCTATATATGGAGCTAGAGACCAGTCTGGGCTACAGACCTTGCTAATAAATAAGTAAATAGGGCTGGAGAGACGGCTCAGCCATTAAGAGCACTAACTGCTCTTGCAGAGGACCTGGGTTCATTTCCAGCCCCCACATGGTGGCTAAGAACCATCTGTAACTCCGGTTCCAGAGTATCTGACACCCTCTCCCAGCCTCCACAGGCATTGCAAGCAAGCAAAACACTCATACACATAAAAAGAAATTAAAAACTTTAAGAAAAAATAAACACAGAATCAAATGAGATTCATCAAAGGAACATCCTTTTGTGGGGGTGCTCACTCCTCAATGGTGGGGTCAGTAGATGACATGTCTGCTTTCATTTGTGGCAGAAAACTAGGTTAGGATCAGGAGAATGCAGGATTTCCCACTATCTGCTCCCAACGAGGAAAGTTTCTTTTCTTTTCTTTTCTTTTCTTCTTCTTTTTTTCCAGACAGTGTCTCACTATGCAGCCCTGGCTGGCCTGAAACTTGCCATGTAGACGGGGCTGGCTTCAAACTCAGAGAGATCCTTCTGCCTCTGCCTCCCAAGTGCTGGGATTAAAGGTGTGCAACACCACGCCCGGAGTGGAAATGTTTTTAAACAGTAGAAATGTGTGATAACTGAACCTGCTAAGGGATTTCAGCATGAACTAAGGGACTTCAGCAGGTACTGAAGGATGAATGAGGATGGAACGGAAAACTCAGATGTGGCTTTAAACCATGCACTGAAGCTGGGTGTGGTGGTGCAGGCCTTTAATCCCAGCACTCAGGAGGCAGAGGCGGGTGGATCTCTGTGACTTCGAGGCCAGCCTGGTCTACACAGCAAATTCCAGGTCAGCTGGGGCTACAGGGAGACCCTGTCTCAAAAATACCAAAAATAACCAAAAAAAAAAACATACACTGAACTGTAAGTTGTCATCAGCAAGTTAAGGATAGGGCCAAGGTTCCTTCAATAGGCATCTGCAGAAGTCCACTTTGTGGTCAGGGAGGGAGGTAATACCAGTGTGAGAGAACCCAGCCTGAGTGATTTCCTTGCCAGCGCCAGCCAAGGTGTGCAGCCAAAGGGTTTTGGAGTAGGAGACAAAGCTACAATCGTGTTCTGTAGCTAGACCTGAAAGGAAAGGGGACCTTTGGGGCTTACCCAACCTTGCCTTCCTTTTTTCTTTCTGGTTTCTGTTTAATGACTTCTCCCAGCCAGTTTTATGATTTTTTTTTTTTAGTTAGAAGAACCAGTACTGCTTCCTCGTTTCCAGAAAAGGCTGAGGGTGGGGGTTGGAAGTGGGTGGACTAGAAAAGCCTGGTGAGGGCTCAGCTATGGTTTCTGGTATCAGAACTACATTTGGAGAACAGGAGCTGAAGAGACGGCTCAGTGATTAAGACCACTGGCTGCTCTTACACAGGACCCAGGTTCAGTTCCCAGCACTCAAATGGCCACTCATGACCTCTGTAACTCCAGTTCCAGGGGTCCAACGCCTTCTTCTGGCTTCCATAAGCATTGCATGCATGTGGTGTACTTACATATACATATATGCAGGCAAAACACACGCATAAAATTTTTTAAAATCAGAGACCATATTTCTTGTATTTGGAAGGAAAAGAAGAAAACTTTCTATGGAAGCCATTGATAAATGCTAAATGTGACACGTTGATTTCATTAACAATTAGGCCGTTATTTGTTTCCAGAAGTGTGTGTGTGTGTGTGTGTGTGTGTGTGTGTGTGTGTGTGTGTGGTTTGTATTGTTATTTTAAAACAGGATCTTGAAAGGGAGGAGGCCTGGAGAGATGGCTCATCGATTAAGGCATATTTACTTCCCTTTTAAAGTTCCCAGAAAAACTGCATCTTGAAACTGAACCTGCCACAAAGGCTGATCAACTGATCAGAACCTCAGTAACACTGAGAGTTTGGAATGTTGCAGGTCCAAAGCCTAATTACAATTTATCTTGGACTATCTTTAGCCCCCTAACTAGTCACTCTTTGCCCACCTTTGTTTCTGACTCAACATCCTGTGACTAACAGACAAAAACCTTTTGGAATGTATTAGCTTAGCAGACCATGGGCTTCCACCAACCAAAAGGCTGAGTGCCCTCAGATAGCATCTGAGGCCTGTAACAGAGATTTCTCTCTTGCTGAATCAGCCTTCTTAATGTTTCTACCAATGCATTTGAAAAGCGTCTTGATTTATGACTTTTTTTGTTCTATAACTATAAAAACTCCATGAAACTGTTACCACATTACAATATGAAATTTGGGATAGTTTGAATCTGTGCCGCTGGGCCCTGGTCACTCATATTTGGTTCCAGAGTAAACTGTCTCTCCCCTTTGAGGTGAGAGTTGGGTGACACCTTATAGAGGACCTGGGTTTAGTTCTCAGCACTCATGTCAGGAAGCTCACAACTGCCTCTAACTCCAGTTCCAGGAGATACAGCACCCTTTTCTGGTCTCTGAGGGTACCAGCATACATGTTGTATATACACAGACACACAGACACAAACATACACACACACATATACACATATATACATAAATAAAAATAAAACAAAATATATAAATAAAGCATGGTCTTGTTATGAAGCCTTGACTGGCCTGGAACTTGCTGTGTAGACCAGGTTGACCTCAAAATTGCAGTGATCCTCCTGCCTCTTCCTCTGAGTGTTGTGATTACAATCATGTGCCACCATGCCCATTCTACCAAGAACATACTGACAAAGCTCCACTTCCATTTAAACTTTCTTAAAGTCCTACTGCTTGGGCATGGTGGCATTCGTCTGTAATCCCAGCACTTGGGAGGTTAAGACAGGATGATAGTGGCTTCCAGTCCAGCCTGGATTTCATAGTGAAACCCTGTCTCAAACAACAAACAAAAAGCATTTTTCAGGTTTCTGCTGGTTGGTTTTTGTTAACTTGACACAAACTTGAGTCACTGGGAAGAAGGAACCTCAATTGAGGAATTTTCTCCATCAGACTTGCCTGGGATGGCGGACTGGCATATCTTCAAGGCATTTTCTTAACCATTAACTGATGTGGGTGGTCCCAGCCCACTGTGGACTGCGCCATCCCTGGTCAGGTGGGCCTGGGCTGTACAAGAAAGCTAGCTGGGACTGGGGAGATTGCTCAATGATTAACAGCACTGGCTGCTCTTGCAAAGGACCTGGGTTCAGTTCCAGTACCTACATGGTAGCTAACGACCATCCTTAACTCCAGTTTCAGGGGATCCAATGCCCTCTTCTGACCTCCACAGGCACTGCACACATAGCTGTACTTATATACATGCAGGCAAAACACTCATACACATAAATTAAAAATAAATTTTAAAAAATAAAGCTAGCTGAATAAGTGCGGTTTTGGAGGGGAGGCAAGCCATAAGCATCATTCCTCCGTGGTCTCTGTTTTAGTTCCTGCCTTGACTCCCCTCAGTGATGATTACAATGCAGAAGTATAAGCCAAATAAACCCTTTCCTCCCCAAGTTGTTTTTGGTCAGAATGTTTCATCACAGCAACACAAAGTAGCTAGCACAAAGGTCATAATCAAGATTGGTCCTGGCCTGACACTTTGTTGGCTTTCTGGGTCTGTGTGCACAATGATTAGTATTAAGATCGTACTTTAACTGGACTGGAGAGATGGCTCAGCGGTTAAGAGTACTGGCTGCTCTTGCAGAAGACCAGGGTTCAATTCCCAGCACCCACATGGTGGCTAACAACCATTCATAACTCCCGTTCTAGGGGATCCGATGCCCTCTTCTGACCTCTGAGGTCATTACATGACATGGATGCACTTACATATATGCAGGCAATACATTCATATACCTAAAATAAAAATAATAATAATAAATTAATAAAAAATCCAAAAGTCAAATGGGAGGGAAAAAAAAACCCCAATGCACTGCTTTACGTTATCAGTTTAATTTTAATACAAAATTTTAAAACATTTTTAAAAGGAAACAAAATGTGGGGCTGGAGAGATGGCTCATTGGTTAAGAGCTTTAGCTGTTCTAGCAGGACACCTGATTCAAATCCCAGCACCCACATGGTGGCTAGCTTCCAGTTCCAGGGGATCCGATGCCCTCTTCTGGCCTCTAAGGGCATTGCATGATACAGGTACACTAACCTACATGTAGGCATAACACACACATAAAATAAAAATAAATCAAAGGAAAAAAGATTATACTTTAAATGTTTATTTGATAGACAATGTTTGCATTAAAAAATGTTACTTCAATTCTGAACATTGCCAGGAGATTCTCCTATGTAAATATTATATACACCCTATATAAATATATGCCCTATATAAATATAAACCTGATATAATTAGTCAGAGATTCCTACCCTCCTAACCACTAAAAACTCCATTAAGTCTAAAACTAAATCCAGACCTCCTTCCTCCCTCTGTGAGTGATACCACATCTGTTCTGAGCTCTCAGCCTAGGACCTAAGTAAAAGCCAATCTTTACTCCCTCTAGCTATTTGAAGACTGACCTGAATGGAACACTTTTCTTTTTATCACTTTACAACAATGCTTAAATTACACGTATTTATTTACTAATTTATTTTTTGAAGTGG
Source organism: Nannospalax galili (assembly GCF_000622305.1). NCBI lineage: Eukaryota > Metazoa > Chordata > Mammalia > Rodentia > Spalacidae > Nannospalax > Nannospalax galili. The sequence continues at coordinate 29,325 of NW_008329365.1, forward strand.
GAGGCACATGCATGTGGATATGAAGAGGACAAACTTTCAGGAGTCAGTTTCTCCTCCTACCATGTGGGTCCCAGGGATTGAACTCAGGTTGTCAAGCTTAGCAGCAAGCACCTTCACCCACTGAGCCATCTTGCCAGCCCTGAAATGTTTTTCTTTAACCACAGCAGATGTCTGATGGTTTCTAGGAAACAAGGTTCTGTATACTGGCTCCTTTCTCTATTATTCTCTTGTCTTCCCTCTCGTCCTTCCTAAGTTCTCATCTTTCACATTTACTTGGTTGCTTGTTTGTTTCCCCAGTGCCTAAGGATTGAACCCAAGGCCTCAGGCATGCAAGGTTAGCCATGTGCCACTAAGCTATCTCTCTCTCTCTCTTTCTTTTTGCGTTATTTTGTTTTTAGTGCTTGGAGATTTGTTTTTGTTTTTTGAGGCAGGGTCTTACTATGTAGTCCTGCATGGTCTAGAACTCACTATATAGACTAGGCTGGCCTCAAACCCACAGAGATCCTCCTGCCTCTGCCTCCTGAGTGCTAGAATTAAAAGCGTGCACCACCACACCCCGCTGTTTTTAGTATTTTGAGACGGAGTCTCATATAATCCAAGCTGGCCTCAAACTTGCTAGATAACCAAGTTTGGCCTTGAACTCCTGATCCTCCTGCCACTGCCTCCCAAGTGCTGGGATTACTTTGTTTCTTTTCCTGTTGCTGTAATAAAATGCACTGACAAAAGCAGGTTCATGGAGACAAGGCTTCTTCTGGGTTATCATTCCAGGGCACAGTCCATCATGCTGGGGAAGTCCTAGAGTGATAAGCTTGAGGCAACTGGTCCCATTGTATCTGCAGTCAGGATGCAGTCAGTGACAAAGACTGCTGATACTCAGCCCTCTTTTCTCTACTCATACACAGTCCAGGATCCCAGTCAGGGGTCTGTGCCACTCACATGAGTGGATTGTCACACATCATTTAACAAAAACAGGTTAATGCCCCATAGACATGTCCAGAGGCCCATCTCCCAGGTGATTCTAGATTCTGTCAAGTTGACAGCACTGATCATCATTTAGATGTATACCATCATGCTGGGCTCCTTTCACAGTTATTTATTGAGCACCTACTTGTGCCAGGCACTATTCTAGGTAGGAAAAAAATAGTCTGTGGACTCTAAGGACAAGGTGTAAAGATACGTGTACGAGGTACATGGATCCTTCAGGGACAGTCAGTCCAAGCAAATGGGCACTGCTTTCTGTGTCCTCAGTAGCCATTTCCAGATTGCTAGTTTGTTAACAAGTTAGCAAGAGAGGAAGTATCAGGAGGAAGAAACAGCAAGCGCAGACCAGGGGTAAACCAACTCCTGAAAGGATGGACTTGGGTGTGTGGTTTTTGGGTCCCAAAATGCTTGGACTAGTGGTGATAAAGTTGGACAGGTAGATGGGAGCCAGGCTATGAGTGCCAAGGGAGCACACCAAACAATTTCTTTTGTTAAAAAAAATATTGAGCCAGGCGTGGTGGTGCACGCCTTTAATCCCAGCACTCAGGAAGCAGAGGCAGGCAGATCTCTGTGAGTTCAAGGCCATCCTGGTCTACATAGTGAGTTCTAGGACAGCTGGGGCTACAGGGAGACCCTGTCTCAAAAAGACCAAAAAAAAAAAAAAGTGAGACAGGATTTCACTAAGTTGCCCAACCTGGCCTCAAACATTAGATTCTCCCACCTCAGCCTTCCAAATACTGGGATCACAGGCATGTGCCACCATGCCTGGCTTAGAGTAGAAATGTGTGTGAAGGTGTGTTGTATGTGCTCATGTGTGCTATATGTATGTGCTCATATGCGTTTTATTTGGGTGTAGGCATGTGTGTTATGTGTTCATGTGTTATGCATGTGTGTTTGTGTGTTGGTATGTGTGTTCATGTGTGTTGTGTGTGTGTACATGTGTGCATGTGGTGGCCAGAGGTCAACCTCGTGTTGTTCCTTGGGCTGCATCTACCTTGCTTTTTTAGAGACAGTCTCTCACTGGCCTGGAACTCATCAAGTAGGCTAGGCTAGCCGACCAGCAAGCAGCAGGGATTCATCTGTGTCCACCTTTGAAGTACGGGGGTTTCAGATGCATGCCACCACACCTGGCTTTTCCATGGGTTCTAGATACTCAACCACAGATCCTCATGCTTGCACAGAAAGCATGTTACTGACTGAGCCATCTTCCCAACCCTCAGAGTGGAAATTTTCAAAAGCAAATCCTGGAGTTGTTGGTCACAGAAGAAAAGGCCTGGGCCATCAGTTGAGTAGCACTCTATCATGATGCCCTTTCCTCCTAGGAGTCCTCTACGCAACTGCGTACTGGATGCCTGACATGAAGACTGTGGAAGTCAAAAACGTGCTGGACAAGAAAGGGGACGCCTATGGCTTCTACAATGACTCTGTGAAGACCACGGGCTGGGGCATCCTGGAGATCAGAGCCGGGTACGGCTCTCAAGCCCTGAGCAACGACATCATCATGTTTGTGGCTGGCTACCTGGAGGGTTACTTCACTGCTCTGTAAGTACACCAACTGGAGAGCTGTTGCCAGGCAACCTCCTTTGCTTTGTCCAACAGTGGCTCTTGCCATCAGGCTTGATGCGTTAGGATGGGAAAGTGGCTGAGGTCCTTTGCCCATGATAGAAATGTTATCAGAGTACCATTTACCCATAGTCCTATCTGCCTAGCAGAAGGCACTAAGCCCCAGGTTGAACACTTGCTAATTCTTCTGTTTTGAAATCTCCTCTGTTTTTTTGGTCTATGTGGTATATATACTTGTTAGTGAGTGTGTACACGTGTGTGGGGGGGGGGTTGCCTGCATGTGTACTTGTTTGTGTGTATAGGCAGGGTTGCTGTGGGATGTCTAACTCAATCTTTCTCCACCTTTAGGTTTTGGGGGTGGGTCTCTCACTGAGTCTGAGGCTCTTTTACTTCGTTAGGCTGGCAGCCAATAAGCTTCAAGGATTCTCCTGTCTCCACCCCCCCCCACCCCCCAGCACTGGGGTTACAGGCAGACACTGGTGCATGCAGCTTTTTATGTGAGTTCTGAGGATCCAAATTCAGGTGCTCACGCTTGGGTGGCAGGCACTTTCCCAGCAGCCATCTCTCAGTCCCCAAATCTTCCTTTCTCATGAAGCTACTTTCCCTTTAACAGACACCACCACCATTTCCTCTTACTAGTCACTTTTGTCTGGCAGAAAGCAGATAAAAAGTGAAATGACATCTTGAAAGGAGCAACCCAGGGAAGAGTTACTGAAAATAAAACGTAAGGTGCCAGCAAGGTAGCTCAGCAGGTAAAGGCAAGCAGAAAGCAAGGGGTTTCAAAAGACAAATGGGAGTCTGGGAGTGTCATGTAGTAGCAAAGTGCTTGAGTAGCATGCATAGGCCCTAGGTTCTAGTCCCAGCATGGACAAAGATTGGATGGAGGGCCTTTTGGTGCCCACCGCTCTCTGCTTCAAGTGCAGAGGGAGAAGAGGTTTGTTGAATTTGAAAGACAACCTCTCCGTACACCCCTGTCTAGGCTTCCTGGTGATTGAAGCTCTACCTTCTCAAAATTTGTGATACTAAGAAATCAGTGGACCTCAGCTCTGCAGAGAGGCTGTGATACACGTCCTTAAACGGGAGACGCTGGTGAAGAACAGACGCTTAAGGGCATGAGGGGCTGGATGGAAAAAGACCCTAATATGCCCATATCTATTCTATTAAGAGTCTCCTATATGTATATATTGTGTGTATAGCTGTATATATAAAAGGAAGAGGAGAGAAAGGGAGAGACAAACTAAGAAAAGGACAAAAAGCAGAAGAAAAGAAGGAAGGGAGGACAGGACACGGAAGGAGGAGGAGGAGCAAAAGGAGAAGGAGGCGCACAGCCAAAACGCCCCACAGAATATGGTGACTCCTGATCGTAATTCCAGCACTTTGGAACCTGAGGCAGGAGGATTACAAGTTTGAGGACAGCCTGGACTATATAATGAGACTCTGCTTAAAAAAAAAAAAATCCTGGGGCTGGAAGAATGGCTCAGTGGTTAACAGCACTGCCTGCTCTTGCAGAGGACCCAGGTTCAGTCCACAGCACCCACATGGCAGCTAACAACCATCCATAACTCCAGTCCAGGGAATCTGACGCCCTCTTCTGACCTCCATGGGGTATTGCACAACAAGGGTACACTTACACACATGCAGGCAGTGCACTCATATACATAACATATAAATAATAAAAATTAAATTAATAAAAAATCAAAAAGTTAAATAACAGAAAAAATTAAAACAACAACAACAACAACAAAAAAAAAAAAACCAGCTTTCTTTAGAAGATGGTCCCATCTGTCTTTCTAATTGTTCACTGAAACGCAAATACAGGAAGGGGATTTCAGCTTAAGCCTTTAGAGGAACTTATCCGTGCTTAGCTCAAACTAGGACTAGTGGAATGATTCCTTAGTGATCAGACATGATTCAAACAGACCCTTGGTGATGGCTGGGGTACCATCCCTCAGTGAGGGAAGTCAGGACAGAAACTCAAGCACAAACTTGAAGCAGAAACCATGAAGGAATGCTGCTTGTCGACTGGCTCCCAGGTTCTGCATAGCTTTCTTCTTTTTAAAACATTTTTTGATAACTTCATACATGACTATTTTCTTTGCATTATTTCCATCCCTCCAGTCCCCCACGAACTCCTCCCATGTGCCCACTCCCTCTCAATTTCTTGTCCCCTTCTTTATTATTGTTACATAGACATACATTTATAAATATACACACATATATATACATATGTATATATATTGATATATATGTTTAGAGAGACAGAGAGCACTGAGTCCATTTAGTGATACTCGTGCGTATCTGTGTTTAGGGCTGCCCGCTTGGGATCGCCTCTCTGGGAGCCAGTCCCTGGAGAAAACTGATTCTCCCTCCCTCAGTGTCCGCTGATTACCTGCAGCTCTTCATCTTGAAATGGGACCCTGTGACCACCTCCCCCACCCTGCTCACCTCGACATGTCAACAGGTTTTATCATTATGCAGATCTCACTCTACTATCACACTGTGGAAATTTTACTGGTACGACTTCCCTATCACGTCTAGAATGCATTAACTACCAACAGGTGTCTTTGTACCTCTGGCTCTTACATTCTTTCCACCCCTTGTGTTCCCTGAGCTTTGAGTATAGAGGTTGCATTGTAGATGGGTCAGCTACCTTTTTTATACAGCCCATGACTACCTCTCCAGGGAATGGTGCCACCCACGGTGGGATGGGCCTTCCTACATCAGTCAACAACCAAGACACTATCCCACAGACATCCCCATGGGCCAGTCTAATCTGAGTAATCCCTCAGTTGAGACTCCCTTCTCAGGTGACTCTAGTTGTGTTGACAGTTACAGCTAACTAGGACACAGGCAATATGGGTTTGGTTTGGTTTTGTTTATTTTCCTCCAGACCCATGGGCACTTGTCTGAGAAGCAATAGCATCTTAATACACAAACATCATTTATCAACTTCAAACTACTGCTGGGATTGTTGCTCAGAGCTGCTTTGCAAGGAGTGGTCTCACCTCTGAGCCAGGACCGGGAAGGTGAATTCACAGCATCATCCAACAGAATGTCTCCTCTTCCCATGTTCCTGCTTGGCTGCACAGTTGCCCGTGCAACTGCCAAGAGTTGTGGGAAGATCAAGGCTGCCACTTTCTTCCACAGTGGCATATTAAAATTATGTTCCTTCTCTTCTTCCTCTGGAAAGCAGGAGTATGAAAAGATGCACATTGCGAGATGAACCACAGAAATACTCAGATAAAAGAGAAATAAAAGATTGGTTTGACCACCTTGCGACTTAGGAAGTACTCAAGTTAGCAAGCACAGAAATGCAAAGAAACGTGATGGTTTGAATGAGAATGTCCCCTACAGGCTCCAGGTATTTGAACACTTGGTTGCCAGTTGATGGTGCTGTTTGGGGAGGATCATGGAACCTTTAGGAGGTGCAGCCTTGCTGGAGGAAGCATGTCAGTGGGGCAGGCTTTAAGAATTGATAGCCATGCCCCACTTCCCGTTTCTCTCTCTCTGCTTCCTGTTCCTGCTTGAGGATGTGCTCAGCTTTCTGCCCTGGTTGCCTCCTGTCATGCCTCCCCTCCATGATGGACTCGTAGCTCCCTGGAATTGTAAGCCAAATAAACTCTTTCTTCTATAAGTTGATTTGGGTATGGTATTTTATCACAGCAACAGAACAGAACTAATAGACCACTGAAGAATTCCTCTTGATTTCTGCTGTGTGCGGAAGGGCTGATCTTTATTTTTGGTCTTTTTGAGACAGGGTCTCCTTATAGCCCCAGTGTAGACCAGGCTGGCTTTGAAAATACAGAGATCCACATGCCTCTGTCTCCTGTGTGCTAGGATTAAAGGCATTTGCCACCAGGCCTGGATAGAATTCCCCTTGAAATAGTCGATAATTCTTGCCCCTTTGAACTGATACTATACTCCCTAGTTAATGACTAGGTCTTAGGCCTGCCTTCTCCAGTCATGGTCAAGGTCATTGGCCTGTGGCTGTCATTGCAGGTTCATGAGCAACTTCAGCAGGACTCAGAGCCAGCTGGGGCCACAGCTTGGAGTCGGCCCTAGATAATAGGACTTTTCTGTTCTCTTCTGCCTTTCTGTACCGTCTCTTCCCTCCTCTTTCTTCTACTTTCCCCTTTTGATAATCACGCAGGAAGGTGGTGTTGCTATGGCAACACCTCCCTCAGATGTGCTCCTTAGCCATACTGCAGTGCCCTCCCACCCCCAGTTCCACAAGGCCACAGCCTGAGTGCAAGGTGGTCTACCTCCCTGGGCTTTTCATCCATCCCCTTTCTTGCATCCCTTAGGACCAGGATTCCTGAGAGCTAGATGCCACCTCCCTCATCTCCACTTCCTGAAAAGTTGCTACCTCCCTCAAGGCCCTTGTTATGGTTTGGATGTGAACTTCCCCTCTTAGGCTTATGTGTTCAAACCCTTAGTCTGCAGCTAGTGGCCCTATTTGAGGGAGTTTAAGAAATCTTTTAGACATAGGGCCTAGCTGGCAGATGAAGGTCTGTAGAGGCAGAGCTTGGGAGTCACAGGCCAACTCCACTTCTAGTCTGTGATCTATGCTTGTCCACCAATATCTGAGGAGCTCCAGTCACATGCTCCTACTTGTGTGGAGTCTGCCATGCCTTCCCCGGTCATGCTGGACTGTACCCTAGCCACTGTGGGCAAAAGTGATCCCTTCCTCTCTTAAATTGCTTCTACCAGGTATCACATAGCAGCAACGAGAAAAGTAACCAATGCAGCCCATCTCAAATGCTGTCCCCCTCGACTTCTTTTCCTCCTCCCTCCTCCTCCTCCTCTTCCTTTTTTGGGGAGGGTCAAGTTTTTATGTAGCTGCAGATGACCTTCTCCTGATCCTCTGCCTCTGCCTTCTAAGTGCTGGGATCACAGACATGTATCGCCATGCCCAGCAATGCTGTCTTTTTGATCAACTTTCTTTGATTGTATCTCCACTGGATTAGAGCTCCATCTCTCCCCTCCTCCAGCAGGTAAAGCCTTGAACGTAGGGTCCCTGTGTTAATTATGTTTACACACCCCAAACACCTGAACCAGCACTTTACCCCCAGTAATTAAATGCTTGTTAGGTTTAATTGAATCCTTCTGTTGCAATTCTATCAGAGATGAATCAGAAGGAAGAGTATGTATTTCCATGTAGTGCAGTATGGTAACAGCCCTAGATGAAATAAGTTTCTTCCTTTGTTTTTGAACTCAATTGGGTGTTTGAACTCAATTGGGCAGCTCCCTAAGAGTTGCAAATTCAGTCTCTGGTGTTTCCCTGATGATGTCAGAGTTGGTTACAGATTGATCATTGATAAAATGAGGCACGAAACCTTTCTGGAAAGAAGGGCAGTGAGGATGTGGGGACACATAATGTTCTAGTTGTTTAAACAAAGTGGCTCACATATTGAGTTTCCAAGGCAGCGCTGAAAGTACCTCTTCTATAATTACCCGGTTGGAATGAGTTAACTCAATGCCACACACACTTGTTTTGTTGCTCTGGAGGTAGGGAGAAAGATAAGAATGATCTCTTCAACTGAGACTGTTTCATACATTGACGCAAAGGTTGCTAAGGCTACGATGAAGTTTTAGCAATACCATGGTACCAATAAAATAAGCAAGCATAGTCCCTCTTTTGTATTTGGGCTCCTACCAAGAAATGTCTCAAGAATTTCTTCCACATGCCCAACTCCCTTTTTGTGATGTTAGAGACCAGATACGTTTCCAGGTAAAGACTAGATGATTAAGCTATAGCCCCACACTTCAAATATCAAATGAATCAACTAGTAAGTATTTGGGACTTAGCAAGAGTCATCAAATAATAACAATATGATGTCAATGAAGAATGTGACATGATCACTGCCAGCTGCAAGCACCTACCTAGTTTGTACTATACCAAGAAGTGTTAACTTGAGCATTTTCAATTGTTCAATCTGCAATAATTCTATGACACGCATCATTTTTAAAAATTTATTATTTTTATTGTATGTGTACGAGTGTTATGCCTGCATGTAGGTAAGTGCACCCATGTCGTGCAATGCCCACGGAGGACAGAAGAGGCTGTAGGATCCCCCGGAACTGGAGTTATGGACAGTTGTTAGCTGCCATGTGGGTGCTGGGATTTGAACCTGGGTCTTCTGCAAGAACAGCCAGTGTTCTTAACTGGTGAGCCATCTCTCCAGCCCCTGACATGCATCATTTTTATGCACATATTAGTAATATGAAAACTTGGGCACAGAGAAACTTTTAGATAGTTTAAAGTCAGAAAGCTAGTTAAAGCAAGTCAAGACTTGAACCAGACTGTTTAGTTAGAGAGTTTGCCCACGCATGCAAACATACAACAGGTGAATCACTATGGGAAATACTGAGCCAGCGCATATGGTCCCTGACGCAGGGGAGCCAGATAGAAATACACTTAAATACATAAATATAAAAGAACAATAAAGAAAATAGTTTTTGAAAAGACTATGTTTTTCTCTTAAAGAAAACCTGAGTTCAGTTCCCAACTCCCAGATGGTGGCCCACAGCCACCTACAACTCCAGCTCAAAGGGATTCAATGCTCTGTCACATGCACAAACCCCTACACAGACACACACTCATACTCATGATTAAAATAAAAATATTCTTTAATCTTCAAAAAACATAGTCTCCACTAATATATAAATAAATACATAACTACGCAAAGAGTTCCATTACCATCCTGTATTTTCATCTGTCTAGTGTTATGTAGGACTCCTTAGCAACCATCTCCAAGTCAAAGTTAATAGTCCTCTACTTCAGGATTGCCTCTTTGGGGAATATTGGTATTTGGGTTTGGATTGCTTTTTGTTGTTGGTTGTAAGATATCCAGCAGTCAAAATAGCTCCAAAGATATTCCCTGGAGGCCAAAATCCACAAACATTTCTCCATTTGAGAAGTGCTGCCATTTTTGACACAGAGTGAAAATTTGCAAAGAGCTTCAACAGAGGAGAGCTAGGCAGGGTGCTGTGACAGGGCTGTGGCTAAAAGGTCTGTTAAATTTTGTTGTTTCTCAAAGTGAGTATTGTGTGTCCAAAGCCTATAGTTTATTTCTTCTAAGAATTAAAATTTTATATAAAGTTTATAAATATAGTCATATACTTTCAAAAATATTTGTCATTTACTATTGTATGTATATGCATGATGTATGGGGAGGCATGCATACCACAGCATATGTGTGGAAGCCAGAGTCAACTTTCAAGAGTCAGTTCCCTCCTTCCACCTTTACATGGGTTCTGGGTATCCAACTCGGACTGTCAGACTTTCAGGCGCGTTCCTTTACCCACTGAGTCATCTTGGTTTTTTTTTGTTTTTTTTTTTTTTTGGTTTTTCTGGCTTTTTGAGACAGGGTCTCCCTGTAGCCCCAACTGGCCTGGAATGCACTGTAGATCAGGCTTGTCTTGATCTCACAGAGATTGGCCTGCTTCTGCATCCTGGTGCTAGGATCAAAGGTATGCCCCACCATACCCAAGTCAGGCCCTATGTACTTAAAAAAAATTTTTTTTAAGTTAATAACCACATGATTAGAAGAAGCATTTAATTACAGATTTAACATATTCAATAACAATTTCCAGAGCAAGGATACCTCTCTTTCAGAAGTGGCTGTAAATTTTTAGGCTCACAGTTGAATTAATACAGTTATACAATATTGAACTCACTAGAAACCCTGTGAGACATAGAATTGAATGAGTTTTTAACCTTTAAAAAAGATCTCCATTTCATTTTAAAATACGCTGTTTCCTACAGAAAGATTCATTTTTAATGCTACTAACGCTTAGATGTTTGCACATGTGTCTCTAATCTCTATGTATCTAATTATTACTAGTCACAGTCAGTTACAGTTGGATCCTTGGCACCTGAGTATGGATATAAAGTCATCACATAATTTCAATGGTAATTTTCATTACCTCTACTAATTAACATGAAGTACATTTTTATGCTTCCTCAAATATGTCATTTTTTTATTTGTTGATTTGTGTGTGTGTGTGTATGTGTGTGTGTGTGTGTGTGTATTCCATACAGAACATCCCAAACAATCTTATTCATCTATATACCCATGCCCGGCTTACCCACTTCCTATATACTTTTAAGGCAATGCAACTCATAATAGCATCAGCTTAGAACTGTATCACATGGCTCTTTCCCTTCTGATCGCCTCACAGTTCTCAAAGCTGGCATCCTTACCAGCCAGCCTTCTTTTAAATGTGCAGTGGGGCTCAGCACACTCAAACCTCAGCACAAACTTCTTTGTAGTTCAATAGCCTTAGCATGTGCACTGCACACCACTGTACCTGGGCAGACAGGGAATCCTCTTCTTTCTTGCGTGGTGTCTCTCTGCTGCTTGCCATGTTTCTTTCTGACCCCTGCTGCCAGAGAGTTTTAGGAACATTCATCAAGTTTGTGAGAGCCATCAGCACAAACAGCTCATGCGGGTTTAAAATCCTTATAAGTGCCAGGTGTGGTGGTGCGTGCCTTTGATCTCAGCACTCGGGAGGCAGAAGCAGGAGGAGCTCTGTGAGTGAGTTCAAGGTCACCCTGGTCTACATGGTGAGTTCCTGTCCATCTGGGGCTGCAGGGAGACCCTAACTCAAAAAGACCAAAAAAAAAATCCTTGTAAGTACATAAGCATTTATGTATAAAGTATATAAGTATCTAAAGCAATGCAGTATAACATTTAAGGACACAGAGCTTGAATTCTGAGTTCGAAGCTGGACTCCATATTTCTGGGATAGATTTCTAAAAGCAAGACGCCTGACTTCTCTAGGGTTCAAATCTCATTCTCCTGATTTCAGAAGGTCCTAGGCATCATTTCTACATAACCCAATTCAGGTGCAATTTTTTTAAAAATACATTTTTTATTTTTCTTTATTTTCTTTATTTTAAATTTTATTTTTATGTGTATGAGTGTTTTGTCTGCATGCATCTGAATGCACCCCTGCATGCAATGCCCTCAGAGGCCAGAAGAGGGTTGAGATCCCCTGGAATGGAGTTATAGGTGGTTGTTAGCTGCTATGTGGTTGCTGAACCCAGGTCCTCTGCAAGGGCAGCCAGTGCTCTTAACTACTGAGCTATCTCTCTAGTTCCCAAATCAGATACAATGTAAATGGTCAACTGGGAATTCTCCACTCCTCCTCCAACCAGTATCCCTTCCAAATGGGTTGATGCTACCGGGGCCTCCTGGAGCAAGGAAAGGAGAGGTTTAATCAATGATTGTGTTGTGTACATTCCCAGCATCCACCAGTGTAGAACAATCTTATTTATTCTTTAGCTTGGGTGTTTTTTCATCTGATGGCTGATAAGACCTCCATTGTCTCCCTTGTCCCTGGCTGCGTAACCACTGTCATCCAAGATTGCAGTGTTCATCACATACATACATCCTCTACCTCCAGCAGGTCTGTGGGTTTTCAGTGTTTCCACTTCACTCAAGGCCACTCAGAATATTCACTGAGATGTATAGATGTGTCTTGGGATTGGAAACCCTAGATTTGTTGCCCTGAGAAACCAACTCAAACCATTAAACTCACCTGGGTTTCTAGGTTAGTCAGCTTTCCCTGACTGTAGCAATATACCTGAGATAATCAACTTAAAAGGAGGAAAGGATTATTTTGGTTCTTGGTGTGAGAGGTTTCAACCCAGGTCATGTGTGCCCATGTTAGCACAGTACATTATTGTGAGAATGTATGAAGGACAAAGACTATATTAGTTACTTTCCTCATTGATGGTGTAAAGTAGTTGAAAGGAGAATCTTTTTTTTTTTGGTTCATGGTTTGAGGGAAGACAGTCCATCATGGCAGAGTGGGCATGGCAGTGGGCATGGCTTGTGGCTGAATAAGCAGGAGCTTGAAGCAGTGGCTTACATCACATCCACAGTCAGGAAGCAGAGGGCTCTGGTGAAGCAGGGATGACCCAAAACCTTCTATCCCTTCTCTATCCCTTCCCCTACAGCCCTACCTCTGAAACCTAGATCTCAGGTCCAAAAGGTTCCACAACCTCTCCAATAGCACCACCAGCCAGACTAACGGTTCAGGCAAAAGCCTGTGAGGGACATTAGACATTCAAACCACAACAGTCTGCACGTGTCTTCCTCTAGCTAACTAGCAAATACTCAGAACCCACCAGTCTCTCTCCCCAGACCTGTGGCCATAGATGTGTGCCACTATGCCTAGCTTTTATGTGCATGTTGGAAATCCAAACCCAGGTCCCTGCACTTGCATAAGCACTTTACCCACTAAGCCACCCCGCCCCTTTATGAGACAGGGTCTCACTCTGTATCCCAGGCTGGCTTGGTACTCACTTTACAAATTATAGTACAGGCTGGCTTCAAACTTGCAGTAATCTTTCTGCTCCTCCAAGTGCAGAGATTGCAGGTGTGTACCTCCATATTTGGCTTTTTAATTTTTTCAAAGTAAGCATTAAAATAAAGAATCCCCGGGGGATGGAAAGATGGCTCATCAGTTAAAAACACTGGCTGCTCTTCTAGAGAACCCAGGTTTGGTTTCGAGCACCCACATGGTGACTAACAACTGTAATTCCAGTTCCAGGGGAATCTGACATCCTCTTCAGGACATTGCAGGACATGGGTGCATGCACTTACATATATGCATGCAAAACACTCATAGACATAAAAATAATAAGTAAGTTATTTAAAATAAACAACCCAAATGCTCAATAGTCATGTGAGGAATGTAAATTAGAAAGAAAAACTATTTAAACCCAACAAATTGTTGAAAATTATAGAGTCTGAGTGTATAAAGTGCTGGCTGTGGAAGAGGAAAAAGTCTGAGAACCTGGATTGACACTTCACCGTGGAGACCAAGTTGGCATTATCTAGCAGTTGTACCTAGGCACACACATTCCTTATATGAATGTGCAAATATGTGACAAGATGTGTACAATAATGTCTTGGTATTGCATTATGACAGTGAAGAATTCAAACCTGTTAATGTCCATTGAAGAATGCATATGTGAATCATTCAGTAATCATGCCATGGAATACTGTTAGTACCTGAAAAGAATTAAATTAAGTACTAGATGCAGGTAGAGGGATTTCTTTAAAAATCCTGTTAAAGCAGGGCATCAGGTGGTGCACACCTTTAATTCCAGCACTCAGGAGGCAGAGGCAGGTGGATCTCTGCTAGATCGAGGCCAGCCTGCTCTACATAGTGAACTCCAGACCAGCTGGTACTACAGGGAGACTCTGTCTCCCAAAGACAAAAAAATAAAATAAAATAATGGAAAGGTGGTTCAGCAGTTAAGAGTGCTTGCTGTACAATCATGAGGACCAAAGTTTGGATCCCAGTAACCATGTCACAAGCCAGGAGTCAGTCACACAGGTGTGGGCACCCATGCACACATGTAAATACACTCACACATGCAAACACATACATACACAAATAAATCTTAAATAAAATAAAAATTGTATTAAGAGAAATGAGTTGCAGTCATGTCAGTGTGCTTTTATTTTATTCTGATACATGATCAGCAATAGTAATAAGTAATGTAAATATTAATAAAAATCATTATTTATGGCTAAATATATAGTGATTACATAAAAGCGTGTGTGTGAATTAGAGATTGTGGTTTCCTCTGAGGGAAAAGAGGAGACCTAGTGTCAGGAACGTATGCTGGATAGCCTTAGTGTCAACTTGACACACCTGGGTTGAGGGAGCCTCAATCATGGAATTTCCTCTATTGGACTGGCCTGTGGCCATGTCTGAGAGGCATCTTCTTGATGAGTGATGTGGGAGGGCCCAGCCCACTGTGGGTAGTGCCACCCCTGGGCACGTGGGCCTGTGTTGCATAAGAAAGCAGGATGAGCAGGGGCCAGGGGAGCAAGCCACTAAGCAGAGTTCCTTCATGGGCTGCGCTCCAGCCTGAGTTCTTACCTTGGGCTCCCTGATGAACTGTGACCTGGGAGATGTAAGACAAATAAACCCTTTCCTCCCCAAGTTGGTAGTGGTCAGAGTGTTTTGTCATAGCAATGGAGAAACAAAGTAGGACAGAAGGTATGCAGAGAAACTTCATTTATGTCTAATATATTCTGTCTTGGTTTTGGTTTTGGTTTTGTGTGTGTGTGTGTGTCTTTGAGGCAGGGTCTCCCTGTAGCCCCAGATGATCTGGAACTTGCTATGTAGACCAGGCTGGCCTCGATCTCATAGAGATCCACCTGCCTCTGCCTCTGAGTGCTGGGATTGAAGACATGCGCCACCATACTTGGCTTAATACTTCTTACTTTTGTTGTACATTTGATCGATTTAAATAAAAAATGACAGAAGTTTGAAATTGGGGAACAGACCGACTAGACAAAAGATCAAGTGGCTTCATGGTGAAACCCAAGAGAAATCAGAATGTAATAAGTTTCACTTGTCATTTCAGACACATGTTCGACCACTTCACAAACCTCTACCCACAGTTGATCAAGAAACCTGCCATGGTGGATAAAGTGCGAAACTTCATGGAGTATGTATAAAAGCTTTCCTGGTCTGGTTGTTGTTAAGGCTACTGGGAAATTATGTCTTTGTTCATTTCTTTTTCTGTCTCGTTAGCAGAGCTCTTCTGACCAGAGGGTATCGTGTTTTCTGTAACAGAATAAAAACTGGTTGCTCAAAACTTGTCCCCTCATTTCAGCTCTTTCAAAAGTCAGGCTGAATGTCACATTCTCAATGCCTGAAATGGCTTAAAAGAAGTCACAGTCTGTGGAGAGCTGGCAAAAGTCAAACCCTGAAGCTCTTCCTCTTGGGTGCCCCTCACCTTCTTTTGAGGAATTCTTTCTCCTCCCCCTTTAAGGTGTTTCTGCTTCCTGAGCCTGGCAACTAGCTGGGTCTTAGCTAATACCAAAAAGTCCTATGTTCTAGTTTGTTTTCTATATCTGTGATAAAACACTCTGGCCAAAACCAACTTGAGAAGGAAAGGGCTTATGACATATAGTCCATTATCAAGGAAAGCCAATGCAGGAACTCAGGGGAGGAACTTGGAGGCAGGTTTCTGAAGCATAGACCATGGAGGAATGCTGCTTACTAGCTTGCTTCTCTGGCCTGTGCTCAATTACCAATCAAGAAAATGCCTCACAGACACGCCCACAGGTTAATGGGTGGGAACTTCCACAATTGAGGTTCCCTCTTCCCAGGTTCGTCAAGTTGACAACTAAAGCTATCCGGTACACCCTGGTTTGAGTAGGGATGAGGAGTATAGGGTCATACTGTGTAGCCCAAACTGGCTTCAGGCTCAAGATCCTCCTGGCTCAGCCTCCAGAGTGTGGAGATTACAGGCAGGCACCACCACACCTAGTTCAAAAGTCAGAATTCTTAATACTTTCTGAGAATCTTTTCTTTAAATTTTATAATTGATGATATGACAGGAAATTCATTGGAGACAAACAGGTTCTTGTGTGGTCTGCCAAACCACACACTAAGCATCTGGTTTATGAAATACTGAGTGCCACCAAGCATCAGGTAAAAGCATCAGGCTGGAGTCTATGAGGCAGGGAATTGTGGGTAATAAGATTGATCCAGAGAGAGTGTAAACCAGAGAGAGCATACACAAATCAGAAATAGACTTCTGGGTGCAAAGTTATGTCAAACCATCCCATAGAAAGTACAGAGAACTAAAAGAAAGCAAGAAGACATTTAAAACAAATACCTTTGCCTGAGTGCACTAGAACAGAGCTTTTGAGGTAGCTGCCAATGCCAACTAAAACGAGATGGAGACTATGGGAGAATCAGAAATGTTTGTAAAGCAGCTTTTCCCTCAGCAGGGCTTTCCCCCATTGTCTAACTTGAGCTCTTTCTACAAGCAAAAGTAAAGCTAATCCACTTATCTTTACTTACTGAAATACTTCACTCTATATGGAATATATTTTGACAATCTGTGCTTGACTTTCACTGGTTAATATCACACTTGCATTTTGGTTCTACATAAAACCAAGAAAAAGGGTAAGGAAGAATCATAGTCCTAGTGTGAAATTAGAACCAAGGTTTGTACTGAAATCATTTGAATGACAGGAACATTATTAGATATAAAATTTAATTGTGCCAGCCTGAGTGTCTGAATATGTGATTTCTGAGTTCCTGGCTTGATTTAGCTTTGGATGAACTGCCATTAAGACTTGTATTCAAATGTAATTTCTCTTCCAGAAAGCAAAATCTATGGACTAGGGAAAACATCAAAAAATACAAAGATGACCCGTTTTGGAGACACACCAGCTATGTTCTATCACAGCTGGATGGGCTGTACGTTGGAGCACTGAAAAGAGCTTCCATAGAAAAGACAAAGGTAAGACTTTGAGAAGCTGCTCAGAATTTATATGGCATAATACTGAAAAACTTTTTTTTTAAATCCGGGACTGGGGATGCAGCTCAGTGGTAGAGCACTCACCTAGCATGTTCAAGGACCTAGGTTCATTCTGAGCACTGCAAACAAAATAAAACTATCATTTCATGGGCTGCACCCTGGGCTGTGTAAGAATAGAAAAAGCTAGCCAAGTAGCCAGCAAGACAGCATTTATTCTCTCCATTCTTGACTGTGGGTATGATGTGACTAGTTGCTTGAGTTTTTGCCTTGACTTCCATGGAATGATGGACTGTCACTGGAATTGTAAACAAACCCTTTCTTCCTTGAGCTGTTTGTTGTGATGTTTTATCACAGCAACAGAAAAGAAACTAAAATAGCCATCTTCAGCAGCATAGTGGTTTTGAGAGTTTGAGGCCAGCCAGGGCTACATGAGACATTGTCTAAATAAAGAAATAAAAGAAAAAAGAAATGTAACTTAAAACCATAGTGATAAGTATTTTCTCACCAGCCTTATAAAAATTCCAAAGTGTGAAATTGTACCACATTGGCCAGGCTGTGGGAAAAGAAGGCACAATTCTAAAATACTGGTTGGAATGCAAGTAGAATATCTCCTATGGGAAGTTTATATGCAAATCAGATAGATAGGTAGACAGATGATAGATTGATTGATAGATTGATAGATAGATAGATTGATTTATTGATAGATAGATGATTGATAGATACATGATTGATAGATAGATGATTGATAGATGATAGACGATTGATAGATGATAGACAATAGATGGATGATAGATGATAGATGATTGATAGATGATAGATGATAGATGATAGATAATTGATAGATGATAGATGGATAGATGGTAGGTAGGTAGATGTAGGTAGGTAGATGATAGGTAAGTAGATGGTTGGTAGGTAGATGGTTGGTAGGTAGATGGTTTGTAGGTAGATTGGTTGGTAGGTAGATTGGTTGGTAGGTAGATTGGTTGGTAGGTAGATTCGTTGGTAGGTAGATTGGTTGGTTGGTGCCCTTTGCCCCAGTAGTCCCCCTGCTAATATTACCACATGGACATACTGGCAAAAATGCAACATGGCAGGTATGAAAACCTGTCCACTGCAGGTCATTCATAACAGCAGACGAGTAACAGTATTCAGATATAGAGAGCACTGGCTGTTTAAATTAGGTCAGATCAGTGTTCTGTTTGGCAGTGACCTTGGGATTTATTATTAAAGGCAAAAATTTTTTTTAAAAAAAGGAGGATGAGGGTGATGTTTATCATGTGCTAACTTTTACATAAGAGAAATAAAGGTGGATGGATAGGTAGAGAGAGAGATAGATGAAAGATAGACATAGAGATGATAGATAGGTAGATAGGTAGACAGATAATAGAGACTGAAAGAGATGGTAGAGAGATGATGGGAGAGAGACGATGGTAGAGAGATGATGGTCGAGAGATGATGGAGAGGTAGGTAGGTCGGTAGGTAGGTCGGTAGGTAGGTCAGTAGGTAGGTCGGTAGGTTGGTCGGTAGGTTGGTCGGTAGGTAGGTAGGTTGGTAGGTAGAAGTAGGTTGGTAGGTAGGTAGGTAGGTAGATTGGTCGGTAGATTGGTCGGTTGGTAGGTTGGTAGGTAGGTCAGTAGGTAGGTCGGTAGGTAGGTAGGTAGGTTGGTTGGTCGGTAGGTTGTAGGTAGATTGGTTGGTAGGTTGGTAGGTAGGTTGGTAGGTAGGTTGGTGAGTAGGTAGGTAGGTTGGTAGGTAGGTAGGTAGGTAGGTAGGTTGGTCGGTAGGTAGGTGGGTAGCTTGGTAGGTAGGTAGGTAGGTTGGTCGGTCGGTTGGTCGGTCAATAGGTTGGTAGGTAGGTAGGTAGGTAGGTTGGTCAGTAGGTAGGTAGGTAGGTCGGTCGGTAGGTAGGTCGGTAGGTCGGTAGGTCGGTTGGTCAGTCGGTCAGTAGGTTGGTTGGTTGGTTGGTAGGTAGGTCGGTTGGTTGGTTGGTAGGTAGGTAGGTCGGTAGGTAGGTAGGTAGATAGACAGACTTTCTAATGAGGAATAAACAAGCCAGGCATGGAAGCAGATGCCTTTAATTCCAGCACTTAGGAGGCAGAGGCAGTCAGATCTCTGTGAGATCAAGGCCAGCCTGGTCTGCATAGCAAGTGCCAGGCCAGTCAGTGCTACATAGTGAAACCCTATCTGAAAAAAGTAAAATAAAGAAGAATAAAATATAAAAGAATACAAACCTAAAGCAAACAGATTGTCCATAAAAGTAGGAAGGCAAGAGAGGGAAGATCAAAGAAAGCGTTTCCCAGGGCCCTGCTTTATAGGTTTTGGCTGTAGAACCACACTATTCTCAGTTACTAAACACAATCTAGCTACAGAGAAGAAAATCGATCTTTAAAAATTGAAAACAAGTGATGCAAATATGTCTAACATACTTAAACAAAATGAAAACATGAAAATAAGCTGGGTATGGTGGTACATTATTGTATTAGTTACTTTTCTGTTGCTGTGATAGAAACACTGACCAAAGCAACTTATAGAAGGGTTTATTTGACCTTATGGTTCCAGGGAGGCATGGTGGCAGGAGGTGGCTGGAGTAGGCACAGAAGCTAAGCTCTCACAGCTTCAAGAAAGCACAGGAAACAAGGGAGTGACTGGAGATCCAGCAAGGCTTAAGAACTCTCTAAGCCCACCCCAGTGACATGCTTCTTCCAGCATGGCCACATCTTCTAAGACGTCCCAAAACAGTGCTACCAACTGGGGACAAAATGTCCAAATACTTGGAGTCTATGGGGGACATTTTCATTCAAACCACCACAATTCATTCCTATAATCTGAGCCCTTGGGAGATTGAGGCAGGAGGATTGCTATTGAGTTCTTGGTCAGCCTGGCTACTTAGTAAAATGAGATCTCAGAAAAAACAGCAAAAGAAAACAAAAGAAGTAAAAAGACTTGAGACTTTGTCCCCAAAAGAAACAAGCAAACAAACAAATAATAAAACTTTTAAGTGCTTTACAATAAACAAACCCATGGGCTGGAGAGATAGACGGTTCGGTGGGTAAAGTGTATGTGGTGCAAGTGTGAAGACCTGAATTCAGATCCTCAGCACCCATGTAACAGCCAGGTACAGCAGATCCACAGCCCTAGTGCTGAGGGGTGGAGACGGGTGGATCCCAGAGGCTCACTGCCCAGCCAGTCTAGCTGGAACAGCCTGCTCCAGGTTCAGTGAGAGACCCTGTCTCAGAAAATAAGGTGGCAAGTGATAGAGGAAGACACACAAAGTCAACCTCTGATTTTTACACATGCCTACACAAGAACACCCTTGCACAAACATGAGTATACACACATACGCCCACCTGCACACAAAGCCAATGGTTTCTAACCTTCCTTGTAACAAAGGAAATGCGAAATTAATATTTTGTTGATGCTGAAAGGGTGTAATGGAAACAGCTCCTACAAGGACAATATGGAAATATCTATTGAGATCAAAATCACTTCTAGGAAATTATTCTACCCCAACCTCCAATGTATCCAACATTCATTATTACAGCATTATTTATTATAGCAGAAGACTAGGACTCTCCTGAAAGTCTCTCAAGAAACTACTGAGAATATTATGATGCATCCATAGGTAGGAACGTGGCTTAAGGAAGGAGGAAGATTTTTCAGATGCCATACAGAAATATTCACAGATAGGAAGAGAAAAACCTTGAAGGTGAAAAGCAGTGCCTATGATGTACTACAATTTGTAAATGTAAAGAGTCATGAAAATACATTTTTGAAACTCTAGAGATGGGGCTAGAGATGACTCAGCAGCTAAGAGCACTGGCTGCTCTTGCAGAAGACGACCCAGGTTCGAATCCCAGCACCCACATGGTGGCTAACAACCGTGCATAACTCCAGTTCCAGGGGATCTAACGCTCTCTTTGACCTCCACGGGCATTGCACTACACAGGTGCACTTACAAACATGCAGGCATAACACTCATACACATCGAATAAATTAAATAAATTTTTTTAATTAAAAAACTCTAGAGATACAAGAAACAACTAAAAATGGCAAACCAGAGGCAGAATGGGGCAGAGTAAACAAAAAACAAGAGTGAGGACTGAGCTGTAATTTTCTAAATCTTGACTAAGGAATGTACTGTTCATCCAAAGAAGAAAACCAGGAGAAGATTAACATACATTGTTGAGTTACGTTTTTAATTTTTTAATGTGTATGAGTATTTTGCCTGCATGTGTGTAAATGCACTGCTACATCCTGTGTGGCTGGGTGCTCCTGGATGTGGAAGCAAGACATTGCAATATTAAGAAAACGGGGCAGGATTGGGGGGGGGGGGCTGTAGTCGGCCATAGGGGGAAGACCAGGAGACTTCCCGTTCTGTAGACTCCAACTCCCAAACTTTATATCCTGGGGATGAGGTCCTCTAAGCAGGCGTTCGGGGAACAAAAGGATAGGTAAATCAAAGGTCATTCTCTGCAGGGGCTCAGGAAAATGTTTAAGAACAAAATGTGGCCCGTTTATTTGGTATAGAGCAAATGTTTACCCAGCAGTGTAAATAGGGCACGGTTTTTCTCTAAGCATAAGGGACACGGGTCTGCGTATATGCTTATCTGGCTCATAGACATTCTTGGCCACTGGTGACTTTGCACAGAGTCGAGAGTGCTTTCTGCAGAGTTCAAACTGGACAGTGGTTTCCAGCAGTGTACCACATGTGTACAGTGTCAAGTTCAAAATCAGAAGCATCTTAGTTGAAATTGTTGCAGTAAAAAGTTTTAGCTGGGAGGGGTGTGGCGGTGCACACCTTTAATCCCAGCACTGGGGAGGCAGAGGCAGGCCGATCTCTGTGAGTTCAAGGCCAGCCTGGGCTCTAAAGTGAGTTCCAGGCCAGCTGGGGCTACAGACAGACCCTGTCTCAAAAAAGAGAAAAAGTTTTAGCTGGGATGATTTCCCTCAGAGGTGGTTTGGCAATGTTGGGAGAAGACATTTTTTGATGTTGTTTGACATTTTTTGTTGTCGAAACTAGGAAATTGGGGCTGATAAGCTAGCTCAGCAGGTAAAAGAGTGTACCATGAAAGCCTGACAACCTGAGTTCAATGTCAAGAACCCATGTAAAGGTGGAAAGAGAACTGACTCCACAAAGTTGTCCTCTGGCCTCCACAGACACATCATGGCATGTGCACACCCCCACACACATCATAATAAATATGGACATGCTAATAAATAAAATTAACTGTCTGGGTGTGGTGGTACACGCCTTTTATCCTAGCACTCTGGAGGCAGAGGCAGGCAGATCTCTGCAAATTCAAGGACAGCTTACATAGTGAGTTCCAGGCCAGCTGGGGCTACAGGAAGACCCTGTCTCAAAAAGACCACAAAAAAATTTTTTTTAATTAACTGGGAGGCTGCTATTGATAGAGAGTAGCAATTAGGCATGCTGCTGAACACCTCACAGTGCATACCGCCCCCCAAGAAAGCATTACCCTACCCAAACATGAATAGTGCCAAGCCTGAGGAGCCCTAATGCTAAAGAATATGAACAGAAGCTGTTCTCTTCTCTAAGGAACTTCCCATCCAAAAATCTGTTGATATGGAAACATGCTGACATAGCTTGAAAATTATAAAGCCAGATAATTTAATGAGTGAAAATCCGGTACATCTGTTGCATTGTAGACCCTCTGTGTACCAATCACTTAATGGAACCTGAACAAGGGGAAAAGTAGAAAATGACACAAGTCTCAAACCAATGCTAAGTGCCCCATGTGTCCTTTTCCAGCCCCTGACTATGTTCCAGATCCAGTTCCTGAATGCAGTTGGGGATCTTCTGGATCTTATTCCCTCCTTATTTCCCACAAGAGACAGCCTGAAGGTTTTTAAGAGATGGGACATGGGACACTGCTCTGCTCTTATTAAGGTAAGGCCCAGCAGCCCCTCCTCCTGTCCACACAGACTTTGTGGGGTTTTTTTTTTTAGTTTTTTATTAGCATATAGCAATTGTACATCATAATGGGTTTCATTGTGACATTTTAAAAAACATCTTATATTTCTTTATGTGTATGAGTGTATTGCCTGCATGTGTATAAGTGCATCTGTGTTGTACAATGCCCAAGGAGGTCAGAAGATGGCATCAGATCTCCTGCAACTGGAGTTAAGGATGTTGTTAGCTGCCATGTGGATGCTGGGACTTGAACCCGGATCCTCTGGAAGAGCAGCCAGTGCTCTTAACTGCTGAACTGTCTCTCTAGCCCCTCATTGTGATATTTTCAACAGACTTTTTTCACCCTCTCACCCAAGTATAGCAACACTCTCATCCCTCTCTGGCTAGCTATGGATCTCTGTTCACAGGTCCTCTGTCGTACAAGTTAGAAACTGGCAGGAACTTTGATAGAGAGAACTGGACGAACATGACGTCACCTGTTTCTTCCCCCATTCTGCCTATGTTGTATACATCTGCCACACCTACTTTCCAGATTCTCCCATTTCATACATAGAACAACAGTCTGTGCTGCATGCTGGACTCTTTGGTCACAGTTCTGGTAATAAAGAGAACAATAATTAATAATAATAATTGGATCACTTCTGTTGATCCAATTCCTATGTACTCTCCAGATGTAATATGTATTCAGTTGTCCGTATGCCTGCATTATTAACTATGATTCTGGCTGCAGGTCCTTCCTGAATTTGAGAATATCCTTTTTGGGCACTCAAGCTGGTACACCTATGCAGCCATGCTCAGGATATATAAACATTGGGACTTCAACATCAAGGATGAACAGACCAGGAGCAGCCGCCTCTCTTTTAGCAGTTACCCAGGTAAATACATTTAGAGGGACGTCAGAACACTTTCTCAAAATACATCTGTGGTTGTTCGGAGTTGAGTGGTAGGGGAGGTGAGATGTCTGTGGCTAGTGTACCAGTCTGGTTTTTAGAGTGCTGATTGAAGAAATAAAGTTCAAGTTATGTGATTTAAAAGAACAAAACAAGTTGATTAGTAGAACCGCCAAATAGAAGATGCTTTGTATATGTAAATAGATGCATCGAAATTCATCTTGACAAATGCCAACTGAACACGTATTCATGAGACTTTCCCAGGCTCTGCAGGGTCAGCAAAAAGAAGCTGGACAGGCCCCGCACTCGGCATCTCCCTGGGACCCGCTGCTCTGCTTCTCTCCTTCATCGCAATGCATCCTGCACTTCTGTGACACGTACTGCGCTTAACGAAAATACATTTTTGTTAAACGAATGGATGATTGAAGGTGTAGGCTTTACCCCCTCCACTGTAGTCAGGAAGGCCAGATAAATGCATCACAGGCAGTTATAAACATCGCTGGATTCTGTATGCTACTGTCTTAGTTACTTTTCCTATGGTAAAATACCCCAACAAAAGGGACTTAAGGGAGAAAGGGTTTATTGTGGCTCACGATTCAAGGTACAGTCTGTTCATGACAGGGAAGTCCTGGTGACAGGAACATGAGGCAGCTGGTCACATTGCTTCCACAGTCAGGAATGGGAGAGAGAGAGAGAGAGAGAGAGAGAGAGAGAGACTCATGCTCAGCTAGGTTTCTGTTTTTTATTTAGTCCAGGGGCCCAAACCCAGGGAGTGGTGCCACCCACTTTTAGGGTGGGTCTTCCCACCTCCATTAACCTAATCAAGATAATCCCTCACAGTCCTAGCTAGAGGCCTGCCTAATCTAGATAATCCCTCAAGGTGTGCCCAGAGGCTTGTTTCCTAGGTGATTCTAGATCCTGACAAGTTGATTAGTATTAGCCATGATGGCTATAAAACTCTACCTTAGGAGTAGGGGAGAGAGAGAGAGAGAGAGAGAGAGAGAGAGAGCGCAACCATCTGCTTGGTGGGGAAAAGCATGAAAGGTTGACATTTGAGATGGATGTGAATTAGAACAGGTAGTGAAGGGTGGGAGACAAGTCTCTGAGAGGAGTTTGCAAGTCTCCACACAGGGGACATCAAGGAATAAAGAACAGGGATAACAGGAAAAGGGGGGTGGGGAGCTGGAGAGATGACTCGGCAGTTAAGAGCACTGACTGCTCTTCCAGAGGACCTGGGTTCAATTCCCAGCACCCACATGTCTGCTAACAGCTGTGTGTGATTCCAGTTCCAGGGGATAATCCCAGCACTTGGGAGGCCAGGCCAGTCAGGGCTTTAGGGAGACCCTATGTCAAAAAAAGAAAAAGAAAAAAGAAAAAACAGGAAGAGGAAACAACTGGAGTAAACATTTGACACATTGAAAGGAACAGCTGCATAACTCCCACTGGCTAATGGGGCCAAGGATATGCGGAGGCCCCAACTTCTTGAGAGAAAAATATGTAGATTCAAAAATTAACACTCAGTGTGTGAATCTAACTAGATGCAATTGTTCCTGGATTGTGGGTTTTCCATCTGCCAAAAAATCATGAGCAATTAGATCTGGAGAAAACGCTTACCAGACATCTCAGAATCCAACATGGATGCAGCTTTGACAGCTTTTTATATTGTTTTATTAATATTATTATTCTGTGTGTGATATTGTGTGTATGTGTGGGAACACATGTGCAAATCAGAAGATGACTTTAGGGAGTCAGTTCTCTCCCTCCACCATGGGTTCTGGGGATTGAATGGAAATTTAATGCACATTATCAGGTTTGTATAGCAAGTGCTTTTACCCACTGAGCCATCTCACTGGCCCAATTTGAGCAGTTTTGTCTTTGGTGATGTATCTGTATTGTGTGGCTTTTCCTAAGTCTAGCATGGCAAACCTGAGTTTATTGAGATTACTTATGGGACCATGAGTTAGGGGTTACCTATAGGTGGGTGACTTTCAAGCACCTGTATCACCAAAGGGACTCACCCCAGTACCGGGGGACAACTCAAAAGAGCTGCATCCCTGGAGTTCCCTGTGTAATGTGCAGGCAGCTCCACGGAAGATTCTTTTCTCCTTCAATGATTGTTCGCTGTTTATATAACCTTGTTTCCTGAGCCTCTTATGTTTGGTGAGTTTCTTGCATCTTGAGAGCTTCCCCTCCTCCCTTGTCTCTCTAGGAGGAGAGGTTTCAGCTCTCAGGAAACACTACACAACTGTCTGTAATTGCAGAGGGGTTATATCAAGTGCCTGTCATATCTGTCTACCTTTGTCAGAGATGACTTTCCTTTTGGTATTACTTCCTTGATGATAATAACTGCACTCTGTCAGGAATTCTAACCAGGGACATAACCCAGTATTTTCCTATCCTTGTAACCTGAGCCTTCCATTGGAATCACTTTGATTTCATTTTTATAACTTTAGGGTGTGTGTGTGTGTGTGTGTGTGTGTGTGTGTGTGTGTACATGCACGAAGCGTAACAGACCCTAGGCAGAGGTAGAGGAAAACTTTCAGGAGTTAGTTCTTTTACTGTGGTTCCAAGGATTGAATTCAGTTTGTCAAGCTTGTATGGCAATCTCCTTTGCCTACCGAGCCATCTTGCCAGCCCCCCATTTCATCTTTCTTGTTTGTTAATTGTTTCAGCACTGAGGGGAGCTAAGGGCTTCTTCCTGAGTTACACAGTGCTTTGCTGCTTTTACCCTGTGTGGCTGCGTAGTAGGCAGACACAAAGAGGGATGGCAAGGTATCTAATAATAAAATATTGCACACAATTTAATATTTAAGAAAGCTAGGGGCCAGGAGGCTCCTTATTCCATAGACCAAGAGTGCTGAGTCTCTAACTTTCAAGGTTTTGTTCGCAGGGATGGGATGCTTTGAGCAGGTGTCCAGGAACAAATGGTATGCAGATCAAGGGACATTTTTTCTGCCGGAGTTCAGGAAACAATTAGAAACAAAATGTGGCCTGTTTGCAAGGTACAGAGCAAATGTTCACACAACAGTGTAAATAAGGCATAGTTCATTATCTAATCTAAACACACCTAAGGGACACAGCACTCCGAATGGCTCTGTCATCACACACAGTCTTGGCCTATCTGGCTCTGCCATCACAGATAATCTTGGCTACTGGCGACTTTGCTCATGTAGTCAAGCAGGCTTTCTGCAGAGTTCCAACAGGGCAGCGGTCTCGTCTCCAACAATGTTTCTTTAAACTGGCATTTAAGGACAAGACAGAGAGTCCGAGCCCCGTCTCATTTGTGATGGAATGCAGTGTTCACATATCGGGCACTGGTTGTAGATCTCTGTGGCGTACGTTGATCTTTGGCGGTCTTAGTCATCCTGCATCTCAAAGGTAGTGATAGAGGAGGACTTGGGAGCAACTGCTAGGAAACTCAAGACCCTGCAAACATTAGCATGTTAGCCTTCAAGAACAAACCAGATGGCTCAGTGGGTAATGGTGCTTATTACCAAACCAACAATCCAAGTTCAATACCCAGGACCCACATGATGGAAGGAGAGAATTGGCTCCTGAAAGTTGTCCTCTGACCCTCCCTAAGTGTTGTGTGGCACATGCGCCTACACACACACAGAGAGAGAGAGAGAGAGAGAGAGAGAGAGAGAGAGAGAGAGAATAAAAAAGCAATGCTTGTTTAAGATTTCATCTCACCCCAGTCAGACTGGCTAAGATCAAGAGAACAAATGATACCAAATGCTGGAGAGGATGTGGGGAAAGGGGAACACTCGTGCACTGCTGGTGGGGCTGCAAACTGGTTCAACCCCTATGGAAAGCATTGTGGAGAACTCTTAAAAAACTACAAAGGAACCTACCATTTGACCCAGTTATACCACTCCTTGGCATATACCCAAAGAACTC
>NW_008329365.1:58189-61746 GCF_000622305.1 Nannospalax galili
AACTCCCACATAATAACCCAGCGTAGAACTGGGAAAATGAACAGCAGACCCCAATCTTATCTAAAGGAATATTGACAACATATTGCTGCTAGATGAGGAACAGCTGCCCCTACTAAAAGACCTCTAGATAGGCTGACTAGATTCACCAGAATGGCAAGTAGTAGGGAATGGCTGGGGGTGCTGACAACACAGCAGACAGTAGCAGGGATAACAGAGTATAAGGGCTCTAGTGGGGGGAGGGAGGCTATGGGAGGGTGCCATCTGGGAAGTGGGTGTATAGTTGAATAAGATGGTTTGGGATGTTCTGTGTGATTAAAAAAAATTTTTTTTTAGAAAGCAATGCTATTTAAAACAATTTTTAAAGAATAGATGCATAGGTAAATAACATAAGTAACTTTTTTATTGAATTATTGCAATTTTTATACAGTATAACTTGACGGTATTTATATCCCCCTTCCTCTGTCCACACCTCCACTTATTAATCCCCCCATACCCAATTTAATGTACTCTAGGCTATAGAGTGTAATTTGTGTCCTCAAATGTCCTTCAGTGTGGGTTCCACCCACTGGAGCCTGGTTAACCTACAAGAGTAAGGAGACTGTCTCTGCCTCCCCCAGCAGCCATCTGTGGCCATAGTTTCCTTAGATGGGATTGGAGCTTCTCACCACTTCCCCATGTCTATGCTGGGATTTTGTCTGGTTTGAGCTTACATGGGACTTGTGCACACTGTCACCCTTGCTGTGAGTTCATATGAGTAACTGACCATCTGTCTGGAAATCTGTTTCTTTATGGTCACCCACCAACTCTGGCTCTTATAATCTTTTTGCCCCCTCTTCTGCCGTGATCCCTGAGCCTTGGGAGGCAGAAATTTTATATAGATATCCTAGTCAGGACTAAGTACTCTGCAGCCTTTTAGTCTCTGCACATTGGCCAGTTGTGGATTTCTGTGTTAATCACCATCTGTTGCACAAGGAAACTTCTCTGTTGAAAGTTGTGAAATGTGTTAATCTATGAGTATGACAATAAGTCATTAAAAGTCAGTTTAATATAACTATTTAGAAAAAATAAACAAAAACTAGTATTAGGCTCTCCCATATGTCCTGTGGGCTGTCTAGCCTCAGATTCCTAAGCCTGATATCAGTGTCAGGTATGGGCTCCATCCTAGGAAATGGACCTCCAATTGTAGTTGGCTACTCCCATAATATTTGTGCCACAATTGTACCGGTGGGCCTATCTTCCAGGCCAATTGTTGTAGTTCACAGGATTCCCAGCTGGGTAAAGTTGATGGTTATTTTTTCCTTCCAGTAGCATGCATAGAACCTTCCAGCACTATGGACACTAGTAATATGGAGAACTTTATAGAGCAACTGAAACTGAAAAGAGAACAAAAGACTTTTGATTATCTTATTTTATGTGTATGAGTGTTTTGCCTGCATGTATGTAAGTGCATCATGTGTGCAATGCCCCAAGAGGCCAGAAGAGGGCACCAAGTCCCCTGAAACTGGAGTTGCAGACAATTGTAAGCCACCATGTGGGTTCTGGGAACTGAACCTGGGTCCTCTGCAAGAGTATCCAATTCTCTTAACCACTGAGTCATCTCTCTGGCTCCAAAAGACTGTTTTGGAGACAAGATCTAATTACATAGCCCAAGCCAGCCTCCATACACCTGCCACTGCCTCCCTGGTGCTGGAAGGGTTTAAAGGAGCCAAAAGAACAGTGTGATTCATAGTTAACTAGACATCTCTGTTCTCAATAGAAACCAAAGAATGAGGTAGAGTGTGATTGATATGGCAAAATGGTTGCTTAAGGGATCAGCCACTGTGGATTCGTCCAGATACAGAAATGAGTTTTACCATGAAGCTTGGGCCATGCTGACTTTTCTTCTTCTTGGTGGAGACGTGTCATGGTGGTTGTGTGGGGTAGGAATAGGGTATTAGTTTTGGACTGAAGGGCTGAGACTTAGGAGAGCTTCAGAATCTGAGGGGAGTATTGAGAATTTCTGAGTCAGTAGTTCATTATTGAAATCTACTAAGAGTAGACTTAGGTATTCTTACCACACATGCACACAAAAAGATGGCTCTGTGAGCTGATGGATTGCTAATTAGTTTGGCCGTGATAAATATTCACAATCTATACGTATATCAAAATGTGTTAAACCTTGACTGTATACAATTTTTGTTTGTCATTTGTGCCACAGTAAAGCTGGGGGAACAAAAAGAAATGAAGTTAATCGGGAGATAAGCAAATGGCTTAAGATAATAGTTCAGATATTTATATTACAGTCAAACAAAGGCAATATAAAATAAGAATTCTTTCTGAGTCAGAGCATATATATTGGGAGAGGGGGAGGGAGATGGCTCGGTGGTTAAGAGCACTGTCTGCTCTTCCAGAGGACCTGGATTCGGTTCTCACATAGTGACTAACAACCATCTGTAACACCAGTTCCAGGGAATCCAATGCCCCCTTCAGACCTCTGTGGGCATTACACACAGGCACACTTACATTCAGGCAAAGCACTCATACACATAAAATACAAATAAATAATTTTTTAAAAAACCAACAGATAAATCATGAAAGAAGCATTCAGATCTTGCTGAGGACGCTGATAACTGGGTGTCACAGCCTCCCGCATAAGATGGACTCAGGCGTGCCGAGGGCTTCACATGCTCCTTTGCACATGTCACAGTGCACCATGCTCTCCCGCATGTGTTTTCGGAGTGGCTTTTGGGGGTGGGTAGGGCAACTCACATCTACAATCCCAGCACTTGGGAAGCTGGGGCAGGAGGACTGCTGTGAGTTCAGGGGCAGCCTGGGTTGCATAGTAACGCCTATGTTTCAGAGTGAAACCCTGTCTCAAAGCAAAGCAAAAAAGACCAGAAAAGGATATTGCTATGAAAGGAACCAGACATTCTGAGGCAGGAACAAGGTCGAGGCCGGCCGAGCTACAGACTGAAACCCTGTCTCAAAACACATGACGTTTTTTTGAGGTTTCTAAGCTTGGACATCTGTGCTCATTTCTCAATGGGAAAATGAGGCCACTATAAAGCCACTTCATAAAGGTGCTACACTGGGGCTAGAGAGATGGCTCAGCAGTTAAGAACACTGTTCTTGTAGAGGACCTGGGTTCAATTCCCAGAACCCACATAGTGACTGACAACTGTCTAACTCCAGTTCCAGGGGATCCGATGCCCCCTCCTGACCTCCGCAGGCACTGCATGAAATGGGTGCATTTATTGTACATGCAGGCAATACACTCATACATATAAAAATAATAAATAGAATATAAAAAATAAAGGTGCACACATTATGTAACTTATTCATCAACAATTTTCTACTGAATTAATGTGCTTGACAAAAGATTAGTGGTAGAGAGCGAGACACAATCTCTCTTAAAAAATTTGTATTCAGTCAGACGTGGTGGTGCATGCCTTTAATCCCAGCACTTGGGAGGCAGAGGCAAGCGGATCTCTGAGTTCGAGGCCAGCCTGGTCTACATAGCAAGTTCCAGGTCAGTTGGGGCTACAGGGAGACCCTGTCTCAAAAAGGCCAAACAAAAA
>NW_008329365.1:62146-88068 GCF_000622305.1 Nannospalax galili
GGGGCTACAGGGAGACCCTGTCTCAAAAAGGCCAAACAAAAAATTTGTATTCTATGGGAAACAGACAAATCAAAAGGCAAGGACAACAATAACAGCCTGTCCAGGGATTTTTGAGAAAGATTCTAAGAGGGTAAAATTTAACTTGAAGCACCAAAGACAAGCTAACTTGGCCATGAGAATGGGGAGACGGCAGTTGCACGATGCTGCATCTGGAACAAACATTTTATAGGCAAGAAAAAGAGCAGAGAAAACCAGAAAGGAAGATCATAAGACCATTTAAAAAGACAAGGGGAAATGACCTTCATAGTCTCATTTTGGAATTATCTGGCCCATAACAGATGGAGAGGGAGAGGGGTTACCATGGACTCCAGAAGGTGGATACAGTCTTTCAAGTAGCTTCAATCACTATAATGCCTTACAAATGGTCAGTCAGTGTAGAGGCAGAAAACTATTCATATTCATGAAGGAGACAGAATGTCAAAGGTAACAGCTGAAGTGTAACTCATCACAGTGCTCTGTGTGCTCCTTGTTCTGGCCAGAATCCTCACAGGTTAAATACCTACAAAGAATCTTCCAAATGGCATTCCCAAAACAGCACCCCAGCACGGGACAATAGAAGGAACACAGCATTCTTTCACACTGTGTTCATCGATACAACAAAAGGATTTATTTGTAGTGCACCCAAACTTGTCAAAACCAGCCTGATACTCTGTGTTCACGAGAGCCTCTGTTAACTGTCGAAGCAGTGGCTGTTTGTATGTCTTTAGCATTGGAGGGCCGGTACAGTGCTTTTCTCTTCTGTAGCCTTGTCAGGTGTTAGGCAAAGTAGACTATGGCTATTCAAAACTCTTCTTGTGGGGGCTGGAGAGATGGCTCAGTGGTTAAGAGTATGGACTGCTCTTGCAGAGGACCTGGGTTCAATTCCCTGCACCCACACAGCAGCTAACAACTATCCGTAACTCCAGTTCTAGGGGATCCGGCGCCCTCTTCTGGCCCCTGTGGGCACTACACATGTGGTGCATTTAACATGCATGCAGGCACTTAGATGCATCTATACATATAAAATAAAAATTAAAAATCAGCAACAACAAAAAACCCTTTTTGTGAGGTACAGTAAGCTTCTAGAACAAGGTAGCCCAAGTGCCACCTTATCTAGAGTTTCCAGAGCATTGGGCAGGTATTTTCTTGCATGACCCCGACTATATATACAACTTTGAACATCCTTACATAAATCAGTTGGAGGCAAGAAATCTATTGTAAAGCCCTGATTATGTTGTGAAGCAGAATTCTCAAATAGCCTCAGAGGAACAGGCACAGCCATCCTAAAGGACTGCCTACCATGTGAAACGGCCTGCAGAGGTATGGTAGCATCGCAGGACCAGAGATGGAGTTCATAGTACACCATGCCTGCTGCCTCTGCAGCTATAGAAGGGACATGGGACTGCCCTGATAAGAGAAGCCCATGCCAGTGCCCAAGGTGGAAATCTGAGACCTTGAGCACATGTTCTGTCTGACATAAAAGTTGTTCCAAGTCATGTTACACTGATCTGACAGCTCAGGCATGCACATACTGTAAAGCATAGACTGGGGGCCAGTTGAAGGGGTTTGTTCAATGGTGTGATGCAACCTTATGGCATCTTGTTGAGCCCATGTGTAGATGGGGTAGAGGAGAGAGCTCCCAGGAAGGGAAGTAGGGAGTAAGGGCTCATGGGAGTCCCTTTCTTCACTTGGAGAGTCTGACCAGGTGCCTTGGCTATTCTAGCTGGTCTTGATCAACAGAAAGAGATTTAGAAATTTTCTAGAGAGGTTGTTTCTATGATAGACACATAATGAGTTCATGACCAAGATGACCCACCTGGATAGTCATAGGGTACTGGAAGGGAACTTAGCTTTGAGAAAGGCATTTCCAAAGTTAAGGCTGTGTATGTGTGTTTTACCCAGACCTACGGCTAGTGTTGAGGTCAACAGCAGTTGGTATACCTTGATATACTTTTAACTTTGTCCAGACAGTGCATAATAAATTCTGCAGGCCATCATAATAAATTAATGAAATAAAAATGAAATCATTGGTAATTCATGAGATGATTTCTTTAAGTATTAGCACGCCTTTCCCTGAAGGAAAACTGACTCTCCCTCTCCCGGCAGTTTCCGATTGCCAATAGCTCCTCAGCTAGGATTGGGGCTTCATGCCTACCTCTCTGCTCCATGTTGGGATTTTGTCTGACTTGGGTTTGCACAGGTCCTGTGCATGACGTCACAACAGCTGTGGGTTCCTGTGTGCAACTGCCCTGTTGTGTCCGGAAAGCACTGTTTTATTGAAGTCGTCTGCCTCTGGCTCTTACAATCTTTTTGCCCCCTCTTCTGAGATGCTCCCAAGGCCTTTATGGGAGAAGTGCGATAGAGATGTCCCATTTAGTGCTAAGCACTCCTCAGTCTCTTAATCTCTGCACATTGACCAGTTGTGGATCTCTCTATTAATCACCGTCTACTGCAAAAAGAAGCCTCTTTGATCAGGAGCTTTATGGTTTTTTAGCTATAGCTTCGCATCATCTACAAATAAGAGTAATTTGACTTCATCCTTTCCTGTTTGTGTTCCTTTATCTCCCTCACTTGTCTTACTGCTCTAGCTAAGCCTTCCAGCTTTATATTGAACAGGAATGGAGAAAGTGGACATTTTTGTCTTGTTCCTGATTTTTTAAAAATATTTTATTTTTATTTTAGATGTATGAGTGTATTGCCTGCATGTATGTAAGTACACCTGTGCCACACACTGCCCACAGAGGTCAGAAGAAGGCGTCACATCCCCTAGAGCTGGAGTTATGAACAGTTGTTAGCTGCCATGTGGGTGCTGGGAACTGAACTCTCTACAACAGCAGCCAGTGCTCTTAACTGTCAAGCCATCTCTCCAGACCCCCAGAAAGGCTTCTTTTTCACTCCCAGGCAGAAATATTTGGAACAGTACTCTAGGTGATGCTCACGTACTGGAACTGCAGGCCATCCTTTGAGAAGCCAGCAGTCCATGTGGTCCAGGCAGCACAAACTTTGCTCTGATTTATTATTCCAACTTCATGCATCTGATGGTAGACACACAAGATGAAAGACGAGGCTCTAAACCCCAGGATAATTTAGTCACATCTTTAGTAAAGAATGTTGGTTATTTCCCTAGGTTATGAAATTATCTATTTAATAAATGTATGCTGTAAGCATTTTTAATGTACCATAATTGCTTTTAGTAATTTCAGGTTACCTCTTTGATCTTAGAGACTCTGTCATAAAAGTAAAATATACACAAACAATCTACAAGTAAGCACAGGACAATTTTCAGCTTCTACTTTGAAAGACTTGAACTGGGAGAAGGGAAGAAGGAGTTGAACAAGGATACACATTCCAAAGGATTACAGACAGATTTTGTAGTGCTTATTTCTGTTTTCTTCGGTTACTTTTGGGGTGTGAGTTAACTCTCTTTGGTACCATCTCAGGACACCCATATCTTCTGTGGGTCACACCTTAGTCATCTTCTACTACCTGTTGAGAAGGTTTCCTCCCTTCTATTTTTCCAGGAATCCCACCTTATTTTCCAAACCTTCTTGATAAACTGGTCACTCGGTAATTTCCCCCATCTCCACCTTGTCTAAAACACGCGGCTCCTTGTGATTCACTCTTCGTAACTGTTTTTAATGTGTTTGTGTGAATAAGCATTGTCACAGTTTGCATGACTACGCCTCTGTTCTCATCACCTCTGCCAAGCATGTATAGTAGAAAAGGCATGCATTCAGAGTCTGTGTGAGATTTATACTTGACACGCTGTTTACTAGCTTTGTGTAGTTTAAATAGTTTACCTAAGCTCTTAATGTGAAGATCCAATGACGGCCTCCACCCTTCTAAAGTGAGGAATCCTGTTTGTAATAGATGCATAGTAAACATTATGCAGGGTGTAAAGAAAGAAAAGAGTTTCCCTTGTGCCACATCTGCCTGTGTTAATATTAAATGGCAAGCCAGACATGATGGCTCACTCCTAAAATATGGGACACTGAGGCAGGAGAATTGTCCTGATTTTAAAAGCAGTCCTGGGCTACATAGTTCTATACCAGCCTGGGCAACCGTGTGAGACCCTCTCAAAAAAAAAATTAAATTAGTTGGCTAAGTACTGGGACTAAAGGCTTGCACCACCATGCCCAGCAATATTATTTTTTAAAGAAAGCAATATTAATTTTTTTAAAATAAAAAGATTAAGAAGCAAGGTGGATGGCATTTGAGTAAGACTCCTGGAGTTGACCTCTAATCTCCACAGACATGCCCACACAAGTGCACATTCACCCACTGGAACACAGACACACACACACACACATACACACACACACACACACACACACACGCACACTGAAATAAGTGAAAACTATTCAACCAACAACAAAACAAATCAAATTGCAATGAGCCAATTCAAAGCAATGCATTGTGTAATTGAATTATAGTCACTGTGTCAGTTAGCTATGGCTGCATTAGAAAAAAATGACTTTGTGATTGGAAGCAATTTGCTATGGCATGTTCATGCATTAGGTTTGGCTGTGGGTTGGATGGGCGTCCCTGAACCTTGGATGATCTCCTGTTGTTCTAGGTCAGCTGAAGTGACCAGATCCTCTTTTTATATGATGCTCCCCCAGGCTAGTCAGGCCTGTTTGCAAGGCAGGTCAAGGCTAGAAGAGTAAGCAGAAGTGAGCAGGGTCTCCTGAGTGCTCCTCCGCTCAGATCTAAATCCAACTCAGTTTGAAGAGAGAAGTCAATAGCATTGGTTGATGGGAAATGCTGTGAAGTCCCATTGTGCAGTGTGTGGGCAGAGGAGCGAAAAAATGCAGTGTAGCTAATTCACCACAGCCATGGACTGTGTGTTAGTCCCTGAGCTATCTATAAGTCAGTTTGGGATGGAATACGTTCCAAATCTCCAGCGGATGCCAGAAGCAGGTAGTCCTGAGCTCTACACTCACTTTTTTCCCTATCACATATAACTACAATCTGTTCAATTTATAAATTGGGCAGGATAAGAGATTAGTAATTGAAATAGGAAATTTATAACAATATATTATAATAAAATTATGAAATAGTTAATGTTTTTTCTTGTTTGTTTTGTGTGTGTGTGTGAGAGAGAGAGAGACAGAGAGAGAGAGAGAGAGAGAGAGAGAGAGAGAGACTCACTCTGTAGCTCAGAACTCCCTGTAACGTTGCTGACCTCAAACTTGTGATGATCTTCTTGCCTCAGCCTCTTGAGTGCTGGGATCACAGGCATTCCCCACCATGTCCAGTTAGTATTTTCCAGTTAGTATTTTTAGACAGTGTTGACTTAGGTTAGTGAAACCTAAGGAGTGAAAGGGGTGAACTACTTACTCACTGTCCTCGGTCAGCAGTGGGTTGGTGTGCAGCCCCTGGGCTCTGGAGCAGCTAATGCATGCAGTGTACACAGGGACACATTATACACATGCTTAATGAGATAATCAGGGCAAACATTTTGAGTTGTACTAATAGGTCGACATGGCCTGTAGGAATAGTGGTTACAATTTATTTTTGTTATTTGGGTTTTGAACTCTTAATTCTCCTACCTGAGTTCTGAAATTTTAAAGTGGGTACCACCATGATCATCTTTACAAATCTTAAATTAACCTTTAAAAAATATTTTTACATTTATTTATTTTGTATGTGTGCATGTGTGTGTTTGTGTGTTTGCATGTGTGCGTGCGTGCGTGTGTGTGTGTGTTTTCCAGGGATAGAACTCAGTCATAAGGCTTGGTGGCAAGTGCCTTCACCCACTGAAGCCATCTTGCTGGCCCTTAAAGTATGCTTGGTTTACTGAAAAAGTTCCTGTTTATTTGTTAAACTCAGTAAAGCACTTACCGTGAGATGTCTGAGGGCTGACATTTATAAAACACTGGAGAGTTTGATTTTTTCCTAATTGTTAATCCGCCTTCCGGAGCTGCTAATGAGAGCTGGGAGCAGGGATATAATTCTGTATAGCCAGTGTTTCCCTTTTGAGCAATGTACTGGGAGTTTGTCCCCTCCTGAGACTTTTCCTTTACTCTCTTCATAGACTTGTCCTCCTCAACTAGTTTTTACAAACCAATTCATCTTTTTGTGGTTGTTATTCCTGAACTCTGGGCAGCCTATGTTTTTCTGTCTTCCAGTCTTTTTAATAAAGATCCTAGCTCTAAAATGGGAGAATATCCCTCAAGCATTCACTTTCACATATTAGTCATTCACTTTCACATATTAAAGAATGCCTGCCCTCTTGTGTCCAGAACGGTTGTTACAACGTAAGGGGTGAAGTAGCAAGCTTCCTGTTTCTGAAACAGCATGGGGCTGGAGAGATGGTTCACTAGTTAGGATCATGCTCTTGCAGAGGACCCGAATCAATGCCTAGTACCCATATCAAGTGGCTCACAACTGCCTGTACCTCCAGTTCCAAGGGATCCAGTGCCTGCTGGGGGCACCTGCATTCGTGTACACAGAGACACATACAAACACATCATTTAAAACACTAAAAATAAGTCTCTTAGGGACTGGAGAGATGGCTCAGTGGTTAAGAGCACTGGCTGCTGTCCCAGAGGGCCCAGGTTCGAATCCCAGTGCCCACATGGTGGCTGACAACCAACTGTAACTCTAGTTCCAGGGGATCAGATGCCCTCTTCTGGCCTCTGTGGGCACTGCATGACAAGGGTACATAACATACATGAAGGTGTAACACTCATACACATAAAATAAAATTTTTTAAAAAATATTTTTAAACACTGGGCATGGTGGCATGCACCTTTGATTCCAGCCTTCAAGAGGCAGAGGTAGGTGGATCTCTGTGAAATTGAGGCCACCCTGGACTACATAGTGACTTCCAGGCAGACTGAGAACAGGGAGACCCTGTCAAAAAAAATTTTTTTTAATTAAAAAGATAAATCTTTAAAAGAGGAAGAGTTGAAGAAGAAGAGGAGGAGGAGCAGGAGCAGGAGCTGGAGCTGGAGCACCGCCACCATGGATGGCATCCTACCCCGGGAGGATTTTACTGCTACAGAGTTTTACAGTCTCCCAAGCACGGTTGTTCAGTATGAGAACTGCCTAGGGAAGGAATGAATGAACTGTCACTAAAACTGTCCCATGCTCCATCCTATATCCAGGCTGTGTCTTCCCCGTTTGGTTATTCATCGACATTTCATTCAAGGGTACAATGGGCCCTGAACAACCCAGAGAATGTAACTCACTGTAGTTCGCACATCCCTGTACCTAACTGCAGCCTGTGGAGAAGCTCGTAAAAGTCAAACACTTCTCTCTATGTAACTTTCTTGCTCTGAAATTCTGAAATTCAACTTAGATTGTTAGAGCTGACTGACATCACTTAGTCCCAGGCTATCAGAGGCAGAATGGAAATAGGCAAATTTCTAATAAACAGCACATATAACTGAAATGCAGATCTAATTAGAAGTTCTACCAAGTCCTGCCAAGTAGGGATCTATTTCTGTTTGTTATTTCAGAAATCTCACACACTGCCCGTCCCCTGGGGTACACACATACACACAAATCCTCCTCAGATGTCCCAACCTTGTCAACCGAGAACCCAGGGGAGGAGGTTCCCCCACCCCCCGACTCCCGTTGACAGCAACTGAGTAGCTACCAAGGAGGTGCGCTGAAGCTGGGAGGGCCTGCTAGTGTCAGGAAAATCCTAAGTGCACTTTGCCATCTGTACTGTGTATCTGAAGTTGATGATGACTGAGTGGACCTTGTGTTCATGTGATAATCTGTGTATTTGTCTTTCTTGTAGGGTTCTTAGAGTCTCTGGATGACTTCTACATTCTTAGCAGTGGCTTGGTATTGTTGCAGACCACCAACAATGTGTATAATCAAACCTTGCTGAAGTTGGTGGTACCCGAGGCTCTCTTGGCCTGGCAGAGAGTCCGTGTAGCCAACATGATGGCAACTGGTGGCAAGGAGTGGGCAGAGATATTTTCACGGTACAACTCTGGTAAGTGACTCTGCACAATAACTTTCAGGCATGTACATATGTTTAGCTTCAGAGGTTATTAACCAATATCCATGCTCTGTCCTCATGTCACCCAACATTTCAGGCACCTACAACAATCAGTACATGGTTTTGGACCTGAAGAAGGTGAATCTGAAGAAGAGCCTTGACAAAGGCACGCTGTACATTGTGGAGCAAATCCCTACATATGTAGAATATACTGAACAAACGAATATTCTACGAAAAGGTACCTTCCTGGTACATCTGAAAGTCTGAGGAGAATATGTGCGTGCATGTGGGTCCTAGTTTTATTTCTGTTGCTGACAAAAAGCAACTTAGGGGAAAAAGTGTTTATTTGAGCTCAGAATTCCATGTTACCGTCCATCATTGTGGAAAAGTCAAGGCAGGAGCATGAAACAGCTCACCACATCACATCCACAGTCAAGAGCAGAGAGGAAGGTTCATGATGCACGCTTGGTAGTCAGCTGGATGGCTTTCTGCACTCTTATACAATCTAAGACCTCTCTATACCCAGGGAATGGTACCACCCATGTTCAGGCTGAGTCTTCCTGTATCAATTAAGGCAATCAAGACAATCCCACACACACATGCCCACAGGCCAACGTGATCTAGACAGTCTCTCACTGAGACTTTCTTCCCAGGTCATACGAAGTTGACAAAGTTATTCATCACCGTGTGTGTATGTGTGCTGGGGGTATGTTGTGTGAGAGTGGATGATTGGAGGGGGACGCTCAGGACTAGTTATCCTGGGAAAGAATTATCAGGCTCAACACAGAATATAAAAGTATACCTCAAACTCTAATGGGAGATTGGGACACAGGTCAAGCATTCCCACCCCTCTGACTTCCCATGCCTTTCCTGAGTTCTGAGTGTTAAGCTTTAAGTTCAACTCAGCTTATATTTAAGGAGTGCTACTCTAAGAGGCTGGAAAAACAAGGATGTCCTCTAGGTTTCCCTCCAGGAACTCTAGAGCATAGCACATAAACCCAGAATGGGAAGAGCCAGAATAAGGTTTAGTATACCAAGCCTTGTAGTGCCTAAAGAGGGATACCATTGTTTCTATGAGGGATCAGAGAAGGTGGTTTGGGCCATCAAGGGCACAGCCTAGATAGCTGAAGTTCAGGAATTGGCTTGCCCTTGATTTGAATCTCTCCTCCTGAAAAATCTCACATAAATGATTCAACCTCTCCAATCCTCACTCTTTTCATCAATCAGTTGCTTGCCAGTTAAAAAAATCTCAGAACTGTAAAACCAAAATTATTGTTTTGGTCCTAGCTTACTTGGTAGGAAAATATGGTCCGAACGGAACTAATGTGGCAGAGGAAAAGCTGCCAAAAATTGGCAAAAATAGACTCAAACTATCTATTTATTGTCTTTATATCTTTGTAGAGACATTGCTTATTGTAATAGTTGCTTTTTGTCATGGTGACAGAATACGTGATGATGAGAACTTAAGTGAGGAAAGATTGGTTTGGGGGTCACCATTATAGAGATTCCAGTCTGTTGTTTCTGGGCCACTGATGAGGCAAGACATTGTGTGCCATGTGCATGGTAGAAGAAAGCTGCTCACCTTATGGCAGTCAGGGAGCAGAGACCAGAGGAACGTCCAGGGACAAGATACAGCCTTCGAAGACACCCCCTGCAGCCCACTTCCTCTAGTTGGGCCTGATCTTCCAGTAAATCCATAGCTGAGTGGGTTACTGGTGATCCATCACCTCTACAGAAGCACCCACTGAGAATCAAGTCTTTAACATGTGAGAATCTTGGTGATGGGGACGCACCTATAACCACACCATAGCACAAACTCGACTATAAAAAAGGTCAGCATCTTCGTTGTGAGGGGTTTTCCAGGAGATTCAGACTCTATCAACACCTGAAAAATTCTGAAACTCATTCAGCCACCAAGTGTTTTTGGATATGGGGACAATGGAATTTTATGACTTCACAGGGTAGATCCTAAGAATTCATTGATATAGAAAAGAATGAGGAAAAACCATTGGCCTCATTAATCCTGTTAGGCAGCTTAATCTTTG
The DNA here is from genome assembly GCF_000622305.1 of Nannospalax galili. NCBI lineage: Eukaryota > Metazoa > Chordata > Mammalia > Rodentia > Spalacidae > Nannospalax > Nannospalax galili. The sequence goes on from NW_008329365.1 coordinate 72,191, forward strand.
TTCTTTAGAAAAAGAGACTCTTTAGAGAGTCTTCTGGAAGGGAAGGAAAATAACACACTGTTGGAACAGTCACACTGATAGGTAAGTAGGGACAAAATCAAGATAAAGTGAATTTGGGGACTAAACTGGGACCAGGTCCTGTTTCCCAAGCTTTCAATTCTGTTTTTTAATGACACTTGCCTCTTTCCTATATTTACTTTAAAAAAAAATTTTTTTTAAATTGGCCTACATTAATCATATACAATAATGGGTTTCACAATGCCAATTTTATACACAAATTTTTATCACATCCACCCCCTCCCCTTCTTTCATTCCCCTCCTACTGATCCCCTTCCTCTTCCCAACTAGTTTCCCTCTGGTTTCATGACTTAAAATTTTTTTTTGGAGGGCTGGAGAGATGGCTCAGCAGTTAAGAGCACTGACTGCTCCTACAGAGGACCCAGGTTCAATTCCCAGCACCCACATGGTAGCTAACAACCATCCAAAACTCCAGTTTCAGGGATCCGACACCCTCTTCTGACCTCTGTGGGCATCGCATGACACGGGTGAATTTACACACATGCAGGCAATACACCCATACACATAAAATAAAAATAAATTAATTTAAAAAATGTTTTGGCAGGGAGGGGGGACCCAAATTAGTTTAATTAGGGTCATTTACAGGAACATGGGCAACTTACCAGTGGTATGCTATTGAAGAAAATGTCTCTCCTCTAGCGATTGTTAACCACCTGTAGCTCCTCAGGAAGGGGTGGGGCCTGTGAGCCTTTCCCCCATTAAACAAAAACATAAGAGTTTCCTTTGTCAGGCAGTTCACATTCTACCAAAGAGACTTCGCTTTGTTCCTACATAATCCACCTGTGAAGTCAAGTTATTAAGAAGTTATTGTTGGGCGTAGCAATTCAGATAATCTAGTCATATCATTCTGAACCAGCTGGCCTCTAAGCACCTAACAGTGGTCCTTGGAAGTCAGATGCTTGCTATGCTTGGTGCTTTCTTGTTTGGACTGTCATATGTAGCATGACAGATTGGTCTCTGCAATCCGATTCCTAGATTCCATGAAACTTCCCTAAGGCTAAAAGAGAGCTGATGCTGATCTGTACATTTCTTTGCCAGAGAAAGAACGGAGAACTTGGTCACACTCAGTGAACTGTTTCATATTCTAGATACTCCTCTGGGTCTTTCCCTTATGTTCTGTTGTTTGGTCTTTATCAGAAACTATCAGATAAATATCATTGTTACCATTTTACTGTGAAGATAAAAGGTTCAGGAAGAAACAGGAGATGGTCTCAAATAAATGATATTATGCAGCCAGTTTTTAAAAGAAGCCCCCAGCCATTTGGAACTGGAGTGGGATGGAGACTGTGGTGCTTTCTAGTGCAAAGTTCTGTATTCTGAGCCTTTAAGCCAGGCTGTGAAGGCCAAGGCAGGCAAATGACCTCTAAGCCTGCGTTGTCCCTACAAGAGGGGATGATAATACTTAAATATCACCAGGTTGATCTGTGAATAAATAGGCTACTGTTTAAAATACTTTTGTAAATTAAAAGGCCTTATGAAAATGTGAATAAAGCAGTCCATTTCTACTTTTCTCAGAGCCGTTATGACTATTGCCAATCTGTTTACTAAGGCTAGCATTATTGTAAGCATTCCATCTGTTTGAACACATTTAGTGCCCACAGTGATCCTTCTAAAGTACAAATTATTCATATAAGGTATCATTGCTTACATTATAAAGATGAAGACATTAGGGCACAGAGAAGTTGAATAATTTTTCCAAGGTTACATACATAATAATGTCAGAAACAGGCTCAGATTCAGGCCATCTTCCTCCCGAGTCCGTATAACCTAGTTATGTCCTAGCAACAAGTCTGGATCTTACCTTTTCGTTTCAATGTTTTCCTTACCTCGATTCTCTGTGGCCCTGACTCTGCCTCAGAAGTAGCAAGGTTAAGATCTTGCTTTGTCCGTCTTCCCCTCTAACTAGGAGATCCCACATAGTAGTAAAAAGGAAAGTAACACACAGCGGCCAAGAGAAAACAGGAACTTCCTCAAGTGCAGAAACTCCTGGCTCGTTTCACTTAATGTGGTATCTCCAGTTATATGTACTTCCTGCAGACGACGTCATTTCATTCCTCTTTGTGGTTCCGGAAACTCCACTGTGTATATAATCCACATTTTTTATTTTATTTATTTATTTTATTTTTGGTCTTTTTGAGACAGGGTCTCTCTGTAGTCTCAGTTCGCCTGGTACTCACAGAGATCTGCTGGCCTCTGCCTCCTGAGTGCTGGGATTAAAGACATGAGCCACTGCACCCAGCTTTATTAATTTTATTTTCTGTATATGTGTATTGCCTGCATGTGCGTAAGTGCACCCATGACATGTAGTGCCCACACATGTCAGAAGATGGTGTCAGATCCCCTGGACCTAGAGTTATGGATGGTTGTTAGCTGCTACATGGGTGCTGGGAATCGAACCCAGGTCCTCTGCAACAGCAGTCAGCGTTCTTAACTGCTGAGCCATCTCTCCAGCCCTCAGTAAAACGCATTTTTTAATCTAATTGTTGCTGGTCACTGGACTAATTCCTTAATTTAGCTATTATGAACAATGCTACAGTAAACACAGATCCACAGGTGTCATTGTATGTGTGTGTTTTGCATACATGTTAAGTATATGCAATTTAAGTGGGTGCAATGCCCGCAGAAGCCAGAAGAGAGCATCAGATCCCCTGAAACTGGAGTTATGGATGGCTGTTAGACACCATGTGGGTGCTGGAAACCAAACCCAGGTCCTCTGCAAGAGCAGCCAATGATCTTAAGCAAGTGAGCCATCTCTCCAGTTTCTTATTTTAATTTTTGAGACAGAATTTCACTAAACAGTTTCTTGCTAGCCTGGAACTCACTATGTAGACCAGGCTGGCCTGGAACTCACAGAGCTTTACCTCTGGTTCCTGAGTGTTAGGATTAAAGGCAGGTACCACCACAAAAGGCAAGAACACCCTGTTTTGACTGATGATCCCAGGCAATAACCGAGGCTGGTGTAATAATCTAGGATGGTCTAGGATGTGTTTGCTATAGTTGTGTCTCAGATCTGGTGCTTAGTGACTCGAGGTGTGGCCATGGTACATGACAATGGGCTGTTGAACATTTAACATGACTGTTAAAATGATTTCAGTCAGAAGAGTTAAAAGCCTGCTGCTGGAACATGAAAGACCATCCCAGTGCCCTTCCAGCATAGGCTTCCTCCTCCCTTCTGTCCTCACCAAAAAGAATAAAGGAAGTGGGGTTAACTAAGACCTGGTTCTTCATTCAAGAGCCTAGAATGCCAGTTTTCTGAGTTCAGTGCCTTGTTTTCTGTTACTATGATCAGCATCTGCTGTCATCCTCAGGGCATCTCAGTCACCAGAGGGATTTCAGGGAGCCCCCACCCCCTGCCGCAGCACCGTTGTATGCTTCAACAGAGAATAAGGTTATTTTCTGGTTTATAAATCGCATTAACAATTTGGGGGTGAAAACCCAAGATTTCTGATGCTCTTCTTCTTTACTGCCTCTGGAAATTTAAAAGGGCTCATTTGGGTTGCAGGCTCACATTCACAGCCTAATTCCTGTGCTGCTTCATTTTGTAATCATACAGGTAGGATTTTCCAAACGTGCCATCATTAAATAACTTACCTTGCTCCCCTTCTCCTTCCCCCAACCCTGTTCCATCCCACCCTTCTCCTCCACTCCAAATCAGGATATTGGCCTTCCTACAATGTTCCTTTCCATGAGAAGATCTACACGTGGAGCGGCTACCCACTGCTGGTTGAAAAGCTGGGTTTGGACTACTCTTACGACTTAGCTCCACGAGCCAAAATCTTTAGGCGCGACCATGGGAACGTGACTGACATGGCTTCCATGAAGCATATCATGCGATACAACAGTATGTAGCATATTTCTCAAGAGCACTTCTTCAAACTCCTTTTCTTCCTCATGGATAAATAATCCATGTAAGTTTATCATCTCTGTACTAGAAGGAATTATAAGTTATCTGAAGGGCTGGAGAGATGGCTCAGCAGTTAAGATCACTGGCTGCTCTTGCAGAGGACTCAGGTTTGGTTCCCAGCACCCACATGGCAGCTAATAACCATCTATAACTCCAGTTCCCGGGAATCCGATGTCCTCTTCTGACCTTCATAGGCATTGCATGACATAGGTGCACTTACATACATGCAGGCAATAGACTCATACATATGAACTAAAAATAATAAATATTTTTAAAGTTTTCTATATTTTATGTTCAACAAATAGAACATTTGCCTCCTTTATAAACTCTCAGAGAACTTTTTGAAAGGTGTTTGGGGTGGATCAGCAGGTAATGGTGGTTACTGCCAAGGATGATGACCAGAGCTCCATCCCCTGGACCCACATGATCAGAAAGAACTGACTCCTGGAACTGTCCTCTGATCTCTACATGGACACCATAGCATGCATGTGTGCATGTGCATACACATATAAATGAAAAAAATCTGAGGAGATTCTGCAGGTTTTCTTTTGTCTTGATTTTTTTTTAAGATAGGCTGGCCTCAAATTCATTATGTAGCCAACCAAACATGACCTTGAAATACAGGGGTGTGTCACCACACACTGCTCTACAGATTTTTTTAACTGGGAAAATAAATTACATGTAAAACCCAGAAGACATGATGATGGCCGAGCACCCCCCCCCCAGCACACCTTTCAAGGGCAAAAGCAGCTAAAAAGCCAAAAATACTCATGAATTCATTCTTTTTGTTGAAGACTCTAAAAGTCAAACTTGTATTTCCTATGTTGGAAAACACTGAAGCACATCCATGTCCTTCACTGCTCTTCCTTCCATGCTTCACAGTGCATGGTTCTTGATGCAGGCTGGGCCTGCAGCAGAGTATTAATAGTTAGTCACGCCTCCCTAGTACAAGCCCAGAGATGCCAGCATCTGGGAGCAGGCTGGGCTGGAGAAACCTGTGGGAACATACTCTTTAATAATCTGCTTTAATCGGTCCAAAACCTTACTGTGGATAAGTGTATCTGGAAATAGCCAACACCTACTCTTTCCCCATCACCATCTCCTAGACTATCAAGTGGACCCTTACACTCATGGTGATCCCTGCAGTACCATCTGCTGTCGTGAGGACCTGAACTCAGCTAATCCAAGCCCTGGAGGTTGCTATGATACAAAGGTAACTGACATGCTACTGCTTTTCAATTTACTTCCTTTTATTCTTAATATTTTATTATTTTTTAAGTGTATAAGTACTGCCTCTATGTATATAAGGCAGTTCCCATGGCAGTCAGAAGAGGGTGTTGAATCCCCTGAAACAGTAGTTAGTCACCATGTGGGTGCTAGGAACTGAAACTGGGTCTTCTAGAAGAGCAGCCAGTGCTCTTAATCACTGCACCAAATCTCCATCCCCTTCAATTTACTTCACATCAGGAGTCAAACCTGCAGGTTTCCTTGGCATAAAGCCCAATGTCTTCAACCATAAACTAAAAATTTTTTCGACTCTGGCAGCAGATCCCACTGTCTTTTTAGAAGTCCCTGCTCTGCCTCTTAATAGTAAATTTCCTAATTTTGTAGCCTTCCATATTCTTGTTTATAAAGTAAAAAATAACAGAATTTACCTTCATATAGTGACTAACCCTGTAATTCCCATGAAACATTTAGCACAGCATTGTAAGTATATGTAATCCCAGTGGTGGTAATGTTTTACCATGATGCCCCACAGTCAAAGACCATATTACTGAGAGCATTGTGATTGTATATTAAACATGAATGTAGCCAATGCTCAAATCGACAAGTGCTAGAACACGTCTCAGTTTAGGTCATAGATTTGCAGCAGTGTGCTCAGACTTGTTCCTGTGGGTGTCACAACATTGGAAGCCTGCTCACAGCATGTTGGTGGACTGAAGTCAGCCACAGTGGGAGAATTTAAACACTAGTTTGTCAGTGAACACTACAAATCAAGGGCTTCTTTCCTGAGAGCTGGCTGCTCCAGCCTTTCCTGCACACTACCGGGCTGGGAATTGTCCAGAGCCTGAGCCGGCCATTAAGTTGGTAGGATTATTCTGCATTTTGTAGCTTACGTATGTGTCTTCGAAACTTCACCATCGTGAACTGCTCTGAATTACTGAAAAAATAAATTACAGGACCGCCAACTTTGCTTTGACACTATAGCCTCATACTTAAGAGATACTTTCCGCAGTTTGAGCTCCACCTACGATGCTCAATGTTGTGTAATGCAAATAAAGGGGAAAGGGGCACCATGAATGTCTTCATATTTTTTTTGTCATGGTGTTTGCAAACATTCAGAAGCAAAGTGTAAAGCATTGCATTTGTCTCAAACAACATTTTATTATGTGTATGAGTCTTATTACCTGCATGTGTATTAGTGCACCTGTGTCATGCAATGCCTGCAGAGGTCAGAAGGCATCAGATCCCCTGGAACTGGAGTTACGAACTGTTGTTAGCGGCCATCTCCCCAGCCCCTAGAATTCTTTTTAAAAATATTTTATTTTATTTTATGTGTATGAGTGTATTGCCTGCCTGTACCTAAGTGCACCCATATGGTGCAATGGCCACAGAAGAGGGTGTTGAATCCCCTGGAACTGGAGCTACAGATGATTGTTAGCCTCCATGTGGGTGCCGGGTCCTCTGCAAGAGCAGCCATTGCTCTTAACCGCTGAGCCACTTCTCCAGCCCCTAGAATTCTATTATTAGTACATACTCCCAGTCTCGCTTCTGGCTACCCTGCTAATACTTCCTCCCAGTCAATTCACTTTTGAGTGCTAGATGGATATGGAAGCACACATAGCTTGCAGAAAAGTTTTAAGGGAGGCTCATATTGTGACTTTGAGAGGGGGGAAATGAAAACTATGTAATCAGTCAGGTTTCAAATGGTTTTTTAAAATGTCCTCTGTTTCCAGGTGTCAGACGTCTACCTCGCGTATCAGTACATGTCCTATGCCATTAGTGGTCCCACAGTACAAAATGGCCTCCCTGCTTTTCACTGGAACCGGTTCAACAAAACTCTCCATCAGGGGATGCCAGAAGCCTATGACTTTGATTTCATTACCATGAAACCAATTTTAGCACAGGATGTAAAATGGAAAGGAGAAAATAGAGTTGCAAAGACACCCAAGGCACTATTTTAGCTATCCTGTCCCATCAGTACTCAATAAAATATACTAAATTCACTTTTCTTTTCCATTAACTTTGTTTTTAACAGCAAGCAAGGGTGAAGCACTGTAGCATAAACATGTAGCAGAAACCTCCCATTTGTCAAAATCTATTATCCTCCCTTCATGCCTGCGGACGCAGATCACAGCTCACATGACAAGCGTTCTAGCCAATGGAACATAAGATGAGGGTGACTTAGGACCGTTAAATACCTGTGCCCTTTCCAGGTTTTTTCTTTATCCCCTGGCCGGTTCATGCTTGATGACAAAGTCCTAGGGGACAGTGGGGCTCTAACAGAAATGCAGTTTGTGATATTTTGTGGTCATTAATAGGTATCAGGTGAATCTTTGTGGTGCAGGCTAGACATACAATATTGTTAAGTACACTTTTGTTTCCCAGCAATTCTGGCAGCAATTCTGCACAGCAACTTTTACTCCAAAGCCAGAGAATTATATACAGGATGAATGACAGCAAATTGCCAAGTAGGTTAAATAAGGTGATTCTAAAAACAAGGTAGTTTTTCAAAAGAAAACACGTGCACACAAGCACACATATGCTAAGAACATGGAATAAATCACAGTACTCAGAATGTTAAAAACCCAGTCATTTATTTCAAAGTATAAATTTCAGGCTTGCTGGACAAATCCCCACTACAGTTAACACTTACACAGACACCACGCTACTGTACATTTAAGAAAGGAAAATTTAAAACCTTCAAAACCTAATAAAAATAGGGCAACCTGCTACAGCCCAGTTAATATTAGACATTAGGAAGGTCTTCCACTGCCTTATTATTTACAGGTTCAACTGCAATAAACAAAATCGGATGCAAATTTTCTACAAAGGATTTCTTTTTATATTTTTGAAATGGTTGATAAAATACTAAAGCTAGAATCCCCAAAAGGTATTTGATTGCTCAGTTACCTTATTTACAAAAAGAAAAAGGAAAACAAAAATACATTTAAATACATAAATGATAGGTATTTTGCTGCTTCTACCAAAAAAAATAAGAAAAAGTCTCTAACATGATAAAGACATTCAAAGACGACAACACAAAGCATGTGTTTTCAGTCTCCTCCTCCCTTCAGGCTGGCTCAAGAGATACATGAATTTTGGGAATTAGGTAAGTCTGCCACAATTAACAAACTCATGATTACTGCTCTAATCTTTGTGTGTACAAAAGGAAAAAAATTAGAGCCATTTGCCCAGAAAATAGCCAAGGAAGGCAGAATACAAAGAGGCAGAATCAGATGTGGTTACACAGTTACTGTCATCTAACACGAGGACATGTTTATTTCCATGAGAATTAAACAGGCCAACCAACCACAGGTCAGTGATTAAAAATATAGTGCTGAGGACACTGAAATTGCCCAAGAAGGAAAGTTAGGGAGAACCCTGGGAAGGCCACCTCTGCGGTACCTCACCGTGCTGAGGTCACAGTGCACGGAGGTGAGATGAGAACACCACGGACAGCACGCTGTTCACCGTATATAGTACTGGAAAACTCATGGAGTACACCAAGTGCCTGCCATGCAGCATTGACACTAACCTTTCTGCCTACTGACAGAGGATTTTTAAAGCCAAAGGGTAAGCAACAAAAGCTGAGTTAACCACTCGTCCACTGCTGCAAGGGGTCTGCAGAGAGGCACATGAAGAGTCCAAGCATGTTTTCCAAGGAATTTACTATCTAGCATAGGGGTGGGGTATGGGGAGGACACCTCTCTGTGAGGCAAATGATATTTGACAAATAATCACTTTTCAAGGAAGTAAGCTCTCTACTCACAAAGTGATACTATCTTAAACAGTATATGTACTCTGCATATTTAAAAACTCAAGCCCAGAGAAAGAGGGATATAAAAGGTAAAGGTAACAGTTAAACAGATGTCAAATGTATGCCATTAGTAAGAACGTAATTTTGAGAAAGGCTTGCTCACGCTTGAAACGGGGTGAAGAGCACTCTGACAAGGTGCAAAGTAGGGAGTAACAAACATGACTGTCAGCACGAATTACCATGGAAACACCCTGCATTTCAGGTTGAAATATCAGAAGTTTCCAGGGTCCCAATAAGGCAATACTTGTACCAGCATTGTCCGGCTAAAAATGCAGCAAACCTGCATTCCGAAAATGGGATAATTGAGCTTATTTATAATACTTTGTGAAGGGATACCATGAAATAAGACAACTGTGGACTGTGAACCCCTACTAAGAACTCTGTTTCTATAGCTATTGCCTGTGAAGTCCTTCATTCTGTCTCCCAAAGAAAACAACCAACCAACCAAAAGTCAGCACATAAAATAGCCCCATAAAAGGGCCAGCCTTCCAGCCTACCAGTGTTAAGCAGCCCAACACAGCGACTTTCCATAAGCCTTGTCGAAGGTGCATTAGAGGAGACTATTTTAACAGGTGTATTTTTCCCTTACATAATTACAATCTTTCTTCATATCTTCCTTCCAATCTGGCATAAATTTTTAGTAAGTACTTTCTGTAATAAACTTAGAGTTATTAGAGAATTTTTTTTCCTTTGATAAAAACACCCAAATAGAAGTCCAAACAATGAAATACATTAATTCTATTGGGCTTTCATCAGCTGATAACATGATGCTATGAAAACGTTTAAAAAGAATCAGTGAATATAGAGTGACTAGCGAGTACAAATTACAATATCCACCAATGGAACCTTTCGTTGTCTGGTAAGCAGACTGCATCAGTGAAAACTTGGAATATGGACTTTTCAGTGTTATTGAGAGGAAAGATCTTGAACACATCAACTTTACAACGACTGCAGATAAGGATGCATATGCATGCACATATAGACAGATGTTCATGTACATCTACAAGATAATTTCTTCCTTTCAAAATTCTCATTACCACAGCACACTAGCCACCTTACAGCTATTGTTTATCAGCACAGTTGGCTGGCAGATTTAATTTGTGCAAACTGATTCTCCCTGTGCTCTCACTTTCCTGAGAGTGAAAAGGGTTGGAACAGTCACACTTGGCAACCTGCAGGCTTCCTTCATTAACCAAACTTTACACCAAAGTTGACAGAACAGCGACGAGGGAAAACTCACCAAAGACGATTTCTTCACAACTAAAATACTTCCTATTAGAAGTCATCAGAGTTGCAGAAAAAGAAAACAGCATTCCTAAAAGGGATGTAACTCCCTCTCTTTCAACGCCAGGAAATAACTAATTCATTTTGGGGAGGGAGAAATATGAATTAAATTATTAAGGGAAGATGGCCTGAAAATTCATTTCAAACCTCATGAATGAATACCTTCCAAAATACTGCCACGCACACTCTGCCCTTCCGCCCTCAGTATTTACATTCAAACACCGATTCCACTGGCACTGGCATCCTTGAAAAGTCATGACCTAACCTGAATTTAATTAACTCCGCAGAGGACCGGAAATACCAAGTTGATTATATCTAATTGTTATATGAAATGACCCCAAAGGATAATATACTTTTAAGTTCTATCCAAAGCTGATAAAGGCTAAATCAGACTCCACTTGGCACCACCAAAACAAAGGCAAAAGACTGAAACAGGAAGGATGACCATGAGGATAAACAGGAAGCTGAGAATTCACCTTCATGGCCCAGCTCACTGTGCTCTGTGAGTTTTAATCTTTGCTGCCTATGAAAGACTACACTGTGAGTGATGAAAGAGAACTGCATCCCCCCAGGGATGAGAAAACATTTATGGAAGTCTTCTTAAACAATATGGTCAGTCTATTTTATGCAGAGTTAAATAATAAGCAAAAATGAAAGCATATGTCCTTGGGGAAAAAAAAAACCCAAGTTTTTAGAGTTAAATGTAATGATGTCACAGATGAGAAGAAAACACATAGACACATTTACATATGCACATACATACATATACACACACATATATACACACACACATATATATAATATGGTTTAACAATGACGTAAAGGAGTGTGGTACATTTAGTGAGATGAGGAGAAATGAAAGTTGAAAGGACAGGAGGGAACAGCAGTGAGCACACAGCCATGTTTATTTCTATAGCTAGTCTTAAGGCACAACATAAATGTAAAAGCCAGATTTGGAATTGGGGAGAGGTACTGCACATCATTTTCATATAATTAGCAACCCAGAGGACACCGAAGAAAAGATGGATAGAATGAGTTCCTGTGCTCAGATCTACCCATTTTAAACTACATGGTTTGCTTTTGCATTTCTCTGGGTTTTGTTTGGAGTCAGTTCAAATCACTTAACTCTGACCTTAGAGATCCCTTAAGCACAATCTTGCCAGCTACATACCTCAGATCCTATGATCTGTTTGCCTCACACTGGAAGAGAAGTAAATTTGAGAATGAAATGGTAGATTGCACTGCAATAAACACACAAATAGAAATTTAAAAATTAAACACACACACACACACACTCACACATTCTCCAGCCTCAACACTAAAGCAAGGTACACATTTACATTTCAAATCCTGACACGTGAATTGCTCAGGGGAAGACTCTTGCTTTACAGGCTGAGTTTATTATACTTCTGGTTATAAACAAATGTAGTGTATACACACATCTGTCCAAGAAATCTTGCACAATGTGGATTTTACATTGCGTTTCATGCACAAGATTAAAAACAAGCCCCCAAAGTGGAACTTTCAAAAGGGGAAGATAAAGGCTCCAAGGTTTAACTGCTCTGGGAGGAAGAGATCACATCTGTTGACTGAGGATCACAGAAAGGTCCAAAACGTCCATAAATGTCCTTGGCTCGTACTGCAAAGTAGTACTTGCTGCCAGATACAAACTGAGTGAGCGTACAGGCCATGGGCAAGGGCAAAGCCTTGACTTCCCCGATCTTTTTCCACTGTGAGGGCGCGGTGGCACTGGGCTCCTCGTGGTAAGCATAGAGGTGGTAGCTGTCGACCGTGGCACAGCTTCGGTCCACTTCCAGGACACTCCATGACAGAACAATGCCATTCTGACTCTGAACTCGCGCTAACTTCAAGTGTGGTTTCTGAGGCAGAGATGTGCTGGCAGCTTCTGGGGGTAAACGCTGTGGCTGTGGGGCTTCAGGTAAGGGCGCTGGGTGCATAGGGCGTGGGGGCTCCTAGAGAAGAGACACACTGATTTTAGCAGTCACAGAACCATTTCAGAACATTAGAAGATACCCTAGGTCATAGAGTGAAATACCATTCTACACTAAGAATTCTAGAAAATACCAGTCCCATAACCAATGTTGGCAAGTTCTATTCCGTGGTCCACAACCAATCATGCCCCCAAACAATGGTGAAGTTATTCTATTTATTTCCTAGACCTAAAATACTGAGTTTTCCTTGGAAAATAAAAGACCCTTCCTGATGGGACATCATTTAAGAGCTGTTATATATACAAGCAGGAATCATCTCTGTCTAAATTTATAACCTAATGCTACAGATTACCATTTTTATATAACATTAAAAAAAATTATATATGGCGGTCTATCATACAAAATTGGCAATAAACAACTACTGTCATGTCCCATGAAGACAGCAGCATATTCTTATAAATCATGGTGAATGTGCATTATGTTCTTGGCTGGTCAGCATAAGAAGGGCACTATTTAAATTGGACCGTGAATGACAGGACTTACAAATGGAGAAATGGTTAAGAGCCTTTGAGCCAATAGGTAAAAAACAAGCGAGAGACATGGGGATAGGAAGGTAAGACGGCTGACAGACAAAAATTAGTGTTAACACTTCCTTTGACATGTGGTATGTGAAGAATAGAAAAGATAATCTGGAAAGGTAGATTAAGGCCTGGCAATTCATTTATTTTTATTATTACTAATTTTTTTTTTTTTTTTTTGGTTTTTTTGACACAGGGTCTCCCTGTAGCCCTAGCTGGCCTGGAACTCAGAGATCCACCTGCCTCTGCTGATGATTAAAGGTTTCTACAACCACTCCCAGCCAAGGCCTGAGAATATAAAAGCATGATACTAACCCTAGCAAGTCTTATTCACTTGTCTATCACTAGATCATCACTGTTATAAAAAATTATCATCATAGCTGTGCTTTAAGATGACAGAAATAACAAAATAGAGACAGAAAACACAAGATACCATACCATTATTTCAAAGTGGAACCTACTGGTCATTGACTTTGTATTCAAGGTCAAAAACAATACAATTTCTTTAACTGAAATTCATTTAACAAAATATATGTCTTTATATATATATATATGGGGGGCGGGGTACTAAAGCTTAGCATGCATGAGGAAGGTCCTGGTTTCAATCCCTAAGCACCCAAAAAACCAAACAAAGCAGAACTTCATTATATGAGTAATTTGCATAGCTAGTGAATTATGTGAAGGTCCAATAACATCTTTTAAAATCCCCATGCTTTGTAATAGTCAAACTGTCAAAAATATGGGACAAAGTACTAATAAGATCTTCAAGAGAAAAATGCCAGGTCACACTTATGAGTATCTTCACTGAACTAACAAAATATTCCTAAGTAGAAACCCTACAGGCCATGATGGAATGCAGCAACTTACTCCAAATCCTGAAACAAAATAAGCCACAAACCAAGATTAATACTTTCAGCAAAATTAGCGAAACACTAGGGGAATTCATAGGCTATCAAACCAATCTTACAAAAGGTACTTAAGGAGATCCTGTAGCCAGAAGACTGGTAACTATTATCATGAAAAAGAGCATGAAAAAATATAAACACCAGCCAGACAGGGGTACAACCTTTAATCTCAGCATTCAGTAGCCAGAGGCAGGAGGATCTCTTTGAGTTTGGGCCAGCCTGGTCACATAGCATGTTCCAGCCCAGTCAGGGATACATAGTGAGACCAGGTCTCAAAAAGAAATACTACACTTAAAGGTTGTTCTAGAGCTAGAAAGTGTGGGCACTTAGGAGTATAACCTTGGGTTCAGTACAAGTTAGAATGTTTAATTTCAATGAATGCAAATCTTTCACTGTATCTAGAAGAAACTACATACATCTGGAACAAGAGATATACCCACCAGTGAAAAGGCAAGATAAAGCTGAGAAAAATCCAAATTTAATTAGGTAATACACTGAGAATGGAATCAGAGCTGTTGTGAGCACTGGCCTTACTGCTCCACGTCTCAGATTATCTTTTTCTAAAATGACTTAACCACTTAAGCAATTTGAACATGCAGAGCTAGTGGAAGCCATGAGCTGTGGGAGAGCACAGGATTTTTAGCATGTGATCACAGTTTACATGGCCTGCAATAGTCTTCTGCTCCTTAAACTTTATGATTCTGAATCTGTTCAAAACACAAAACTAGTTAAAACTCAAGAGTTTTATTTTGCTCTTATCAATGCCGCTGAGATTTTTGTATAAGTTTTAGAAAAGAAATATGTCACTGGACATTTATTTAAAAGCAATCAAGTGCAGTTGCATGGGTATACTGGCACGCCTCTGCTGTACTGCCAGCACGCGGAGGGCTGAGGTGAGAGCATGAGTTTGAGGCCAGTCTGAGCTCTAGAGGGAGATTCACCTCAAAGCAGACCAACAAGTGAACGCATGAGCTGTGGGACAGGCAGCAATAGCAAATGAAATTAGTCATGTTTTCAGAACTGTTGCAAATAGTCACTAATAAAACAGTTTTTCTGTTACTACACACAGGGTTCTAGCTTTACTAAATAAATTTTAAAAAGCTCTAATGGGTTAAAAATTTGCAGAACTATTCTGTAAGATGCTTATTGGTATATATTCCTTGAAGAAAACAAAACAAAAACTTATTTTGTTGCTAGAACAGTTGTGGCATATTTGCCACATACCTTAAAGATAATCAGAGCTGAAGCACTGTCAGTACTCTGGGGCAGAGGTCAGGTCACTTTGGTTCTAAATGGCTCTGGCACTAGCTTGGGTTAAGGCACTAAGCAACCAACATCTTTGTGACATTATCTTTTTTATTTATCTTATTTTTTTAATCAAAGGGAGAATACTACTAACACTTGTAGGATTGTAAAGACTAAATAATACATATTAAGTATTTAGAGTGGCTGGTACACAGGTAATTAATGCAATTAATTTTTTCCACCAAAATTAAGACAAATAATAGTTGTTAAAATTACAGCTCTAGGGCTGGGAATACAGCTCAGTGGTACAGCCCCTGCCTAGAACACCTGAGGCCTGGTTCAATTCCTAGTATCATAAATAAATATCAATAAATGCTACACTTACAGGTTGGAATGTGTTGTTTCCTACAAAGTATAACCTTGGATTGGTTACTTAGTCTCTGAATATTAGCTGCCATACCTTTAATTGAAGGTTTTAAAGTCCTTTGGTAACAGTCTTAAAGTACTCGTGTGAAGAACAAGTGTATTCACAATGCTTATAACATAGCAGACACCCAAATGAGTGCTATGGGTCATTTTAAAAGGATGTTGCTAGGTAGCATATATGCGCCTTACCCTCCTGCCTTCTCTGTCATAAAGCCAGTGCTTCTCACAGGCACTCTGTTAGGGTTCCAAACAGCAGCAGTTTCCCCCCTCCCCAACAGGGACCTCACCTTGACCTTTGGAGTCAAGGGAAACAAACTCTGCTGAGAAGCAGCCTGCCTTTCCTCTGATCTCCAAAGATAAGATAAGCAGATTCTACCTGTTAACCAGAGATTTTAGAAGCTGTTTTTCTCTCATCTTAAGAGGGAAAAAGCAAACAATTCCACACCCTAATCCTACCTGCTTCCC
>NW_008329365.1:88133-90473 GCF_000622305.1 Nannospalax galili
CCTTCCCTGCTTTCCCTTCCCTTCCTTTCCCTTCCCTGACATCTTTCCCTGACATCTTTCCCTTCCCCGAGGGAAAGGTGCCCCGTGCGAAATAAATCTGTATCCCGCTGAGAATTCCATCTGTGCCTCAGTGCCTCCTCCATCCGCGCTGCTCGCTCCTGCCCGCTCTCTACCTATCAGATGGTGCCAAAACCCGGCTCTTACTTCAAGGGACCTCGCACGTAAAACTTTCAGACTCGCTTGTCGTTACTGGCCTCTGTGAACACCACTGATTCGGCATTAAGGTACACTTCCACCCTCTATCTCTCTCCTCTCTCCCATTCCTTTCAGCTCTCTCTCCCTCTCTCTCTCCCCTTTCCCCTTCACTACTCTCCGCCAGTTCTCTTTTCATCTTCTTTCCAATCAAATTCGGTCACTCAAGGCCACTGGACAGCACTGGTTTCTGCAACCGTTGAACTGCCCGGCACAGTTACTGTGTCTGTCCACGCCCACCTGGGAGTCAGACCTGCCTCCCCATCACACTCAAATCCTTTTCCCTACCTCAGCTCCCTTCCCTTCCTTGCTCCTGCCATCTTTTACCTTCCCCTAACATCTCCCCCCCACCCTCTCCTCTCCCTCCATTCACTAGCTACTCTGAGCTTCATCTAGGCCTCTCCATTCTTCTCCATTCCCGGCCCATCTCGGCCTCCAGGCCCACTACCTTGTTTCCTTCTACTTTGGCTCCTACTGGCTAGTCACGCACCACACTGCAGAACCTCTCCTAACTCGTTTTTACTCACTCAAAATCACATCGGTGTGTGGGAGGTTCCGCCATGCCTTTGACTACAGGACGCTGTGGTCACTGGCAGGGACACGCACAACTCGTATTCCCCCCCCCCCAGGGATCCTTCCACCCCCTCTTCTGCAATGGTCCCTGAGCCTGGGAGGATGGAGTTTAAAAGAGGAAGCCTGTTCAAGGACCAGCACTCTGCAGACTCTTATTTGTGCTTTGGCTATTTGTGACCTTTTGTGTTCTCCTGTCTGGCACTGTTTCTTGTAATGTAGCCTTCAGCTATACACAAGGACTCATGTATGGATATTGTGTAATTTGTCATTATGTAATTTGCATGATAGAGCTTCATTGATGAGAATTGAGAGATGCATTAGTGTTCTTTTTACCCCTTGTTCTATGCTCCATGAGCCTTAGGTGTGGAGGTTGCATCCTAGATGTGCCACTTAGGCTTGGGCAATTTCACAGTCTGTGTGTGTGTATTAGTCAACGTTCTCCAAAGAAACAGAACCGGTAGAATGAATATACATGTATAGGGATTTATCAGCTTAGCTCACAGGACAGAGTCCAAGTAGTCCAACAATGGCTGCACCACACTGGAGAGGCTGAGAATCCACAGTCTCAGTCCACTAGGCTGGATGTCTCAGTAGTCCCAATCTGGCGCTGAAGGTCTGACAAATTCCAAAAGATCAGCTAGTCTTCAGTCTACAGCAAGACGAACTCACCAGTGAGACAGAAGGTAAGCAGCAAGAAGCCAGGCATTCTCATCTGCCTTGGCCTTTTATATGGGCTGCCATCAGAAGGTAACACCCATATTTAGGGTGTGTCTTCTGGCTTTAGATGATCCAATCAAGAAGTTCTTTTTCATTTCAGTTAATCTCAGATCAAATCAAGTTGACACCCAGGATTAGCCATCACAACCTCAAACTCCCTCTCTGCAATCTTCCCCCTCCCTTCACTCTCTTAATTCACCTTTATTCAAGGAAATCTAAAATCTTAAACACCTCCTTACCAAGTACTCCCTAGTCTCCCCAAGTCTGACTTCTACCTCAAATGCCCAATTTACCCCTCCTGTATCTAGTTCTACTTCAATTCCAGACCCTGCCTCAGATACCCCTGCCCCTACATTCTCTCATGGACAGGACACCCCTCCCATCTCTCCCACTTCAGCTTCCTCCCAGGACTCCCCTTCTACTTCTCTTCTGCCTCCTCCCAACCACTCTCCTGTGTCAACCCATACCTGTTCCCACACCCAGTCTCAGCCCCCTTCCCATGGCATTTTTCCCCTCAGGGAGGTGGCAGGTGTGGAAGGGACTGTCAAAGTCCATATGTCTTTCTCTCTTGGAGATCTTTCTCATCTAGAGCGTAAAATCGGTTCCTTTTCCACTAATCCTACTCACTTCATACAAGAGTTTAAATATATTACTCACAGCTATGATCTAACCTGGCATGATCTCTTTATGATTCTCCAGTCTACCCTCACCCCTGATGAGAGACATAGGGTCTGGACAGCAGCACAGGAATATGCTAATGAGCTTCATTCTACTAACCAAGCTCACCCTATTGGCAGT
>NW_008329365.1:92737-106628 GCF_000622305.1 Nannospalax galili
CAGTTTCCCCCCTCCCCAACAGGGACCTCACCTTGACCTTTGAAGTCAAGGGAAACAAACTCTGCTGAGAAGCAGCCTGCCTCTCCTCTGATCTCCAAAGATAAGATAAGCAGATTCTACCTGTTAACCAGAGATTTTAGAAGCTGTTTTTCTCTCAGCTTAAGAGGGAAAAAGTAAACACTTCCAGACCCTAATCCCACCTGGCAGACTGAAGGGAGCCAGGCTTTTCCTGCTTCCCCTTCCCTGATTTCTCCCCCAAACATTTCCCCCTTCCACACCCTAAAGACCCCATATATAAAGTCCCAGCTCACAACCCATGGGCGGACATCTTTCCCTGACATCTTTCCCTTCCCCGAGGGAAAGGTGCCCCATGCGAAATAAATCTGTATCCCGCCGAGAATTCCATCTGAGCCTTGGTGCCTCCTCCATCTGCGCTGCTTGCTCCCTCCTGCTCTCTACCTATCACATTCCGTATGTATTCACATACGTTCTACAGCACTCATCAAATTCTATCTCATCATGGGAAAACAAGACCTTACTTTGGAGGCTAAACCTAGAGAGACATTTTCTCTCTCCTTTTTTAACAAACCAATGATAAGACAGCACTTAGAGATTACAGATTTTAAGAAGTATAAAATGACAACATAGAAAAAGAAACTACATTCTTCACACACGTCAGAAGTGCTGCACCTCAAGTCAGGGCCTGTGCTTCCAGTCTACCTAGCATGGTGCAGCAATCATTGGCTGCCCTCTACATTTTCTTTAAATGGTTAAGAGCAACTTTCTTGAATTTATTTTTATTTACTTTTATTTGATGTGTATGAGTGCCTTGCCTACATGTATGTAAGCTCACTACGTGCATGCAACATCCGTGGAGTTCAGAAGAGGACATCTATAACTGCAGTTACAGATGGTTGTTAGCTGCCATGTGGGCACTGAGAACCAAACCCAGGTCCTCTGCAGGACCAGCCAGTGTTCTTAATCACTGAGCCATCTCTCCAGCCCCCAAACTCCTCCCCTGCCCTCACATTATTATTTTGTTTTTATTATTATTATTATTATTATTATTATTATTGTCTTTTTTGGGGTCTCCCTATAGCCCCAGCTGGCCTGGAACTCGCTATGTAGACCATGCTGGCCTTGAATGCACAACAATCCGCCTGCCTCTGCCTCCTGAATGCTGGTATTAAAGGCGTGCACCACCATGCCCAGCGTTTTTTTTTGTTTTTTGAGACAGGGTCTCACTACGTAGACCTCGTTGACTTACCTAAAACTCACTTTATAGACCTGGCTGGCCTCAAACTCACAGATCTACTTACTTGCTTTCTGCCTTCCCAACGCCCAAGAACTGCTGAGACTGAAGGTGTGGGCCACCACACCCTGTTTTAAAATCAACTTTTCAGATAAACTTCTACCCTAAGGGGAGAGCTATCCTTTCCCTTAGATTACACTATTGTAAAGAAAAATGCCAACTATAATAATACTCAATAGCTGAGAATGTCTGAAAGTCAAGCATCAACATTTACAGTATGCACTTGAGGTGGTCGGTGATGCACTGTGAGCTGAGGTCCTGCTGATCCCAGGGTCAGTCCATTGTTTACAACATATGTGGTTGTTTGAGGCACTCGAACTGTAACACCTACAAAAGAAAATTAAAGGACAATATCAAAATCCCACTGTATACTTGTTGGGAGGAATTAATTAAACACTATTAAGACAATTTTTTTTAAATCCAAAAGGAAAAACAATTGTACCTTACAAGTCTATAGTCCCCAAACTAGCATTTAGGCAAAATCATAAATTTGCTGGGGTGGTGGGGCACACCTTTAATCCCAACATCCAGGAAGCAAAGGTAGATCTCTATGAGATCAAGGCCAACCTGGTCTACATAGCAAGTTCCAGGTCAGCTGGGGCTACAGGGAAACTAGGTCTGAAAAAGCCTTAAAAAAAAAAAAAAAAAAGGAAATCATAAAGTCAGACACTCAACAAAAAAAAAACCTAGCTTCCATGAACCCTTTCTCAAGTAAGGCTGCATGCTGCATGCAACAACATGAGAAAAACATTAGACCCCAGAACAGTACAGAAGGACACATTATATATCTCTATACCAGGATGATGAGAGAAGAGGTGGGGAGGGGGACGGGGACAGGGGGACGACACGACACACTACAAAATATGAATACTGGCTGTGCAGTCCACATAGAAGGAAAAAAGGCCAAAATGAACATAGCATGACTAAAGATAGACAGGGTGAAGATGCCTTTATAATCACTATTGCCTCTCATTTTCAACCAGAGAGATGGCTCAGTGGCTAAGAGTGCCTGCTGCATTTCTGAAGGACCCAAGTTCACATCCCAGAACCTGGCAGCTCACAACCACCTGTAACTCCAGCTCCAGAAGTTCACAACTAAATTCTGGCCTCTGAAGGCACACATCCACACATGGCACCAAATGTGTGGCACACATGCGTGCATGTACACACACACACACACACATACACACACACACACACATCCCAGCAGGTGGATCTCTGTAAGATGATAGGCAGCCTGGTCTACATAGCCAGTTCCAGACCAGCTGGGGCTATAGGGAGACCCTGTCTCAAAAAGACCAAAAAAATTCAACACAACAACAAAACCCAAAAAAACCTATAAAAAGTCATCTGTCTTATGTCGAGGAGGGTCTTTCTTCACTTTCTCTCCATGTGGTCTGAACACACAGCAATGGTGACAGCATGCTCAAGACCTGCATAAGCTCAAATCTGACATAATCCCAGCATAAGGGTGGGGAAGTGGGAAAGAAGCCCCAACGCTAGCTGAGGAACTATTGGCAACCAACAGCTTTTGGGAGAGGCAGAGTCAGTTTTCTTTAAGGGTGTGACACTGGGTAGATTAACCAGGCTTCAGTGGACAGACCTACACCAACCAAAGGACATTTGTGGACATAGATTTGACCCAATAGGCCTTAAAAAATAAACATGATGAGAGTACACGAAATCAGGCAGGGGTAGCAAGGTGAGGTGCAGACAAGGGAGGGAGTCTAAACATGCTCAAAACACATTGAATGAAATTCTAAAATACTCATTAAAAAAAAACTACAGACCCACATCAAATAATAAATTTAATCAATAAATTTAAACTGAAGACAAAATACAAAATCATAGTATATATGTCTAACTTCTCTATTTAAATTGTAAGGGTGTCTGCATGTGATGCATGTGATGGTGCATGCCTTTAATCCTAGTACTTGAAGGACAGGGCAGGCAGATCTTTGTAAATTCAAGGCCAGTTTAGTCTACACAGCAAGCTCCAGGTCAGCCAAAGCTACATAGTGAGACCCTGTCTTAAAACAAATTGGAAACAAAAGCAAACAAAAAAAAGTAAGTGAAGAAAAATGAATAAATAATAGGAGGAACTTTTTTTTTTTGTAGTTGTTTACCTTTTGTTTTGTTTTCAGTCAGGGTCTCACTATGTAGTCTTGGCCAGCCAAGAACTCACTATGTAGACCAGCCTGCCTCCAACTCAAAGATCAACCTCCCTCTGCCCCTCAAGCATGTAACAGGAGTTTTTAAAAATCAGTTTGTAATTGGAAAAAAACACTGTTTATGATGTTTTGAAACATGTACACATTGTAAACTGGCTAAATCAAGCTAAATTAGTATGTGTATAACCTCACATACTTAAAAATTTTTTGTGGGGAGAACACTTAAAATCTACTCTATCAGCAATTTTCAAGTCTGCAATACATTATTATTAACTGTACCATGCAAGCATGTTGTACAATATATCTCTTAAACTTGTAGTAGCAATTTTGATAATCTGATATCAGTATAAGCACCCTTCTCCCCAGTGTTCAAGTGCATGTACTTCAAAGCCATAAATAAGAAATGGGTCTCTTACTATTTTGAGGATTGACCTGGCGAACGGCAGGAGCCTGCATAACAGTTCCTCGCAGGGGAGCCTGAGCTGGTGGTGCTGGGAGAGTTGTATAAACCACTTGGTGGTTTGCAGGAGCTCTTGGTATAGGAAGTCTTGTGGTCACCTGAGTTACTGGACGATGTGTTACATTCACGGTAGTTGGAGCTAGTGGGAGCCAAGCAAAAGATACCAAGAACGTAGTAAATACTATGTGCAAAGACAGCATGAAATAGTAATCCCCTTTACATAAAATGTAGCTTTAACCAAAAAAAAAAAAAAAAAAGAAAAGAAAAGAAAAAAAATGGGGAGAGTGTTTGCAAATAATAAACAGATGGTTAGCATTGGAAATAATAGAATATGACCCCCTTTAAAAAAAAAGAGCATTTAAAAAAAAAAAAAAAAAAAGAAAAGAAAAGTAAAAAAGCAAGTGTCAGCAGCATGTGCAGGTCCCAAGCCCTGGCACGCTTGCTCAAATTCTTCAGCTCAAATGACATCTCCCTGCTTCATGAGTCTGTATGAGTGGGCTGACTTTGGCAAAGGGACAGACAGATCAGGCCACTGTCCAGCATATAAAACCCAGGTTTCATTTCTCGTCTGTCATCCAATACCTAGCCAGACTCAGCTAGCAACTTGGCTGCCTGAAGAGGGACAAACAAATTAGCATAGTTCAAAGAATAGGCCTTTTACAGCACCTGAATAAGTAAGTTTTATGACCCTGGATCAGAAAAAAAGGCATTGTGTGGGTCTGTATGGCAGGCTTGGTTTATGGGACCCACTTTGGTTTCTGCAGTACATGTACCACTCAGACTGTACAGATGACTGACTGAGGTCTTCCTGTGCATGCCTCCTGCATGGAGCATGCCTCCTGTCTGTGGCCAGCTGCAAGGCTGCTCTCACCTTTGAGACTGATGGATGGGTTCTCCTGTCTGACTTAAGTTAACCATCACTTTTTGGGGTGGTACTGAACTTCAGTCACTGAGTTCCAAAGAGCTAGGGATTAGGAATTGAGATCATGCACAAAAGTGTCTTAGAACTTTCTGGGTGACTGCAGATGTTGTGGAAAATATATAGTGTTTTAGAAACTTAGAAGCAGGTAGTATTTTTCTGCCCAATGTTTAAAACTATAACTTTATTTAGATCCTGTTATTGCTCCTATACATAAGAATTATATAGGGTGTTACAGCAGCTGTATATTTTTAAATTGTGTGATGAAGATTAGGAAAAAGATGGTTATTTATTTATCTATGTACTTATTTATTAGAGACTGCATTTTTTAATACTGGCACAAAAGGCCATTAAAATTTTTTACAATTATTAATTAATTAATTTTGTGCATGTGTAAAGGTTAGAGGATAATTTTTAAGAGTTGGTTCTCTCTTTCCACCATGTGGGGGAACCAAACTCAGATTGCTAGGCTTGGTTGCAAGTGACTTTACCAATGAGCCATCTTACTGGTCCACAAAAAAAGTAGTTTTAAGCTTGTTTGTACACTTCTTTTTTTCGCCACTGGAAATGTAATTCATTACCTTAGGTCTTTTTAAATACTGTACTATTATTATTGGTGCTGGCTCTATGTTTGAAAACCAGTTTACTTCTAAGCTACTGTAAGTGGTATATTCTATTTGAAGTTAAGAAATGAACCAACCATAACTTCAGTTCTAGGGGATCCAATACCTTCTTCTGATCTCTTTGGGCACTGTACCACATAGGTACACTTACGCACATGCAGGGAATAAAAAATAGAATAGAATAGAAAAAAAACAGAAGAAATGAATTCAAAGTATTTTTCTAGCTCATGAGATGCATCAGACATTTTTTCTATTACACACAACTGGCTCATGCCTATAATCCCAGCACTCAGAATACTGAGACAAGAGGATCATTGTGTATTTGAGCCCAGCCTGGGCTACATATGTGAGTTTCATAACATTCTGGGCTCAAAAAGAAAAAGACAAACAAAAAACTATGTAAATAAAGATAAACAACAAAAAAGACAGTAATGTGTTACGAAACCAACTCTAGCAAAGTAGGCTTAATATTAATATTCTATGAATACCTTTTCCTAGTGTTCTAAGTTTTATTGGATAAAACCATCTTAACTCAGTGTTTTCCTTAGTTGGAAGCGTGCTCATGTAAGCATTTTACAGTTAAATCTCTAAGCAATAATCTAACGTGCAAGAAGCCATATTGTCTTGACTGACTTTTAAACTGATTTACAGTTCCTTGAAATACAGCAAGTAAAATATTAGCATTTCTTCCTGATGATGTGGTAGACTAGGTAAAACTAGCTCAAGATTCATTTTGAAGTTCTTGTTTGAGCTGGGTCTGGTGGCATAGGTTTACTAATCAGTCTCTGATACTCTGGAGGCTGATACAGAGGCTCACAGGGTCAAATTCAGCCTAGGTAACTTACTAATAAGAATAAAAGGAGGGCTGGGGGTGCAGCTTAGTGGCAGACTGCTGACTTAGGATTCCTGAGGCCCAGGGTTCAATCCCAAGTACAAAAGAGAGAAAGAGAATCTTTGTTTGATCAGTCACTTAAAATTCCTTGGTCATACTCAGAACAAAATCATTATAACTAGCTTTTCCAAAGAACTTAATCATTTCTGCTCTTCAGAGTAGCTAATGACAATCACATTGACAATATTATTTATAATCATTCTCTACCCATGCTGCTACTTAAGACAGTGAGCAAAGCTAAGTAATAGTGCATTCAAAACATAAACCTCTTGAAAGTAACAATGAGGATCATTCTTAATATTCTGCCCAATCTTCCCACTCAATTCCACACTCAGTACTCTGCAGACTACTAACATGCCCATTCCAATGACTCAGCAACTTTACCTGTAGGTAGTAAGTGTATGGTTGTCTGAGATGGCCCACTGGTCGGCACCCCAGACGGCTGCAGGGGTGGTGCTGGTTGAATGGGCTGCAAAGGTCGGGGCAGGAGCTGCGAAGTGCTTGTGGTTGACACAGAAGTATGACTTGGTTTTTTGGGTTCTGTTAAAAAAGTGACACAATTAACGAGAAAAAAAGAAAATCAGGAAACAGGCCTTGTACTGGAGATTTTTGTTGGACTTGAATACCTATTTCTCTCTCCAGGAACACCTTCCTTCTTTTTCCATTATGGGTATTTTTGCTGATTTGAAAACCAAGTCAGGAGTTCTTTAAATAATTCACTAGTATTTCTTTTTTTTTTTTTCGGTCAGGGTAAGAAACAGTTTGAAAAACTACTGTTTTATTTTAAGTTTCATTTATTTATTTATTTATTTATTTATTTATATTGTCTTAAACTTTTATCATATTTATTTATTATTTATGTATGTATGTGGATGTGGTGTATGTGTGCCACAGCATGTGTGTGGAGGTCAGAAGAAAAGACCTTCCCCTTCCACCATGTGAGTCCTAGGGACCAAACTCAGGTCATCTTTCACTAGTATTTCTAAAACAGATTCCAATTTGAATTTACAGGAATTCAGTTTTATTTTTCAATGCAAGACTCTTATTTCTGGATTCAGTGAATCAACTTGAGGAACTTGACAGCACGAATGTGTGTACATGTATTTATACACCCAAATCAAAGAGATTTTCCTCGATAAATACTATAAATTGATGAGTTTTTCAATTAAATGGAGTTGTTTAGAGTTTTATATCAATGGCTGCACATCATCACTACTCATTTTTTAAACTATGTTGGCTGTCTAGTCAGAGTTTGTAATAGCTTATAAAAAAGATTTTATACTTCAGACTATCTCCTAAAATTAGAAAAGCCCTTGAAAGCCATACTATGAAGAAAATAAGTCAAAATATTTTCTATCTAAAATAATCCTCATCTATTTCTGCCCCATGAAATTCATCATTAAAATATAAGTAAAATTTAAGGCTTTAGCAATGGATGGTTTCAGTGCTGAACAGTTTACTTTAGAAGGGAGAAGTATGAAACAGCCAAGGTGGGGCAAGGAGATGCCCAGGAAATATGCATGAACTGGCCACGAGCTGAAAGCCCGCTCTGCTTATGCAGCATGTTGTCTAGAATCAGCCCGACCTTCTGTTCTCTAAGAATCCCTTATAGTCAAATCAATCTTTAAAAAAGGAAACAAAAACCAATAAAAATAATTGGAAACTCTTAAAAGAATAATCATACTGCTACAGGCTCAATGTTGATGAAAGACGGAATCAATTTCCCAACTGTGCTTCAGTTTTGTACAGTTTTATACACCATACAGAATCAACTGAACATCTATTTTTTTCTCCCAAATCAACTTTAAAATATGACTTTTTAAAAAATGTACATGAGTATTTTGCCTGCATGTACGTATGTTAAGTATACCCATGCATACGATGCCCTCAGAGGCCAGAAGAGGGCATCATAACCCCTGGAACTGGAATTACAGGCAGTTATTAGTCACCTTGTGGGGGCTAGGGACCAAAGCTGGGTCCTCTGCAGGAACAGCTAGTGCTCTCCAGTCCCCAAAAGAATTTTTAAATGTTTAAGTTTAATTAATGACTTCAAGGTAAAAACAATTAGCATTTGACTCTTCTAGATTTTCCAAATACATTCATTATCATCACTATTTTACAAATATCTGTGAACAAAGTCATTTTGTACAATCAAATAAGTATGAGAAACACTTTATATTTTGAATGGTAATGAGATTTACATTATAAATTAGCATAGTAAAGACTAGATTAGTTTACATTAAGGAAAAAAACAGTGAATTTTAATTCAGAACTTACCAAGCAGATTTAATCAAACACTTTATTCATGTAACACCTGTTACACTGCATAAGAATAACTGGGACTATGACCTAGTATTTATCAAATTTAATTTCTGAATATTGAAACTCAGAATATTATTGAAGGCTGGATGTGAATGATTTGAAAAATTATTTCAATTCTTACTCATATCAGCACTAAAGGAAAGCAATCAATCCAAATGATCAAAATGGACATACACTTAAAAATATCTACAGAAGAGAAAGGGGAAGGAGATACATAGAAGCATGCAAAGCAGAGTCCAAAGACCTCGATTAGATTCCCCATCTCTTTCTAACTCTGATGGATTCTAGGCAATTCCTTCAGCTCTGAAACGAAGATAAGTTCTATGAGAGTAACTGAAACTGTAGACACAGGAGCTCCACAAGCTTACTATTCTAGCTGCTGCTTTCCTCCACGTTCACAGTCATTTGGGGCTTGATTTCTATTTTTTAATTCTAATTTTAAGATCTTTCATTCTATATACATCAACAGTCTTCACAGAATATTGAAGTACTAAGGGGAAATGCCATAAAAGCATTCCCTTGTAGTATTAATAATTAAGTACCTTGCGAAGCTCCGCTCTCCTCATCATCCATTGTGAGGTCAATGACACCACCCGAGTCACTGCTAGTGGCTTTTCCACTCTGAAAAACAAAGGAAATGGTGGGTAGTAAGGAAAAATGCAATACTGGTGAGGGAGAAGGATGACTGGCCTAGTTCAGTCTGCATTTAGGAAATTATGAGTTCAAAGCAACTATGAAAAATGGATTCAAAGAATTAAAGGAAAGCATGATACTAGTGATTATACAAATAGGAAATCCCAAAGGAAAAGCAGAAATATCTATTAAGAGCTTAATATTTAGCTGTACTGCTTATCTGTTACCTGGGAAAGACAATTTCTGTTCCATACATTTATTAAGATTAATGAATATAAGCTGTTCCTTCCAATATGTCAGTTATACAGTACAATGTAAATTAGGTATTTCAGATTCTGAAAACTGAAACACAGAGGAAGACTTAATGTTTTTTTTTTCCACAGTAAGCAACTGGGTATCACTGAATTTTGGATTTTCTTTTCCTTGAGTAAAAGCATAGGAAGCTTTTATATCCAATTTAATCCAACTTAAATGTGTGTTATACAAATTGCATTTAGGCAAAAACTCTAGACAGTGCAGTTTAACAGATTATTTTGCAACAATGAAAAAAAATATTCTGTATCTGTACTGTCCAATGTGACAGTGATTAGCCATAAGTGGCTACTGAGGCTTAAAATTAGCTTATTTTAGCTGAGAAACTGAATTAGGAGGTTTTTTGTTTGTTTGTTTGCTTGGAGACAAGGTCTCCCTATAGCCCCAGCTGGACTAGAACTTGATCTATAGATGAGGATGGCCTCAATCTAAAAGAGACCTCTGTCTTCTGAATGCTGAGATTAAAGATGTACACACTACACCACACCCAAAAAACCCAGAATTTTTAATTTAACTTGAATTTAAAACTCAGCAAGTGATTAGGAACCAACACTTTATAAAATAATGAAATGCAGTCATAATGGTCATCTTTTTTTTTAAATTTTATGTGTATGAGTGTATTGCCTGCATGTATGTGAGTGCACCCATGTCGTGCAATGCCGCAGGTCAGAAGAGGGCTTCGGATTCCCCTGGAACTGGAGTTAAGGACGGTTTGTGGTCACCATGTGGTGCTGGGAATCAAACCCGAGTCCTCTGCAAGGGCAGTCAGTGCTCTTAACTGCTGAGCCATCTCTCCAGCCCCAGTGGTCATCTTCTTGAAGCGAAAATGTGACTTGGCTTGTTAAAAAGGAAACAAAATAAAGGAAATAGCTCCTGAAGGGAATAACAATGTTTATAAATTCTTTGTTTCATTTCAGGTTGTCTTGATAAAACACAGTAAGACTGCTTAAAGACTTTATTTAAAGATGACTAAATGAGTTTGAACCTCAGTATCAGAAAATATTAATTAATAATTTCCTGAATGTAGTAGGCTTGCATCTGTACCCCCAGGTACTCAAGAAACTGAGGCAGGAAGATCACTTGAGCCCAGAGTTCAAGACCTATCTTATCTGCTCAGCGTAGTGAACACCACACATACCGATTCCTGTTGCAGAAAAATAAAAAAATTCATAGAACATTATTTTCTATTGTACTCCGTCTAGAAACGTATCTCATTTAATTTTATTTATCACAGACAAAAATTACTAAACTTTGTGAGAAATAAAATATTTTAAGAACATTTTTCTGATCTATAAATATGTTGTTTATCTGGTTTGGGTTAAAAATCCATCACATTTAAAGGAAAATAGTCATGACTAAAGACTTCTTTTCATTTCATTATCTGGGTGTGGCAGCTCACCCTGTACTCCCAGTACTCAGGGAACTAAGGTGGGAGGATCACAAGCTCAAGGACCACACAGTAACTTCTAGACTAGTCTTAGATACTAATGAAACTCAGTGTCAAAGAAGCCCAAAGGAATGAAGGAATATGCCATCTACCTTTTCTTTTTTCAAATATTGTATTATTTTTATTTTGTATGTATAAGTGCACCTGTGTCATACAATGCGCATAGAAGCCAGAAGGGGGCACTGGATCCCCTCTGGCGTTACAGATGGTTGTTAGCTGCCATGTGGGTGTTGGGAATCGAACCTGGGTCCTCTACAAGAGCAACTGGTGCTCTTAACTGTTGAGCCATGTTTCCAGTCCCCAGTTACCTTTTCTTAATATGCTCAAGACTAGGAATGAGTTTCTTGACACAATTAGAAGGAAAGAAAATAAAACCACCAATAACCTAACAACTTCACTACAAATCTACTATGCCTGCAGCAATGCAGAAGAGTCAAGAAAAACACCACTAACAGAAGAAAGAAGTAGTTACTCCATCACCTTGAGGTTAAGCGTTACTGTGGAAAAGCACAACACTGGCAAAGCCCAATATGCCCTCAGAAAGATAAGGACTTTCCTCTCTAAAAGACTGCTTTGGAAGAACCTAAAATGCTGTGTGGCACGAGCAGAGAAGAATGACAGAAGAGAAGGATAATCCAGCCAGTACCCCTCAAAAAGAAATTATCAGTGGCAAAGATCGAATCATTATTATAGTGTGTGACAGCAAAGAGACAGGACTGTCAACTTAAGATTCAACCAGTTAGGAATAAACTACCATTACTTCTTAGAGAATTCCCGGGGGGAAGAAACTCAATTCTTAGCAAACATTATAGAGAAGCTATGAGACAACTGTGAAAAAGCATAGATTAATTTTCATGGAATCAGAATACTGATGGAAATCCATTCTTCTGTGGTCTACAATTAGAATTTTACTTTGAAGTAAAATGGAAAAAAAATCTTACCTGTGATGTGCTATCTGCTGCTTTCTTATTAACAGAAGAATCTACTGTTTTGTTTGTCTGGTTTTCTGAGAATTAAGAAAAAAAGACATTTTTTTAAAAAACATCTACAACAGGTTAAAGGTGAGGTTGATTTATACACAATATTCTATGTAATCTACTATTTTTCTGTGAACATGTCAGGCATGCAAAAATGGCTTCTCTCACAGATCTCTGTGGTGTCTTTCAGAAAGGCAAGTTCATATTATAAATCTTTTAAATTTCACACACTCACTATTCTAGCAAGTTAAACTCTATCCCAAGGAATACCTGGTAAATATAATTTCAGGTTTATATAATTTGAATGCTCCAATAAGAGAGAAGAGTTAAGGACAATTTAATTTTTCTACACTATGTATCTTTGGGGGAAAATGTTTACGATTTGATATCTAAAGTGTTTATAACAAATTCAGTACAGAAAGTTGCCATGGTTCTCAGACACATTATGAATACATATTGCTCAAAAGCTCAAGTACGGATTACTTTCCTTTGTGTGTGTGTGTGTGTGTGTGTGTTAATGCATATGTGTATGTATGGAGATGAGATGTTGGCGTTAGATGTCTTCCTCAACCACCTCAGCCTTAGTTTTTCAGACAGTCTTTCATTGTATATGCAGCTCACTGATTTGGCAAGGCTGGGCAAAACACTCCCAGGATCTGCCTGTCTCTTGCCCCAGCAATGGGGTTAGAAAATAGAAGCATGCTGCTGGGTGCTAGGGATGTGAATTCAGGTCCTCAGGCTCCCTCAGCAAGCACTTTACTGTGTTATCTACCCACGCCCGGATTGCTTTTCTTTACTCTTTACCAATTAACTTGTATTGTTTCTGCTGGAAAAATTGTTGTATGAAAACTACTTCCATAACAACATAAAAAAAAAAAAACACCAAGTTTGTTTCTGCTCAGTTTCTAAACAGAAGAAAAGAAATATTCAATTTTATCAAATAACTTTGCATCCATCAAGTGATAAGCTTTTCCTCTTTGGTAATATAATTAGTTGCATTATCAAGAGTATTCTTATGTTAAAACACCTCATTCCATCTTTCTGGATATAAAAATCTTCTTAGTCAAAATATGGTATTCCTATTCCTTTCAAAGCATCAGAACACATTACAGAGTAAACCCATTTATGTTTAATAAACTTATAAAACTGTCTTTCTATATTACATATATAATTCTATTTTTAAAGAATCAATAAAGATATATGCCTATGTTTTAAAATATGAACTCCAAGGGCAGAAAACTAAAAAGCCCTTATAATTTTCTCCTATGTTGTTTCAATTTTATTTTTGCGCAAGACAATATTGATATATAATTTGCGAAAATATTTTGAAATTGCTATGTGAAATTCCTAAAAGACTATTTAACAAAAAACTAATTTTAGGTTAATGACTTATACACTAAAGAATTAAGATAGACATGGTAACATTATCAAAGCACCAGCCTTTTAATATTCAATGTTAAAATATATTTATTTGGATTTGAAATTTACTTTCATTTTCAAATAAAATTTAAGGTTTAACATTACATAAAAAGGAGAGAGCAGATTTCGTTTTCACTTTCTGTTGTAACATCAGACAAAAATTTCTCACAATTCACAGATCTAGACTGATTGTTATATACATATACATACAGTTTTTAAATGGACACACACACACACACACACACACACACACACACACACACACATACACATGCACGCATACATGGAATGCATACATTAAAGAAGGCTCTAATTAGGATTAAACTTGCAGTGCACACGTTGAAGAGCCTTGAGGTGGAGTGCAAGAAATGTATTTCCACAGCAGAGGTGGAGAGTGTGAAGCG
>NW_008329365.1:107193-136850 GCF_000622305.1 Nannospalax galili
GCTTGACTTTCTTCTTGACATACTGTCTCAAGATAATTGTTCACAAAACTATAATGATGTTATAATGATGTTCCTTATTCTAGATTTTAATTAATATCCCCTGCCCTGTAACTACAGGCTAAAAATTCCCACAAGTTTTAATGCAACATTCTTCAGTCCCACTCCACATTTATTTTCTGTTTCTACTACAGTATTTACCTTAGCTACTTCTAAAAGTAAGAAGTTAGAAACCATCTATCAATCAATAAAATTAGTCAGGATGTAAAATCAAAATACAGCATAAACCCTTCTATTATAAATTTATTTTGTTCCCCGCTTAATGAATACTGTTATGTAACAATGGTCATTTTTAACCAGGGTTGCATTTTTTGTTATTTACATTTTTCTTACATACACACAGGCAAACACTCATACACTTAAATAAAAAATAAAGGATCCCCTGAAAGTGGAGTTACAGGCAGCTATGAGCTGCTCAATGTGGGTGCTGGGAACCAAAGCCAGATCCTCTGCAAGAACCACTGAGCCATTTCTCCAGTTCCCCAGCACTGCATTTGAATGATCCTAAGAGCTTTACAGAAGTAAAACTGGTAGTATTCACTTTGAAGGTCTATAACATAAATAGAACGTAAAGGTTTCATTTAACTCTGTTCTAAAAGCAGCAAAGAAAATTATAGTTGAAGGAGTGATTAGTTCTATTTAAACTCTAATTTTCTTCTACTTTTAGAGTAAGAGATGTTTAATAAGTTCTATACAACCACATAACTCTGCCTCAAATCAACCCTTTAATGTCTGGTTAAGTGAATGTAGCATAGAGCCATCTTTGAATTCAGCATTTATCTAATTCTACACCAGTAAATTATCAAGTACTGCCAGTTCTTTCTCTTTAAAAACTGGCTATTTTTTAAATACCCCAATCTCTCATCTACTTCACTGCAGGAGCCTCCTAATTGGTCCCCTAATTTCATTCTTTCTTCCAACAAACCATTCTCCACAGTGTGGCCCGTGCTCATGGATGTCATACTACCCCACTTCAAAAATGAGCTTTGATTTATTTCTATATTCTGTTCCCTATCTCAGACCTTTCAAGAACTCTCACACCTGCTCACATCTCAAAGAAAACATTTATCACATTTTAATTAATGACTTATTTAATGGTGGCATTCTGTATTGGATTTGTAAGGCTGATGAGAAAAGGACTATCTTGGATAATTCTAATATTTCATGAATAAATGAAGTTACATACAAGTTGAGCCCTAAATTTTCAAGTAGTCCTTAGAAGGACATCTATACTTCTTTATACACAGAAACTATTTACTTAAAATTAATTAAGCATATAATGAACTACAATAAAATATATACAAATATAGTCTAGCTATACAGTATTTGTTTTATTAAATCAATATATGCATATAAATATAAGGCTTGAAAAGTTTTAATTACTTAGACTAATTAGCTTGTCACAATACTGATAAAGTTCGGTTTCAATAGTCATACTCAGCAAAAATTTACCATTTTGGAAGCCTAAAAGGACAAATTATCATTTATGGCATTCCTGAAATTAGGCATAATCAAAGAATGTTATGTTTTTACATAATTACATCTGAATTAACATTATGAAAATAACACACAAACTTGTTATTCACATTTATTACTAATATCTAGCAATTCATTTTTAAATATAAATTTAAATACATCTGTACATATATATATAACTTTAATATAGCTTATATACAAAGATATACATATGTATCAAGTAAACATACATGCCAAAATTTTTGAAAACTTTACACTGGCCTGGAACTCACTATACAGACCAGGCTGGCCTCCATTTCTGAGAGACCCACCTGCCTCCTGATTGCTGGGGCTAAAAACGTGCAACACCACGCCTAGCTAAAATAAAAACGTTTTTTAAAGTATAAATGTATACTATCTCAAAACTAGAATGCTATACTAATTAATGATTATAAGTATTAATTTATATACAAAAAACTAAGATCAGTAAAATAAATTTGAAACAGACGCATTACTATTAAAAGAATTCCCCAGCTAGATAATTTTGGAATATACTCTTTTGTGTTCACGGATGAAATCATAAGCTGATATTTGTATAAATGTTTAAGGTACAAGCATTCAGAAAATTAAAATACTCTTCTAAGCTTTCTTTTTAGGTCATGCTCTTTCCAGAAAAAAAAAAAAATCCATACTTACAAATATATCTCATTGGGTAACCATGAATTAAAAACAATGCCAACTTTGTCTCAAATTTTCATGAAGAGGATAAACTGCAAAATCACATCAAATGGTGTCCATCATAAATAAACTGATTATGTTAAAAATACTTTGAAAAATTTTTTTAAAGAAATCAAGAAAAGTGGTATCTCTCTTGCTTATGCACTGACCTGATGTTCAGTGTATGAGGGTGATTTAACCCATTAATAACTCTGCTTTACCACTCAGTTATTTTCTTGACAATTCTATAAAGCACATCACCATTTTATGTGAGAAAGCATATTTCAAGAGTATGCACACTACTCATTTTTACATGAAACCAAGATGTATGTATCTACTTTACAAAGTGATTTTTGTACTTTAGAATCTGTTTCTTCTATTTCATGGGCATTACTACATCAAGAAAGATACTGGAGCAACATCATTATACACATGCTTGTCTTCCTGTTGTTTTGAAAGTTATGGGGATAAATGTGAAGCTAGAAAAATTTCAAGAGTGTATATAAAATGTATGCTTTCTAGGAACAAGAAAGACAAGAGTTTTGCAGTTTTAAAGAACAATGCAATATAATTTATCTTTTTAAATATATTTCTAAGCAAAATGCAATCAAATAATATGTTATAGAAAAAGAATAGAAATGAAAAATTAACAAGGAACCAGCCATTTTGTGATAAATGAGAAAAGAAGCTGCTTTTAAACTGTTCAGTTTGAAGACGTGATTAACACAGAGGGCTTTCCCAAGTGGACAGGGAAGACACATGGTTTTAATGCTCTTTTGTAGACATATACTGTTTAAACTAGATAATTAGAACTGCTTCCAAAAAAGAGCTCATTACATAAAGGCCATCAGCATGTTTTTGTTTCTATTACTAAGCAAAGCAACTTACCAATTCTTGGGGCAGCGGTGCTACTCTGTTCTGCAGAAGATGATGTACTAAAAGCAGGAATTGGGATTTTCATCTGTATAGGGCCTCGGTTGTTTGATGAGCTATATAGTCCTGACGGGCCTACTGTGGGCAGAGAAGTCCTTGTGGCTTGAACAATAGAATGTGCTGTTGGAACGGCCTGGACAGCGAGCGTTGTTCCTAACGGTGCAGCACTGGCGGGAGAGTTCCTTAGAATACTAGGGCTGGGTACTGAAGGAACGTTGTTTGGTTTAGTGGGATTTGGCAAGGATGGCAAGGATACTGGATTTTTGGTAAGACCACTCACTGCAGGTGGGCTTTGCACAGATATGAATTCAACGTTGCCAGATGGTTGATTAGTCACTAATGTCCCTGGATGGCTTTGTAGGAGCTGAGGCTGAGAGGTTACTGCAACAGGTACATGCAAAATCACTGGCAAAGGCTGTAAGGAGATTGTGGGCTGAGGGTTTCCACTAGGCACCTGGGTAGTAGCAACTACTGTGGCTGTGCTGGGTGCAGGAAGAAGTGGCGCTGCCGTCAGAGAGCCTGAGGTTGCTGGAGTCTGCAGTTTAGGCTGACTACTGACAATCGCTGGAGGAGTGACAAGACTGGCCGAAGACACTGTAGAAAAGAAACAGAGCCTCCGTTTCACAGCTACCTCAATTTACCAGCTACAAGAAATGTGACAGATACAAATTCAATACATTATGTTATACACAGAAGTCTTTCACAATGAAAATATTTCTAAGTTTAACTTCTGGAAACTCAATCTTTAAAAGCATATCTGTACTTATATTTGATATATTATGAAATGCCACATGCTTTAATGTTGATATAAAAGACTGCTACCTCAATGTCAAAACAGTTTTTGAAAGTTACCACATCCACTTCAGAGTGCTAACATGAAAACAACTGAAAACACTGAGGAGGAAATGAAAGTTTGGAGGTGTGTACGAAGCCTCCCTCTAAGCATTTAAATGCCTTAAACATCAGCAATCTATACACACAGGCAGGGAAGCTAGAAGGACCTGACCATTCATGAATATCAAGAGAAGGTGAGCACTATCGTATCATTTGAACCAAAGGAAGCCTGACATCTACTTCTGTTGAGTTCCTTGGGAAAGGAACTATGGAAGGGAGGGAGGATCCCTCTGCTGGTAATCTGTACACATTACATGATAACAAAAAAAGCAATGAATGAAAAAAATGAAAGGGGGGATATACACCAAAGATGGGAAAAATAAATGCTGGTCACAAAAAAGTTACAGTACCTTATCATTCAACTACCTGGGTTTATCACTCAGTGGAGTAAATATGTAACTACATTTACTTCTCATTGATATAGTCTTTCAAAAACCACAGGCATAGAACAGTATTTCAGTGGGGACCTTGCAATAAGTTTACGTCAAGACCATTTTCATAGTGTTAATTGAGACATATGACTTTTTACTGTGTGGGCATTTGGAAAATCAGGGGCAAGTAGAACGTCCTGTGTTCAGCAGGTCCAGTGTACCCGAGGACGCTGTGTTCTACAACTCCCAGTAGATGTATAAACCAGGCAGTATAGAGCCCTACATACACTGTCTTTTCCTATAGAGCCATGCATCCTGTAACAACAGAGATACGTTTGAGAAATGGGTCATTATGTGACTTCACTGCTGTATGGCAATATGACTGCACCAATCTAGGTCAGTTATGTCATTCAATGGGGCAAGTGACACAGTAAATGTGAGATGTATGCAGCAACTACATGCATGAAATGGTACACTGGTAACCATATGCTATTAATAAAACCAACACAGTAGTTGTTATGGATTACAAACTATTCTATGTGCTACACTGCATATGACTGGCAGTGCTACAGGTTTGTTTATATCAGCATCACAACACACTCATGAGCAGGGTGTTGAGCTACAACATTAAAATGGTGACAGCCTCAAGAGCTGGTAGGAATTTTTCAGCTCCATCGTAACTTCACTGGACAGCTGTCTTATTCATTACTGACTGAAACATCATTATGTGGCACATAACCGTACCTTATGGTAAAGCTTAATTTGGAAATTAGGCACAGTAAGAAAATAACAATAATACTTAATAATAAAAATCGAACAATTACAATGATATACTATAATAAAAGCTATGGATTATGGAATTTTCTATTAAATATGTGTAGCCCATGGTAATTAAAAGTACAGAAATGAAATGTGGATTAGGGGAAGCTACTGCACAAAATTCAAAGCAGTACGGTGGTACCAAACAGCCACTGTATTCTTCACTTGCAAATGCTTATTACAGTAAAAAAACAAAATCAAACTTACTTAAAAATGTCCATAAAGATATAATAAAAATGCCAATCTTATTATATCTCAACCCTAGGTAAAAGCATGACCCTTGATAAAGGATGCTCTTACAAGTGCTCTACTTGCCATGGCCTATTGAGGTTCTGGGATTATGATGTTTACCAGGCCCAACTAGACCTTTTTTCTTGAAAGAATGACTTAGAACAATGAGAAAAGCTTAGTGTGATTTCTGACTCTGCTCTGCACTAACCCTACAGAAACTACTACTTAGTATCAAGGAGAGTATCCAGTTCTCTAAAGGGCTAGAGCTTCTACACCTGCCTCCTGGTATGAGCTGGACTTCCTTCCAACATTAAGTCAGTGGACTCAAACAGACTGAGAGCAGACAGAGGTTAAGTAGTTCCCTGTATCTGTCTTAACATCTTAAGCAAAATTTTAAGTAATATGATAAAGGTAGCATAACCCTGTTTTCATTTCAAGTGTGTTTGCTAGTACATATTCATGCATGCATGTGTGCACACGTGTGTACATGGGCATGTGAAGGCCAAAGGACACCTCAGGTATCATTCCTCTGACACCATCTACCTTTTTTGTTTTTTTGGTTTTTTTTTAATATTTTTTTACTTACTCTGACAATTCTAAACATATACGCTATGTCTCTTGGTCATGTCTAACACCCACGCCCCATCCACTATTTTTTTTTTAAGTCAAGGTCTCTCATTGGCCTGGAACACACCATGGACACTAGGCTAACTGGCCAGAGAGCCTATCTCTGCTTTTCTGGTGCTGAGATCACAAGTTTTTCCCACTATACTCTTTTTTAAAAACAGGGGTTCTGGGAATGGAATGTGAGTCCTCAAGCACTTACCAAGCTATCTTCTTACTTTCACTGCTATTTTTAATCTTACAAAATACAGCTATTTTCTACTAAAAAAAAGTTCTCTGTGTGTTTACTACAGGATTATTAATCCTTTTAAATATTTTATTTATTTTTATGTGTTTGAGTGTACTGTCTGTATATATGTGAGTGCACCCGTGTCGTGCAATGCCTCAGAGGTCAGAAGAGGGCTTCGGATTCCCTGGAACTGGAGTTAAGGACTGTTCATAGCCTCCATGTGGGTGCCGGGAATCAAACCTGGGTCCTCTGCAAGAGCAGTCAGTGCTCTTAACCACTGAGCCATCTCTCCAGTCCAGGATTATTATTAATTTAAAAAAGTTTTTATTTATTATTTTTATTTTATGTATACGCATGTATTGCCTGCATGTAGGTAAGTGCACCCATGTCATGCAATGCCCACGGAGGACAGAAGAGGCTTTTCAGTCCCTTCCTCTGGAACTGGAGCTACAGACAGTTGTTAGCTGCCATGTGGGTGCTGGGATTTGAACCCGGGTCTTCTGCAAGAACAGCCAATGTTCTTAACCACTGAGTCATCTCTCCAGTCCCAGATTATTATCAATCTTAACAACAACAACAACAAAGTCTAAAATTTTGTTTTAATTCAATTGATAGTACTAACTGGTTAAACCCAAATAAATAAAATCTGTCTTTTTTAATAGACTGTAAAAGGTTCTAGAGATAAGAAAGTTTGAGAATTTGAATATATGCTTTTGTGCATTCTTATTTATTTTGAATATTTTGGAAAATTTTCTGTATTAAGACCATGTGCCTTGTTTTCTAACCCATCTCCAACCACAGGGGAATAAAAGAAGAGAGCCAAGGCTGGTACTTTAGGCATTAAAACATGTACCTGTATTCACAGGAGTTTGAAAGGGCGCTGGTGGACCCTCACTAACATTTCTTTTGGACTCCAGCATCTGTCGCACTGTGCCTGCATTTCTGTGAAACAGATACACACACAGTCAGTGGTTATGTCATTCTAGAGGGAACTAACTCTAGCATAGGAAAAACAATGGCAAAATTTTGGATTTGAACCCTTCACCTGATGCAAATGCATAATTGGTGCACAGACTTCTAAATGTTAGGATCTACAGCATGACAACACAGTCTATGTATAGGTTCTAATGCCATCAATACACAACACTTAATCTGAAGACCACATACGGGTACAGGCATTAATCAACGACCAAAGCATTGCTCAGTTGCTGAAAACTATTAATGACATGTTTTTAAAAGAAATATGTAGGGTCTTGAGTAGAGTCCTTGACTAACATGTACAAGACCCTAGATTTAACCCTCAGTACTGCAAAAGAATAAAAAGAAAAAGAAAGGCGGATGCAATGACAAAAGACAACATTATAATCATTCAGAATAATATATAACCCATATAAAGGGGAAGTAGAAAAGGTCACTGTTGACCCAATATACCAAAACATTTATCTCTTTATTTACTATCACATTCCAAAAGACTGTTTAGTGAGACCCTTGCTTTGTTATTTAAAAACGACATCAACACTGTGGCTCTCACCGGTAACTCATGCTATTATTGCTGTTGACATCATTGGCAGGCTTTCCTGGTGATATAGGTGGGTTTGGTGGATTCTGGAAGAAAACAGAGAAATACCAAGGTAAAAAACAAAACTCAAACAGGGCTTGGTGGCACACGCCTGTAGTTCCAGCACTAGGGAGGCAGAGGCAGGCGGATCTCTGTGAGTTCAAGGCCAGCCTGGTCTACATAGTGAGTTCCAGGACAGCTGGGGCTACAGGAAATAGAACCCAATATATTGGAATTCTTTAAAAAGAAAAAAGAAAAAGAAAAAAAAAGGCTCTTGAAGTGCTTTCTCAATATATGATCTGATATTTAAATAATTACTAAATAAAACACTGCAGGATCAGACAATGTCGCTTTTTCTTTTTCTATTCCCTTTTGGACGTTTGTCCTCATTACACTCAAAATCCTTCATGGTGCCCATCTCTAAGGCTGTGTTACTCACTTCACCTCTAATGAGGTCCTGTCTCAGTTGACGGTTCGACCCACTGCACTTCTCTCAGCAGCTAACAATTCTCTTAAATGTTTCTCAAGATTCAGTGCACAGATTCCTGTGCACCGTGCTGGAGAAATCCTTTGTACGTGAGGCTGAGTTACTCAAATGCATTAACCAGTAGCCTCGGCTGAGCAGCAAGTGAGTCTGTTGGTTTACTTCTCTGAATCAGAATGGCCAGTGCTGTCTACCTGGAACGATGGAAGGCTGTGCACAAGTTCTTAACTTGCCAAAGGAGCTCTGCAACTTTCCTCATCTGCGGATTGGCTTCCCAGAGCTTCTTTCTCCATTGAAAGACTATTAAATACTTCACTCTACATTTACAACCAAGACAAAACTAAAATACCTGAAATATACTATTGAAATAACAACTGTTGGTCATTCTTCAGTCCCTAAAACAGTAACAAGTTTTCTGTTTTCTCACAGTTCAAGTGAGGAGTGGAGAGCAGTAATTTCTTAATCTCTGACCCTCTAGATTCGGAAGCTTTTCTTCATTTTCTAAATATAAAACTCTTCTAGTTTCCTTTTTCAAAAAAAAATAAATAAATAAAACAGAAACCAGCTTTTCAAACTATGTTTTTGGGGGTAGATTTTCTTGGATCACCTCGTGAAAGTCTGCTACGTTCACTTAGAGTAGGAAACCAGGCATTTTCTTTGTGAATCCTACAGAGTCCACAAAAACTAAGTTACACAGAGCAGCTTTTATCAACAATTATATTGGCCACAGACCTAAGCAAGATCCAGAGTGGTGATGTGGATTCCAACCTGATGAGCAGTGAGTGCCTGCTTGAGCAACTGCTTGGTTCAGGACATGAGAAATAAACATTAAAAAAATAA
This sequence comes from Nannospalax galili, assembly GCF_000622305.1. Lineage (NCBI taxonomy): Eukaryota > Metazoa > Chordata > Mammalia > Rodentia > Spalacidae > Nannospalax > Nannospalax galili. The sequence continues at coordinate 116,406 of NW_008329365.1, forward strand.
TAATAAAGGGCTAATCTTCAGTTCTAAGATAAGAAATAACTCAGTTTTCACATTATGACAAAGAAACAAAACTTCACAGCACTTGGGAGGCAGATGCAGGTGGATCTCTGTGAGTTCAAGGCCAGCCTGGCCTACACATTGAGTTCCAGGCCAGCTGGGGCTATAGGGAGACCCTGTCTCAAAAAGACAAAAAAAAAGAAAAAAAGAAAAAAAAAGTGAAGAAGATATGAAATAAAAAATGGCAGCTTCTTAGCAACTCTGGTATCTATCTTTAGAAGCCATCAAAACTGTGCACTGCTATTGCTGAGACAATGAGACTCTCGAGAAACCCACGTCCACGCCTGGCTGTGCATTGTCCTTTTGCTAAGCAACTCTCTCCCCCTTAATATCCATGCTTAAATCTGCATCAAAATCTCTTAATAGGCTCCTATTCTTCAACAACAGCAGGAGGAGGAGGAATGAAAATGCATCAATACAGAAAATGCTCTAAGAATAATGATCATTGCTAAAATTGTTAGTATCTTCAATGGTAGTAGTAGTAATTACCACATGCCAGATCAATGAAGACATAGAAATAGAATTTGTTCAAATGAAAACAGATTCAAGTGGAAAAGAAATGCAACTAAATCTAATTTAACAAACAACTGCTATATTAAAATAAGAATAACAGAACAAATAAAGGAGTAACAAAGAAAAGAAAGCAAGTCACTAGAGGACAAAGGCTGAGTTATGTTTAGATTGGATTCTGCCCTACTAAAGAGATATTCAAACTATTTAAGGCAATAGAAATGACTTAACCTAATCTCTGCCTGTATATTTAATAATAACATAATGGAAGACTGACTATAAGGAGAATAGATGAGGAACACAGAAATACTAGAGGCAGTAGACTAGTACAATATTTCAAAGAAATTCTAAATAAAACTAGGACACAGGCAAAAATGTACAAACAAGCAGGCAAGACAAATCTCAAAAAACATCATTTTTGTTTTGTGAGACAATCTCAAGAAGCCCAGGCTGGTCTAAAATTGACTATGTAGCGAAGGAGAAGCTTAAACTTCTGATCTCCCTGTCTTCTCCCAAGTGATGGAATGACAGGCAGCAGTACCAAGTCCTGCTCTAGGTGGCGGTAGGGTTTGAGTCCAGTGCTTCCTACATGCTAAGCAAGCACACTACCACCTGAGCTATATTCCGTGCCCTTAAAAACATAAATTTTAAAGACACACAGCTTCAAGAATTCTATAACCATAAACAGATTAATATAAATATTGCCATATGAGATTAGAGAAGGGCTAATTCTGGAGCTTCGGCTCCCAAACTAACATGTGGTAGTATGTAGTAATAAAGCAAATCTCATACTCAGAATCAAGAAGTTTTCACCCTAGGTCAGCATTCCCTAAAATTACCCTACAGCGAAGCATGAATTATACAAGAATACAAATTCTTACTTCTTGTCTTTTCTTAAGATCTTCTTTGGCTGCTCCAAAGCGTTTGGTTAACCTGGCTATCTTGGCCTAAAAGAAAACAAAATGGTATTATTACATCAATTAATAGTCTGCTTTACACAATAAGAAACCCAAAGATGACAGAGTCTTTAGAGCAAGGAAAGACACACTGACTATAAAATACATACTTGGAAAACATGGAAAATCATAGGAAACCTACTGTGATCCCTGAAATAATCACCAAATGTAAGTACTAACAGGTTAGTCTGCCTCCTCCCAGAACTAGGGGTGTTTACTCAACATGAGGGCATTTTAGAATATGTAAGCTTTTGTTTTGTGTTAGTTTTCGAAATGTCTGTAACCACGCAACTTTCTTGCTGAAAATTATACAGTGGGCACAAATGTAACTCATGAAGATCCCTCGAAAATCTACCTGGATGTAGATATAGTATACTCAATCGTTTGAACATGCACTTTTCTACTAGATAAGTAGATTACATAAATGCCATCCCTACTGGAAGCTGAATGCTTCGCAATGCCTTACTATGGTCAAATAACACTGTAATTAACAGCTCTGTTCTTTAACAGCTGGGTGTGGTGGCAACATGTTTTAACCTTAGAGCTCAGGAGGCAGAGGAAGGCAGAGAGGACTGTCTCATCTACGTATCAAGCTCCAGGCAAGCTGGGGTTACACAGGGAGACCTTGTCTCAAAACCAAAATTAAATAAATAATAATAAAAAAGAAAAATATTTCTTTAGGGCACACTCACAGAGATGGGATTCTCAGTATATGTTCTAATGGATGTTGTCTAAATGTTTTCCATAAAGGCTTTTCTGATTCTCACCAGCAATATAGATGAAAGCTTAAAAGTTACCCTTTGAAAGGTACCCTTTGAAAGGTAGGCTTAGGAAACAAACAGCCCTTTCAGGTCTAACCTTTTTGCAATTCTGAGAGAAGACAATTCAATACTCTTCTGCCTTCCACACTAAGTGAAAGGTCAAAGACAGGAATGTGAAAAAAGAAAAGTGTCTGGCTCCTGTCTCTCCTCACGAGGAAGGAATGCTGACTGGTCTTCTGCTTGCTTTGGTTTGCCTCTATGTGTTTTGGTGTTTCCCCCACTATTATTTCTCATACCTTCACAGCATGTTTTTCTTCTCTCCCAATTTGCGTCTTCTGTTTTGTCCTGTCTGCAGTCCCTCTTCTGTTTTTCATTCATTATTTCATTTTTAAATTCTTAGTTTATCAGGTATGTATCCCTAAATCCTTTCTTTTTTATCCTAACTAGGGGTGCAGCTGTCATTTTCAATTTTCTTTATTATATTTAAATATCTAGTTTGGGCAAAAAAGATGGCACAGCACTTGCTGCCAAACTTGACAACCCGAGGTCAATTCCTGGGACCCACATAATGAAAGAACCCTTGAAGGTTGCCTTCTGACCTTCAGACGTGCTCACACACACAATTTGTTTTTTAATAGCAGTTGTTACTGTTGTATGCTTTCTCTTTTAAGTAATAAAGACTAAAACCTCAAGAGAAAACAGTCAATTAACACAACCTCCCACATAAAGTCAAAAGAAGTATTCATCACAACAGACACATAAATTAAAATACAGAAACAGAAGAAATATGATATTTCTCCCAAAGTGAATAGCTCATCAATAACTGAATCCAAAGATAACAGAATCACTGAAATACCAAAGGATACCAAAATTTAGTTTTAAAAAAGAATAATCAAAAAAAAAAAAAAGGATAATTGCTTCAAAGTAAATTCAAAGAGCAGCTAAATGAAGTAAAGCAAATTTAATATTTAGATACAAAACTCAACAAAGAGATTCTGGGAAAAATAAGTAATTAATGGAAATATTAGAAATAAAAAGTTCAATAAATCAAAACAACTCCATGGATGCATCATCAAAAAACTAGATCAACCAGAAGAATATCAGGGGTTGAAGACAAGGTAGAGGAATTCTTACATTTATATAGTAATAAAGGAAAATCGCAGTAACAAGGAATCCCGAGCACAGTTTTCAAGAACGCCAGAACACTATCAAGAGAAAACCTACAAATCCCTGAGGTAGAAAGTGCTTCGAGATACAAACTAAAAGCATAGAAAATCTATTCCATTAAATTCTATTAAATTACAGCAGATCTTGGGAAAGTTGGATATTCAAGCATTAGGGGTATTTGGACCCATACTAGGTATGACCAGAAAGAGACTCTTCATGTCATATTATGGTTAAACTGTCAGGAGTACTCAACAAAGAATGCTGACAGCTAGGAGAGTGAAGTGCGGTCTTACAATGGCAAACTCATCAGAACTGTATCACGGCATAAGGAAAAATCAGGAAAACACAGAATGGCATATTTCAAGTCAATCACTACTAAGCAAGTTACTCTATGTAGCAAAAGTTATCCTTTAAATTCCATCGGAGAGGGAAAAAAAAGATATTTCAAACTAAATCAAACCATATCCACTTAAATCAGCATTAGAAAATACTTAAAGGAATCCCACATACACAAAGAAGAAAGTCACAGTCATAAAAGCTTAGAAAAGAATAAATTTCATGAGAACAGATGAACAAATAAGAATTCAGAAAGAAGAGCAGGGTGTGGTGGCGCACACCTTTAATCCCAGCACTGGAGAGGCAGAAGGCAGGTGGAGCTCCATGAGACCAAGGCCAGCCTGGGGTTACAGGCAGACCATGTCTCAAAACAACAAAAGAATTAGGAAAGAATAAAACATTGTTGAACCAGCAAACTTCTAAGATGAATGAAGAAAGAAAAAAAAGTGATACTCAAATCAATGGGGGAAAGGAGACACAGAAGGAGACAGAATTACAGGAATGAGCACATGATTATCAATAATAATTAAAGGCAAATCATCTTTAGTCTCCAAAGATGGAACTAGGCTGATTAGATTAAAACAGAAAAAAGCCAACTGATTACTGACTGCAAGAAACACATTGCATAACAAAGAATTAAAAGGGAAAGCACGAAAAATTGCACTCCAAGCAAATGGTATCTGAAAGCAAGCTGGAGTAGTTATATTCCTATCTGATAAAGAAGGATGCAAGCCAAAATTAAAATAAAGAAGGTCATTACAATACTAAGGGACAAATTTAACAACCATTTTCATTCTCCTTACAGATTTATCAGGCAATGTGCCACACATTTTGAGGAGCTCAACCACATGAATAAAGAAGCATTTTGAAGGGGGAAAAATGAAATCAGAGGCTGGAGTAGTTCAGTTGTAGAGTGTTTTCCAAGTATGTACAAGCCCTAGGTTTGACCTCTAATACCACATAAACCAAGTGTAGTGGTGCAAGCCTATAATCCTAACACTCAGAAAGTGGAGGCAACTATATGCAGAAAAAGTAGTTATTGCCAGGTGTGATGGTGCACATCTTTAATCCTTGCCCTTTAAGAGGCAGGTGGGTCTTTGTGAAGAAAAAGTAGTTATTATTACTTTGGATTAATAAACTAACATTTTTATCAATGGATGAAGTACGCTGATATAAAATGAATGACTCAGAAAAAAGAAAAGAGAAAACAAAAAAAAAAGAAGAGAAAAAATAAAATTAATGACTCACAAATATTAATTTGTACTTAATGGCACGTTATATACCAACTTTTCTTGAGAGACTAAAAAACAATGTTTTTAGACACCAAGTTAGGTAATTTCTGAGTTTCTGCTATGGGTTAAATTATGTGCCCCAATACTCATATAATAAAGTCTATACATCCTATACCTCAGAGCCATTACAGAAGTAATTGATTAATGAGGTCAGATTGGACTGGAGCAGATCACTAATCTAATTAACATAAGTAGTAGCTTTTTTTTTTTTTTTTTTTTTTTTTTTTTTTTTTTTTTTGGTAGAAATAGAAAGGTCATGGTGCAGCTTGCTCAATTGAACTCACAAAGATCCTCCTGCCTCTGCCTCCCAAGTGCTAGGATTAAAGGCATGTGCCACCATGCCTGGCCATAACTAGTATCTTTAAATAAGAAAAATTTGGACACATACATACAGAGAAAATGCCATATGAAAGCAAAACCAGATGGAAATGATGCTTCCACAAAGCTGTAAGCAAACCAGCAGAACTGAAAGAACAGAACAAATATTCTTCATCATAACACTAAACCTCAGAGAACACTAATCCTGCTGACACCTTCATCCTGGGCTTCTCTCCCCTAGAACTGTGGAATAATGCATGTTAGGTGACAGAGCCACCCAGCCACAGCTCTGTTCTCACAGCAGCCCTACCAAAACCCAATACAGACACCACGACTCATACACAGAATCTGAATGTACTTTATCGTCAACTTCAAATATATAAAAATGGTACATCATCAGAACATAAGTTATAAAAATGAAATGTGAGGTATAAAAATCAAAGCCACAGTACAAACCTGGAGTTCAGTAAGAACTGTTTTATGCCTTTTGTTGCATTCAATCTTTTCCACTCGTGTTTTCAATTCTGCCAAAGTTTTATCAAATACAGCACACTGTAGGGCATGCAATTTTTCTTCTAGTAACCACTGTATAACCTAAAGAAATACATATTCCTTTGTTACAAAAAGACAATCCACTAAGGAAAGAGCAGTAATCACTAGGTACTACTAATAATGCAGACTCATTTAGTGAATAAAATATGCTCAACTAACTTAATGAATAAAATTTATTTTTAAAAATCAGTGCTACCCACTGAAATGCTGTACTTTTAAATGTAGTACTACCTCAAGGCAGTAGTATTTGCTACAAAGATACAATTTCCAAAGAGCAGAATTTTGAAAATAATTTGAAGTTTTAGCATTTTTCTTCCCATCCTTCTTATTATGCTCAAAACATTTAAAATTAGTCAGAGGACAGCTTTAACATTTTTTTCTATTTAAAAGATTGGCAATTAAGACTGCCACTACAGGATCACCGTTGATACGCCATTTCTAAATGCTTATCCAGCATTCCGTACTACTTCACATGGACCACAACAAACAGGATCCTGGTGCGTAGCCATAGACCTTTCCTGACTGAAACCTGTTCTTGAGATATAAAGCCCCTGTATACAAAAATGCTCAAAATTCCTTCACAATTTCATCTTCATAATTATGACAGCACTATATGAAAAACTAAAGAGGCATTATTACCTTGATATGCATAAGAGAAAAGAAACTGGAAGAAAATACCAATTTTTAATTGTCTTTTTTTGGACTTGTATCTTAGCTGAAAAACTTTGGTATATAATTTCATAGAAATATACAAGACCCTGAAAAACAGGTTTGGTGACTCACACCTGTAATACCATCACCTGGGAGACGAGGGCAGAAGGATTGTTCCAAATTTAAAGTCAGCCTGGGCTATGTATGAATTCCAAGTCAGCTTAAGCTACTGTGAGCTATTGTCTTGCAAAGAAAAAGAATAAGGCCCTGAGTTCCATTTCTCTCTACAAAAGGCATTTGCTATAAAGGTTTATGAACACATTTTGATTTTTCTGTGTGGGCATGTGTGTGTTCATGCCTGTGCCTGTGGATAACCAAGGCTGACATCATTAGTTGTCATCCTTAATCACTCACCACATTATTTTTTGAAACAGGGTCTCTGAATGGTTGATCTGGAGTTCATCTACAGGCTAGACCAGCTGGCCGCTGAGCCCCTCGGATTCTCCTGCCTCCACTTTCCAGGGTACTAGCTGTAACTACAAGACTGTACCCACCATGCCTGGCTTTTTATGTGAGAGCTGGGACCTGACTCAGGTCCTCATGTTTTACCCACTGAGCCATCTTCCATTTTCCATGATTTGAAAAATACACGTTAACAATTATTTTCATCACACTGATGTCTGGCAAGACTGAAATATGGGGAAGTTTCAAAATTATTTACTTTGAACATTCCTTTTCCCTAGTGTCTCTAAAGCCTGGTCTCTAATATTAACTCTACAGTATATAAAAAAGGTTTTAGAATGTACAGACTTAAACTTATTAAGATTATTATAAAGATTAAAGCTTAGTATAAAGATTTAAATATAATAAAATACAAGCTGTTTTGCTTGCACTATAAGATAACGTTCAATATGGGAAGAAAAGCTCAAAAACAGTTTAGCTTTATTAGAGCAACAAAGAATTGTCTTTTCTCCCTCCTATTTTGCTAATCACTACTATCTCCTTAAAAAAAAAAAACTGTCCAGAAACATAAGGATTTTTAAAATCAAGTCACCAAAAATACTTACAGGTTTCATAACCTCAGTCATTTTCTCCAAGTTCTGATTGGAGATGTCAAGTTAAACACAGAATGTTATCATGAAAAATCAAGAAGAAAGAAGATAGTAGTGTTTTTTTATTTAATACATCTGTGTGTTGGTTTTGTTTTGCTTTGGTTTTTTGGTTTTTTTTTTTTGGTCTTTTTGAGACAGGGTCTCCCTGTAGCCCCAGCTGTCCTGGAACTCACTATGTAGACCAGGCTGGCCTTGAACTCACAGAGATCCGCCTGCCTCCGAGTGCTGGGATTAAAGGCATGTCCCACCACGCCCAGGTGCTTTGCTTTTTAAGACAAAGATCTCCTTGTAGCCCCAGCTGCCTGTAACTTGCTAAATAAACCAAGCTGATCTCAGAGAGATCCACCTGCCTCTGACTCCCACGTGCTGGGATTAATAGCATGCACCACCATGTCCAGCTTACGCAATACATTTTTAAAATGTAATTTACAACACCTTCTGAAGCTTCTGGTTAATATCTCCTTTAGCTGTAATCTTTACTTGAAATTCTGCCTCATATTCTTCTTCCATATATCGCCGGCGTTTGGACTGCACATTGTCCATGTCCTCTGATTTAGAACGTTTTCTTCGGGAAAGTTCATCTAAGAACAAAAAACCAACTGATTAGGTGGATGTTTTAATTATAGGCCTTAATACTATGGTCCTCAGCAAACTGTTTTTTAGCACAATAGCAATCTCCATCAAACATTTTACAAATTGTTTCTGAGATCAGAAGAGTAGAAAGTTTTTAGCTTGAAATTTGAAATAATTTTCAGTGTGCTGAATAAGAACATCATAATGGCTTAGCAATACACACTGCAAACACGGAGCATTCTTTCCTTGAAGTTTTCACATTAAGAGGAAAAGCTGTCTAACATCTGTGTCATGCAGATGGTAGAAACCTCTCACATTCCTTCCCTCTGCTACATTTCATAACACACAAATACTCTAACAATATTCAATATTCACCCTTACATCACAGACTCCTATTAATTATGTCTAGTTTGAATTATTCTTCAGTAAAAGTAGAGAAAAATGTGGGGGGTATACATATATGATTATGTGGGTATGTCCATGTGCGTATTTGTGCACCTGTGTGTCGAAGCCAGAGGTCAACACATTGAGTACCTTCCTCAACGGCTGAGTACCTTCCTCAATGGCTGTCCACCTTGTTTTTTGAGGCATCATCTCTCACTGAACCTGGAGATTTGGCTAGGCTAGCTGGCCAATGAGTTGAGGAGGTCTGCAGGTCCTGGTTCAGCCCTGCCCCCATGCGAGGGTTGCAAACATACATCTAAATGCACCTGGCTTTTTTACACAGGTGCTGGGGATTCAAACTGGGATGCTCATGTATATGAGGAAGACATTTTATTGACTGAACCATCCCTCTAACCTCCAAATAGGGGGACTTCTTAATCATTCAACCTGACGTAAGTAAAAATACTCGAATATATTCTTAACAGATTTCTAATGAATTCCAGCTACATAAAATAATTAAATTAATGTGATAAAAGTACCTTTAGTACAGAATCGACATTCAAAGATTTTCACTTTAAAAATTCAATGCAGACGTGGTGGTGCACACCTTTAATCCCAGGATTAATCCCAGGGAGGCAGAGGCAGCAGATCTTTGTAAGTCCAAGGTCAGCCTGGTCTACATAGCGAGTTCTAGGCCAGCTGGGGCTACATATAGGGAGACCCTATCTCAAAAAGACAAAAAAAAAAAATTGCTATTTCAAATGTTTGCATTTATGAAATTATAGGCAAATTTTAACTGCCTTTTCAACATTTAAAAAATTAAAAAAATAACATCATACACAAATGTCCCTTTATGACCAAATCAATCCTTCTCCATAAGTAGTTTCTTTTGCACTGTACGACGATGTTCAATATGGGGGACCTAAAGAAAAGTTCAAAACTACTTAGTTGTATTACAATAACAAATATATCCACCTCTGTGTGTTTTTTAAATATTTTATGAGTATGAGTGTATTGCCTACATGTGTTTAGGTGCACACAAGTCATGCAATGCCCAAGAAGGTCAGAAGGGGGCATTGAATCCCCTGGAACAGGAATTCCAGGCGATTATTAGCTGCCGTGTGGGTGCTGGTAACTGAACTAGGTCCTCTACAAGAGCAGTCAATGCTCTTAACTGCTAAACCATCTCTCCAGCCCCACATTTATTTTTTAATGAAGCTCTATTTTACAACTTCTTTTATGTAGACACGAGACAGAGAGATACAAACCCTTCCTTCTGGCTGACAAATCTTTTAATCAGCCTACAACACTTAGCAGCATAGTTCCTTCCTCGTGTAGCTTAAAAACCTTACCTAGCTAGGAACATACCGCCATTCACTTAGAACAGCCCAGGCATTCTGACTTCAAGTCTCCCTCCTAAACTTAAAAACAACTTTTCTCAAGATCTCAGCGCCCAAGTAGCTGCAGCTGGCTTGTAAACATACTTTTCTCAGAAGGCCGCTCCTGTTCATTTCTTACTTGTTCTTCGTCCTCAGGTTTGCTGTCCTTTTCCTTTGTTTCTACTTCTGTAAACAGGACAAGAAATGAAATTCATAGCAGCTCATTAATTTACATTTTTGGAAAGAACTCATTTTATAAAACATTTTATAAAATCAAAATGTCAAAATAATGAAACTTGTGGATAAAACTTTGGGGCATGTGGAAGTACAAATTGATAGAAAAGGTAATTGGGCTGCTGGAAATACAAGGTTTTACAGGCCTTTGCCCTTTGAAAAAATCCTCACCTCATCAAAGCACAGAATCACCACAGCTTCAGTTAGAATAACTAGAAGGCATCCTTAACACAGAAGCCATCGTGTCAACAATCTGCCTCTTTAGTGACATCTGTTCCCTCTCCTCTTGCACGTATCAGGCTTAGTCTCAGACTCCTTCATTCTACCACAACAGTTCCTCCTACAATGAATTCCCATTTTCAAATATGACTGGGTTCAGGGACTTAAGATATATTCACTGGGCTTTAGAATTAAAAGGATTAAAATATATTCCTGAGTTTTCTGTCACATCATAGAAAGAACTGGGGATATGAAAACATATTAATTAATTAATTAGTTGAAAATAAGAGCCGTATTTCTTTTTTTTGTTCCAACAGTCTCTAGGAATTGACTAAACTGCTTTTTCTTAAAGATGTTACTGGGTGCCTATGGAGCTAGAAGAGGGCGTTGGGTCCCCTGAAGCTGGAGTTACAGTGGTTATGAGCCACTATGGTGCTGGGAACCAAACCCAAAGCTGCTAAGTCTCACTGTGCTATCTTCTATAAGCACACTCTTGTCTTTTAACCACAGTAAACAGTAAGCTCACTAAAGGCAGGTACAAGATCTTCTAATTTTATTAACTCTAAAAACCTTTGAAAAAGGGCTGAAATACAGATTTAATAGTCTGCTAATGGATTTTAACTTTAATAAGGTATTGAGTATAGGTGGAAAAAAGGTGTGCTGTGAAGAATTAAAGAGATAAAACATACATTGGAGGATTTAATTTCCCATTTTCAGAATTATACATTATAGCAATTTAATTCAACTAAATAATGGACTAAAATTATTACCTTAGATTAAGAGTTGGCAATTTGGGGGTGGGGAGGGTGTGGTAAATGGTCAAAAGGGTATATAGTCTCCTACATAACTACTTACTGCTATCCACTATCAGGAATAGCAGTAAACCACATGTAGTAAGTAAACAAATAAGTTTGGCTCTATTCCAGAAAAACTTTAAGCGCAGATGGCCATTGTCTCCCAATCCTTGTTTTAGGCTGGATCCATGAGAATATCTGAACTAGAACAAATTCCTATAGACTAAATTGAAAACAATATATCCATTAGGGAAAAAAGCATAGAAAAGTAACAGATAGCCCATATATAAGCAAATACAAAAGGCCAATAAACAGATTCTCAATCTTAGAAAATATGTCAGGAAAATGTGGCCTGTAGATAATGCAACTTCTCTAGACATTTTCAAAGTTTTATACCAATACAAAAGGGCAAATACTATCTCCCAAGTATATTTTTGTGTTTCTTTTTTTCTTGTTATTGTGTGTCTAAGGAACACAGCATGAATATGGAGGTCAGAAGACAACTCTGTGGGGTTGGTTCTCTTCCACCTTTACATGGTTTCTCGGGATCAAACTCATATCAGACCTGTGTGGCAGGCAACTTTACCACTGAGTCATCTAACCTGCCCACCCTGTACTTAATTTTATTTATTTTTAATGTTTTTAATTATCTTCGTTACACATTTAAGGAATATCTTTTAAAATGAAAGGGGTAGCTACAGAGATGGCTCAGCAGTTAAGAGGACTGGCTGCTCCTGCAGAGGACCCGGGTTTAACTCCCAACACCCATATGACAGCTAACAACCATCCATAAACTCCAGTTCCACGGAAATTCAATACCCTCTTCTGACCTCCATGGGCATTGCACAACATGGGTACACTTACCTACATGCAGGCAACACATGCATTCACATAAAATAAAAAATGAATTAAATAATAAAACGAACTTCTATGTCCAAATATATTAGCGAGCACAAAAAAAAAAATCTTTTCTAACAAGAATGTTTATTAAGAAACTGAACTAAAGACCCCATTTTTTTTTTACTTGCCTACCTACAAATCAAACAGCTTAGGTGCTCATTAAAACAGAAACAAATATGTAGCAAGATGTATTCGTTCAAAGGGAACTGCATTATTTTCTCATTCAATACTAGTCTGAAAACAGATTTTGACTTGTAACTAATGTTTCCCAGAAGGCTCTTAGGTCATTTAATTAAAACGATTATGAATGAGGTGAAGAAAATATGTTTGCAGCTCTTGGCACTAGCACAGAAACAGCAGGAGACTTTACTGTTTTTGTTTTTAAAGAAAAACCTGGGAGGGAGAAGTTCCATTTTCTTTTCATCTCTCGCTTTTAAACTCCATTGAGTCTAGCTGTCCATTCCACCTTCATCAAAGCTGCTCACTGTCGAGTCCCCTATCATTCCCAGGTTAAATATTTCTTTGCTTTAACTTAAATACATAGCACCCACTTGATACAGTAACCAGTAAGTCTCTCTTTAAAATATCCTCTTGGCTGGGAGTGGTGGCCCATGACTTTAATCCCAGCACTTGGAGGTGGTTTTCTGTGAAATGTAGGCCAGCGCCATCTGTGTAGTGAGTTCCAGGCCAGATGGGGCGACAAGAAGACCCTGTCTCAAAAGGACCCAAAAATTAAAAATAAACTGTTCTTGTAGGTGATGGGGATGCAGCTCAGTAGAAAGCACTTGCTGGCATACATAAAACCCCAGGTTCACACACAAAGCAGTAACTAAGTCTCTCTTTAAAATGTCCTCTTGGCTGGGCATGGTGGCCCACGGCTTTAATCCCAGCACTCAGAGATGGTTCAGTCCCCAACACTGCAAAGACAAAATCCATTCTCTTCACCTGTCTTCTTCATGGTGCCACAACTGTTGTTTCCCACTGGCCTTTGCTGGTTCTTCCTCACAGCCTCATCTATAAGCACTGGAATGCCACAGGGTGAGTTCTTAGGAGCCTTCCTTCTCCACTAATACTCATTCTGAGGTAAATGCACACTTACTTTATGTAATGACATATGCTATCTAGTCTTAAATATTTCTCTATAGTCTAATATTCTGCCCTGAAATTCAAACATACATCAAATTTGGGCAATAGCAGTCATTTAAAACTTATGTTCACCCTATATTTCCCTTTTCAAATGTGCTTCACCATTGGTCATGACAAAGAAAACACTGAACTGCAACTTATGCTGCAAGCATACAACTAAAGTTTTTCACCAAATATAAACAAATATAAATGGGATTCAAAAAATAAAGAATTTTATCTGAATACAATAAACAGTAACAACACCCTGTCCATAGATTGCGTGTAGTGTATGTGTGTACAAGCATACATTCATGCAGGTGCATGTGTGTATAAAGTGTGTTTGTGTGGAGGCTAGAGGTCAACATTGGGCGTCTTTCCTCTATTGCTCTCCAAATTATTTTTTTAGGCAGGGCTGCTCACAGAACTTACAGCTCACCCAGTCACCATCTGCCCAGGCTGGGATTATAGATGTGTACACTGTACCCTGTTTTTAATGAGCATAATGGACATCTAAACTCAGTTCCTCGTGCTTGCACAGCACTTACCGAGCCATCTCTCCAGCCCCAACTGCCCATAATTTTAATCGACTATATATTTTTTTAAGAAACCAGCCTCTTTACTCAGCTTCTAAAATGCCAAAATCAGTTAAGTTTTCTTCTTACCACTGTAATTTCTGTCATTACTAAACTAAAGCAAAATCAGGAGAACTCAGAACTCTACTGTCACGCATCTATCTTTATTAGCATTATTTTATATTCATTTTGTTTATCTTAAGATGAAATGAAAAAAGAAAAAATTAACTACAGATATTCTGAAATCAGAAACACAATTCAGAAGGAAACAATTCCAGAGCTTAATATAAAATCTGATTTACTCTAGAATGGAATTTTCTCCTTAAATTTTTTTTTAAAAACTCCAGTGGAGAATTTATTTCTCCACAAGAAATAAAATAAAATGACCAAAAGGGAGAAGAAAATGATGCGCTCTTGGGGGGCAATGACTGTTACTAAGAGACACAGCAACAAAGACCCAGCGAGATGCGAGGCCCCTAGACCTCACGTGAGCATCGCTATCACTTCACTGAAAACAGTCAGGGTCTAGCAAAATAGAAGTCAAAATTCAGGTGAGCTGAAGACTTAGCAGAAGAAACAGTATACTAGCTTTGTAAGCGTGACCTGAAATATAATTCTCAAAGACTGTGTATTATGGGATGCATATAGAATCTATAAACAGGCGTGGACCTTGGCTAATACTGTTTGAACTTTCCCAGAGAAATTTTACTATGCTAGTCTCCTTAAGACTATGATTTTAATCATTTAGTTTTTAGCGGTATGCAACAATTTACTACTGTCTCAAGACTTATTAGAATACATTAACTCTTCTATTCTTAAAAAAAATTTTATTTATTATTTCTATTTTATGTGTATGAATGTATTGCTCGCATGTGTGTAAGTGCACCTGTGTCATGCAATGCCCACGGAGGTCTGAAGAAGGCATTCAGATCCCCTGGAACTGGAGCTACAGATGGTTGTTAGCCACCATGTGGGTGCTAGGAATTGAACTGGGGTCCTCTGCAAGAGCAGTCAGTGCTCTTAACCACTGAGCCATCTCTCCAGCCCCTAGTTCTTCTATTTTTATAAAATTAATAACTTTTCTACTTGCTTTGTTTTGCTGCGGTAGGGTCTCATGTAGTCCAAACTAGCCTCAAATTCCTGATGTAGCCAAGGTTGACTTTGATTCTCCTGCTTCCACCCTTGTGCCACTATATCTGGCTCTATTTCTGTAAACTCCTTAGTCAAGAATTACTGATGCTGTGGAGAGCTGAGGCTATATTAACAAAACCACAGTACCCAGCAGGGGAAACCTCCCCTTGAGTTGTTGGGCAGGGTAGTCCAAAAGACTCCTAAAATAACACAGGCTACTGCCACAGCCTTTGACTGCCTCCCAGAACTTGAAGACAAGGCACACTTCAGACACAAGATTTGGAGCAATCCTGCTGGAACTGACCTAGAAGTCTCCTCCATGAAGACTAGTTTTCATAATATCAGAGGATACTATGCAAGCTGCCAATCAACGGTCCAAGCCAGCTGTAAAGCCTATGAACCACAGTGACTGGCCCAACAAACTCTCTATTGGTGCAGTAGTGGCACCTTTTTTTTGTTGTTGGAGGCAATCAACAGCTGTCTAATTGGACAATGAGAAGGAAATCATGCAACACAGCCAAGGACACACAGCAGGAGAGGTCACAGCCCTAGAGAAAAACCTACTTCTGTCATTTCCCTAGACCACCATGATTTACTATATTCTAAATACATATCCTTTTATTTACAGATAGGTATACCTCTCACCACCCATCAAAGAAGCTTCATTTTGCAATAGATGGAGACTATAAAGTTCCACAACCGGTCAAACAGAACAATGACTGTGAGGTGCTCAGCCCTAAGTGACACATCTACAACGCAACCTTACATTCAAGGCTCAGGGAACATAAAGTAGGGGCAGAAAGATTAAGAGCCAGGGGGCAAGACACCTGCTGCTGGTTAAGGCATTCTAGACATGATGGGAAATCTCCACAGTAATCTAACAAGATCTGCATAATGACAAAACCTGTTCACATGTCAAGGTGGGGGCAGAGGGGAGATGGCACACTATGTCACTGGGTCCCACCTTTAAGATGATGAGCTATAGGCAATCAATGGATACTGAGGGAAAGAGAATCGGTTTTCTCCAGAGACTAGCTCTCTGAGAGGTTATGGAATCCCAAGTGGAAATTCCTAAACACAGATGCACACAAGCACCACTAAATGGAGTCACTGAATTATACACATACAGATATAGAAACATATGTACGTATATATAACAATAACAACGAAAAGGATAAGAAATCGAGAGGGAGTGGGATCATGGGAAGAGCTGGTGGGAGACTTGGATGGATGGGAATAATGCTAAGACAATAATCATTTACGGAATTCTCAAAAATAAAAAAAAATTAAAGATTATCTAGGAGGTTAAAAAAAGAATTACTGATGTTAAAATTATTAAGCACACTTTATTAAACAGCCCATTAAAGCAAATCCTTAATCTGCTAACCTGGAGAGCGCGTCTTACTTTGTGATGTAACTTCAGACTCATCTTTTTCACATGAAATATCCTCTTCATCAGAGAGGACCAAAAAGGCTTCTTTTGGCAAACTCTCACTACTTTCTTGTTTTGATGGCGAACCAAAAGAACCTTCCATTTTCTCCTCCAAATCTTGATTTGTCTCATCAATTGGAAGGAGAGACGTTTTTGAAAAGCAAGTGAGTTCATCCTCAGCAGGTGCAAGTTTTTCCAAAATAGGAATGATCTCATCAGTCTCCATGGAATCTGTATTTTCTAAGATGCCCTCATTCCTGTCATCCTCTGTAACATTTTCACTAATGGTCTCCACAATGTCTGCAGAATTCTCATCCCCGTTCTTTTCACTCTGGTCAACTTCCATACTGCTAGATATAGCCTCATCTCCAAGGGCAAGCTCGGTAACAGGACCCTCCTCTACCTTCTTCTCATTCTCTGGAGGTAGATCGGAACAAATAATTGCACTGTGTGTTTCTAGAGTTTCTTCCTTATCATCAACATTACTGTTAGCTTTATCTTCTTCATCTAATGAGTCCTTACTTGGAATTTGGTCTAACTTTTCATTATCTTCATTTTTTTCAAAAACATCATCATCTTTATTGCTATTCTGGTCATTCTGCTCTGTATCGTCAGATTCGGGAACTGGTTCACAAACTGGCACAGAACTTGGTTTGAGAGTAGTATCAAAGGCTGGTTCAGAAGTCAGTTCACTAGGGGTTGTTTCACCAGAGGACAGTTCACCAGAAGCCCCATCATCAGAGACCAGATTATCAGGAGCCAGTCCACTACTGGCAGGCTCTCCAGAAGACTGAGCAGCAGAAGGCAGCTGTTCTGAAGGTGAATCATCGGAGGTGGGATCACTGGAGGTGGGATCATCAGAGGCAGCATCACCAGAGGTGGGATCACCAGAGGCAGGATCATCAGAAGCACAGTCATCACAAGCTGCTTCCTCAGAGGCCGGTTCACAAGTGGCCACTGCACCAGAACCTGGTTCACCAGAAACTGGTTTACCAGAAATCAGTTCACCAGGGGTGGAATCATGGGAGGCCAGATCCCCAGAGGTGGGCTCTTCAGAAGCAAGATGATCAGAGGAGGGCTCACTAGAGGTGGTATCAGTAGAGGGATCACCACAGAGAGGCTCACCAGAGGGATCATCAGAATGGGGTTCACCAGAGGAAGGATCACCAGAGGCAGAGGAAGGATCACCAGAGGGAGTGTCACCAGAGGGAGTGTCACCAGAGGGAGTGTCACCAGAGGAGGGATCACCAGAGGGGGGGTCACCAGAGGAGGGATCACCAGAGTGGGGGTCACCAGAGGCTGGTACTCCAGTGGCCAGATCACTAGAGGCTGACTGATCAGAGGCTGGTTCAGGCGTCAGTTTAGAAACAGGATCAGGAAGTACATTATTAGGAGACAATGGTTCACAATGTGAATCATCATCCTGCTTGACTTTTACATTAACATTGAGGGTACAGGGTGTTTCTTTCCATTCTGCTTTAATCTCATCAGGCTCAGAACAAATTGCTTCAACACCATTCACTTCTTCCCTATCCTGAATATAATCCGTATTTTCCAAAGGTGATGTTGGATCCAAATCCCCATTTTCATGATTCCCATTTAAAAGCTTCACGTCAGTTTTCAACAGCTCTTCTCTGACTCTGTACACTGCTTCGAGTTGCTGGCGATCACTTGCTCTCATTGTTTTTCGAGCTTTGAAGACTTTTTTCTGAGGTTCTTCTATACTATCCATTTTGAATCTTTAAAAAGAAAAAAAAAGAAACAAAGTTTAATAATTAAAATAGAAGTTACCCAATTATAGATTCGTTGAAAATCGTAAGTAAACAATTTAGATGATATAATTTATTTTTTTTAAATATTTTATTTTTATTTTATGTGTATGAGTGTATTGTCTGCATGTATGTGAGTACACTGTATTGTGCAATGCCATGGAGGTCAGAAGAGGGCTTCGGATTCCCCTGGAACTGGAGTTAGACGGTTCGTAGCTGCCATGTGGGTGCTGGGAATCGAACCCGGGTCCTCTGTAAGAGCAGTCAGTGCTCTTAACCGCTGAGCCATCTCTCCAGCCCCTAACTCATATAATTTAAAAGTGACAATTAAAAAAAATGTAGCTCTCCACATGCCTTTAAGCCCAGCACTTGGGAGGCAAGGCAGGTGGGTCTCCCTGAGTTCAAGG
Organism: Nannospalax galili; assembly: GCF_000622305.1. Lineage (NCBI taxonomy): Eukaryota > Metazoa > Chordata > Mammalia > Rodentia > Spalacidae > Nannospalax > Nannospalax galili. Next base: position 135,037 of record NW_008329365.1, read on the forward strand.
CCAGTCTGGTCCATACCAGACAATCAATTACTAGCAAAAAACTGACTTGTCACATTCTCAATATGGAACTGAAAGCCAGAAAAAGAAAAGGAACATGAAAAAGTACACGAATAAAATGACGAAATAAAAAGGCAAGAACAGAAATAGCAGAAGAATGGAGACAATGATAGAGACAAAGACCACGTGAGAACATATGACAGCCATGACCTCGCAGTGCTGGATGACAGAGCAGCGATACAGGGAGGAACCACAAGCCAACTGTCCACTAAGTTTATAAAATATTAAGAAAAGAAAAAGGAGACAACTCACACAATGGTACAAAACATTTGCCAATCACGTAGCTGATAAAACTTGAATTAAAATATATTAAATATGTAAACGAGCATAAGAAACTGAAAAGTCAATATTAGTAATTTTAAAAAACAATCGAATATAATAAATGGGCAAAGGACTTGAACAGACATTTCTACAAAAAGGCCAGTAAGTCAATACTCCAAAGCAGTGATATGAAAAGATCATCAGGGCTGTACAAATCCAAACCACAACAGATAACACACTCACCAAGACAACGGCACTCAAAGAGAATAGAGGCTAGTTAGCCAGGAGGAGAAATTAAAACATTCCTGAGCCACGTATTATAAGTAAGTGGCACACTACTGTGGAAAAACCGTCACTTCCTCCATATATAAACAGAGTTGTCACACAGCTCAGCTAGTCCCTACTAGAAATATAACCAAAACAAACAAAAACCTGTATCACATAAAAACTTGTCCACAAATGCTTATAGCAACGCTGCTCATAAGAACCCAAAATCAAAACTAACCCAGTGCCCGGTAACCAATTAATGAACAAAGAAAATGTGATCTATCCACATAAATGGAATATTGTTCAATCACAGAAGAGTCACCTATTCATAAATATTACAACATGGATGACCCTTAAAAATTCATTGAGAGAAAAAAAGTCAAGCAATGGGGCTGGAGAAATGGCTCACTGGTTAAGAGCACCATTGGCTGTTCTTGCAGAAGAACCAGGTTCAAATCCCAGCCCCAACATGGTGGCTAACAACTGTCCATAAACTCCAGTTCCAGGGGATCTGACAGCCTCTTCTATTCTCCTCAGGCACTGCACGACAAGGATGCATTTGCGCACATACACACAATACATGCTTACACATAAGATAAAAATAAAGCCAAAAAAAAAAAAAGTCAAGCACTTAAAAGTCCACAAGCTTAATGACTTCACTCACACAATATTAGCCTGTCTGGAACAGGCTAATCCAGAGAGACTGGAAATAGTCAAAATTGTCCAGGGTTGGGGTAGAGTCAAAAAATGAGGGGCAGCTGCTAGTGTGTCCAAGAGTCATTTATGGGCTAATGGAACTATCTCAACACTGACTGTGGTGATAGTCACACAACAGCCAATGAATGCACAAAGAAAATCTGGTATATCCATGTAATGGAAATATTACTCAGCCATAAAAGGGTATGAACCACAACATGCATGAACCCTAAAAACACACTGGATGAAAGAAGCCAGGCACAAAACCCCATAGTAAATGATTCAATTTTTATATTATGTGCAGAATAGGCAAATCTATAGACAGGAAGATTAGTAATTGCCTAGGTTTGGAGGGTTTGGGGAAAAAATGTGGCATGATTGATAAAAGAGGACAGGATGCTACTACGAAGTAATGAAAATGTTCAAATTGTGGTGATAGCTACACAACTCTGTGAATATACTGAAAACCAACTATTGTGCATTTTAATGGGTGAATTATATGTAACTGTATCTCAATAAAATACAAAAAGGTA